>NC_042626.1:10166556-10476575 GCF_901001135.1 Rhinatrema bivittatum | reverse complement strand
CACATCCAGCCGGTGAAGAACATGGAGTCGCATAATATGAAAGTCTTGATAAAAGTCCATATCGATGGTCCTGAATGTGAAATGGAGGGTGACTCTGTCAGTTATTAGTGAAGCCTTTCTAAAATTGCTGTTTCCTACTGCCAGTCCTCCTGCATTGTCTGTCCTGCAGTGCAGCCTTCGTGATTACAGTGGGTGGAAAGTTGAGCTCCGAGGGAAGCTGCGTTGTAAGTGCTTTGCTTGGGACGTTGCCATTCATAGTCAGGATGGAAGGAACTGGTTCAGATCTTTAGGAATTGGTATCTACGGGATCCGTGTCATTGCTGACGGGCATCTGAAGGACATCCCCGATGAATTCCCTCACCTGTTCTCTGAGGAACTGGGAGCCTCATTCCTTCTGGACCCAGCCATCGTGCCCATTCGCCTAAAGGCCAGCAATGTGCCTCTTGCATTGCGCCCTAAGATTGCACAAGGAATCCTAGAACTAAATACGCAGACGAGCTGTCTGGTGGCCTGGGATAGATTCTGACATAGAAAGGGGTGAGTGCTAGCGATTATGGGGCTGGACCAAAATGGGTCCCTGCTTCCATCATCAGGATCCCTGGACCTCTGTAATACAAGGTCCAGACCACTGATACACTATTGTCACATTGATCAACTGCGAGGCTGCTAATTCTCAGGCATCAAGCATGCCTCAGAGGACTTCGGAATGCTGAGCACATGGTCATCCCAGAGCCACCGAGCCCTCCTTTAGCTTTGGCTATGCCTATTCTGCCTGAACCCCCCACCATGTGAAGACTCTGCTCTTAGCTTATCAAGGACTGACTCTGCTACTCGGCCTTAGATCCACCAGTTGAGTGCGGGGAGCCTGCAGAGACCTTGGTGCATTTGAGGGTAGCCCCTGTAACCAGATGTTACACCCCCCTAGGGGGAGGGATGTCATGTATGCAGCAGTTGTAGGGAACATTTGGGTTCTGTGCTAGACACTCTCTCTTAGCTCTTGTTCCTTTCTTTTATCTTTTCTGGCTGGGCAGCTCCCACCTAGAGTTCTGAGCCCTGGTTCTGAACGAACTAAAACCCAGAGGAGTAGATTTAAAAACAAGCAAACAAAACAAACCCCTAATGGATCAAAAAATTAAAAAGCAACCCTCCAAAGGCAGGTGAGAGAGTGTAGCTGTAATTAAAGGTGCACGCGTTCTCTTACTGGGGAAGGAAAGCAAGATGAGTGTGCAGAATTACCAGGGTCAGCTGGGTACGGAGATTGTTTAAATTCTCCGCTCTCCATGTGCCAACATCGGTTTCAGATCTGCACGGGTAGGAGATTCATGTCCAATAAATTCAGATATTTCAACAAAAGTACGCGGCTCAGGGCTGACCGATTTAGTCTGAGTTGATTGTCAGATTGTAAAGTGTCCGAAGCAGGAACGGTCCCTTGTGTGAGTGTCTGCACATGGCAGCGCCATGGACATGAATGATTGCCAGCGGTTAGGTGGTTCACCTGCCCATACCAGGTGTCACTAGCAAAACTATTTATTGCAATCCTTGGTTTGCAGGCCACCCAAAGTGGTGCTGACACGTTCACCTGAGAAGGGTAATCTCTCTGCTTTGAAAGACTTCAGTTTGCAGTGCAGCGTGTGCTCACTTATCTAGGCTAGAAGCTTCACTTTTAGAGCGTTGGACTGGAAGGTTTTATCTTTCTCTGCAGGAAATGAATACCCTGCATGTGACATTAACCCGGGCGGTGTCTGGGAACATATACATGTGTGTGTGTGTGTACATACATGACTGGAAGCTGCTGGAGAATGATCGACTGTGCGCCATGCAGGGATTAACGAACCATCACAAGGGTCTCTCTCGCGTGGGTGACCTGGACCTGGCTTCACCCCCAGGTCAGCCGAACAGGCTGATCCGGTCCTGGTTCTGTCCGCATGCATGCATGGTTTAGCCGTTGTACTAATTTGCTTAGGGGCAGAACTGGATTTAGGCACAGCAAGCAGGGACCTTGCTTTTCAGTTTTTATTTTATTTTCCCTGGGAATTCCCACTGATTATGTTCTAACGTTGAAATTCCCAGGGAAAATTTAAAATAAAGTTGAAAATGAAGGTCCCTAGGCAACTGCCTGAGGTGCCAGGTTTTTTTGAAGGCTGCCAGTAGTACAGCTCTGAAGGAGCGCTGAGGTGGTGCTCTGCCTTTGGGTGCCAACATCTGAAACCAACCCTGCACGGGGGCAATCCATGGGAAAATGGGAACTGCAAAGCCACTACTGGATCTGCCTATTTGGTTGACCCGGCGTGAGGTGGCTAAGCCCACCCGGAAGCAGGACCCGATGGGTTGTGGATGTGGGCCGATTGGGCTTTTTTCTGCAGCAAAGCTGAGGGGGGGTGGGGGGGTGGCTGATGTCTTTCCGATCTACAGGTCCCCTCGGTGGTTTTTGATTTCCCAAAATGCTCTCAGCTTTGATTAAAAAAAAAAAAAGTTACTTCTCAAAACTGCTAAAAATCTAACAAAATCTGTTTATCAGGAGGAATCCATAAACACAGCAAGTCACTGGTTTTCAGCTGTATCTGTCTTTCCTTCTGAATGCAATTTAATGAAACGCACTTACTGTGTGTGGGGGGGGGGGGGGAGAGTGATGCTCTCTTATGGATAATAATGCATGTCTGGGTTCTTGAGACGCATAGCATAGGAAGCAGATCACAGAATATGGAGATGAGTATATTGTCAGGCCGATATGAGATTTCGGGAGGGGGAAGGAGAACCCTTCCGGCCACCCCGTTTTTGAAATCCAGATTACCCCCCCCCTCTCTCTGCAATCGAATGCCTATTTTGCCCCATCTGCTCGAGCAAGGAAGCCCGGCAGAGAATCCCTGGGTCCGATCGATTGCCGTCTCGAGCCCGAGCCCCGCGTGCTGGCTTGCATGGCTTGCATGCAGGAACAGGTGTGCACTGTGCAGTGCCCTCTCTCTGCACTGACAGCAGGGATGCAAAGCTTCCAGCAGCCCCTGCCTGGCACCTGAGGCGCTGATGCAGTGCCCCCTCCTCAGCCCTTTGTCTGCTGGGGAGTGGGGAAGCGGGGCTGAGTCGCTGCAGCCTTGAGGACTTGGCTGGACTTTCAGGGCTGGCTCCTGTGCCGCCGCAGTCTCTCTCTCTCTCTCTCTCTCTCCCTCCCTCCCTGGGCAGGGCGCGCTGTGTGAAAACTCCATAGAAACAGCCTGCCAGATCCCTGCCAGTGTGCCTAGGACTGGACCAGGAGACGGGCAGAACCCCTGTCGGGTAAGTTTAACCCCCTCGGAATAATGTAAAGGAGCTCGGGTTATAGCTGGAAGACGTTCCCTGGAAGGTTCAGTGCAGGGCAAGCTGCTGTGGGTTTGCTCTGCTGGGTGCATTCCTGCCCTTTCTGTGCTACAGAATCAGCCGGGCTGAGGCTGTGCTTCTCCGCCTTCGGATGGCCCCAGGGTTGGAGGGCTCTCTCTCCTGGATGTGCATCTGCGTTTATTTCACCCTCGTGTGTCTGTGCATGAAGTTTCCTGTGATTCCTTCCTACTGCCAGGCGCTGCTGTGTTCTGTAGCCTTGTCATCTGCTTGTGCCTTTCAGGCATTTTAAACTGGGGGAATGAGGGAGGTTTTTCCATTTTTGCTTTTACCTAAGTGGACAGCACAGCCCTGAGCTATTTTGTTTTAGAAATGCAGAACTTGTCTGTGCAATGCTCTTGTAATGAAGAATGGTAAAACTCCCTGATCTTAGCCCGGGTAGGATAGCAAACCTGCGGCTTGTGTAATTGCTGGGAGCAGGGGAGGAGAATTTTGGCTACCTTATGTGACCGACCAGCAGGACCCCTGTAGGCGATCTAAGCAGGCTGAAGCTGGGAAATTGATACCAATTAGTGTTGTGGCTTAATTTAGCTCTGTGTGCCAAAGCTTAAAGCCATGGGGAAGATGGGTGCCTCACCCAGACAGCAGAAAGCCAAGCGCTGGGGCTTCCTGCTGAACGTAGGGACCATAGACACGACTCCCGTGGGGCACCCGAGTGGTCATTCTGCTTGCCCGTGCCTGGCGTGGCCCCAGGGCGTTCAGACCTGACCTGTAAGGTTAAAACTCCACGTGCCCATGCAACACAGGGTTAACAGCTCATCTGAGGCTTAAAACTCACTTTTTCTCTGTCTTTTTAAAAACACAACCTAAGATGAATGTCTGTCTGTCTGTCTGTTTTCAAAAGGGCCTTTTGATGTTAAGCAGCATGGAGTCTGCATTGGAGGTTTCTCCTATTTTGTGGCTGTGGGGCCAGGCACTAACACTCAAATGTGCCATAAAGTAGTCTTCAATTTATGGGGTGTTTTTTTTTTTTTTTTTTCCTTCAAATAATTTTCGTGGGTAGAAAGGTTGTTGTCGCCTGAAATTTTGAAGCCAGCGCTGTAAAGTGAGCTGTGTCCCTTTCGCAGATCCGTCCCAGCCTCTGCTTGCTTCTTGCTCACCCAGGTGTCCTGGAGCCCCCGCTGTGCGCACTGAACCCCTCCGTCCCTGCATCCCATCCTAGCTCATCCTTGTGGTGGGGGGGTCCCCCGGGAAGAGTCGGGAGTATCTCCCCCAGGGAGTCCCTCTTCCCTCTTCCCTCTCCTCCAATACTAATCACTTCTACAGCGCTACCAGATTCACTGCATGCCGATACACATAAGAGGGCTGTCCCTGTCCCGAGGAGCTTACAAAGACACGCGGTCGGTTTAAGAGGTGCACAGCGTCGCCACAGCTGCTTTGCGGGCTGGAGCTTTATTACTTTATTTAAAATGTTCCTTTGCTGAAGAAGTAGAGCTGGACCGGACCCCTCCGCTCAGCCTGGAGTCCCCTGCCTCGCATCTCCCTTAAGAGAAATCCTGCTGTTCCACTGGTGCTTGGCTCCAGGTGTCGTATGCTTTTGACATTTTCTCTTCCTCCTCCTTGCAGCGAGGGTTTACATAAAGGGAAGGAGACAAAGTTATCGGTTCAGACTGAATTTTGCAAATTGTAGGATTGGGAAGTTAGCAGCATTGTGCTCGGTTGTTTTTTGTTGTTTTTTTTCCCTCATAACCTTTTAAAATAAAAATAATTTTAGTAACTGCTATCCATTTCCATAGGTGCTGCTGTGATTTGGATCTGGTACATAAAACAGAATAGGAACATATTTTATCGCAGAGCTGTGGAAGTAGCTGAATAACTGCTACCTGTGGTACTCGGCCCCATGGGCAGCACTCTCGTCCCTGGCTCAGACTGCTGGCCAGCCCCTTATTGTCATAAAGGGTAGGGTGATCCCACCCTGTCTGTCTGAGAGAAGTTGGAAGTACAGGTCAGTAGGTGCCAGGCCTAGTGATGTGCCGGAAGGGGGATCCGTTTACTAAATTATTTCTTGTGGCCTGGAGCACAGCAGGCTTAGCCTCTCTGTTATGCGGTGGAGCTTTGTCGGATCAGCCCACGCCCACCTCTGAGCGGAAAAGCCAGAGGATCCAGGCCCGTACCAAGGCTGTTCTTATTTTATTTGTATTCCAGTTAGGGCTCACAATCCAAGCTTGTACCGGGGGGGGGGGGGGGCAACGAAGGGTGACGTGATTCGCCCAAAGCCTCGAGGAGTGGCGGTAGGATTTGAACCCTGGTTTCGCTGCTCTGGCCACGCCTCCCATGCCTTCCACGCGCATGCTGTGCTGAAGAGTTGCCACCTCACCCAGGCCAAGCCAACTAGGTCAATCCGGTCCTGGTTTTGCCCCATTGCATGCACGGGGATGTCCTCCCACTGGTCTTGACCTCTCTATGCATGTGATTGGGGGGGGGGGGAGGGTCTGGGCCAAAAATGGCTGGAGGGGGGTGCATGATGGGCTTTAAGTCCACGCTTAATACTCGCTGCTGAGGGAGTGGTGGAAAGAGGTGTAGGTGTGTGTTGGGGGCTGACCAAATAGTTCTGAGAGACGTTTGTGACCGCTGGCAGGATGAAAGCCTTTTGGGAGTCTGGGACATCGGGAGCGATGATTTTATAAGCACGCGGAGGGGGGGGGGGGGGGGGTAAAGCGTGCGGTCGTGAAGATTTCACGTACAAACTCGCACCTCCTCTGACACAAGGGCGTAACTTTTGTGTGGGTGAACTCGAGTGTGTAAGTTTCAACTCTGCGCTCGTTCCGCCCCCCTCAGAATGCCCGTGAGCATAATTTTACACACACCAAGCCCGGGTGGATTTAAGAAGAGCCGTTTCCACGCATAAAACCTGGGGGTGCATAAATGGGTCCCTAAACATAGCTCCTGGGTACCCCGTGAACGTTTAAGAGTCTCCCTCCGCTCCCCATGAAAGGAAAAGTTGATTTAGTTTTACTTCGGCTTAAATGTTGCCTATCTTCCAGGACTTTGTGAGGTTAACTGGGCAGCCGGGGTGAATGGAAATTCGTGGCCGCCTTAGCCTGCTGTGTGTGGCTGGTGGGGTAAGGTCCTAAGGTCTGGCATGTTTCAAACTGTTACAAAACCAGACTCTTGATATTTCCTGCACGCCTGTTCTTTGTGTGGCTTGAGTTTGATGACGGCAATAATTGGTCCCTAGGACTGGGCGTGGATCAGCACGGGATGGTTACCATGTTCCAGCCTCGTCGCTCGAGTGATTTCAGCTCTCTGTAAATGTGCTTTAAGATGCTACGTGGGCTGTAAGGCACAATGCTAATTATTATTATTAGTAGTATTATCCCTAAATTGCCCATTGCAGTGAATCCTGACGAGGAGCTTGCTTTTAAAACGATGGAGCCAGATGCAAGAGCAGGAAGATGGCCTCCCTTTTTCTTCTGCGTTTCCCGGTTGAATACCATTTCGCGTGCCCTGAACTCTTCTAAATTGGGAGGCAACTTTTAAATGGCGCGCTGAGCCTCTTTCCTGAACCCCATGATCGCTGGTGTCAAGGCTGTGATCAACAGCCAACGACCCCTTGACATTAAGTTGCGAAATTTGGAGACCGTTCCTGTTGCTCAAAAGCAAGGGTGTTGGCCACTGCTTGGCAAGGCGCGTTATCGGGGACTGTCCTCTTGCTAAATTTAGGGGCAGACTAATGAAACGGAGCTCTGCATTTGAGGAAGCGGCCGCTTAACCTCATGGCTTCGCGTTCACTAAAGAAATGAATAGTTTGTAGTTAGAGGACCGCACCATCTGCGGAATAATCCAATAGTATTTATTTATTTGCTTTGGTCTTCTCCGTTTGAGCTGGGATCCTTTTAGTTTCTCTGACTAGAGAAGAACGGGCCAACATTTGTGGCCCTCGATGTCTTCTCGCTGCCATCCTGCGCTGATGGGTCCATCGTGAATATGCATGAGATATATTTACATACGTACTGGTGTAAAGAATCCAAACTGGGATCGGTGCCTGAGGAAAAGTTGTACTTGGCTTTCCCTGCGGGTAGTTTTTTGTGCACCAAAAGCTGGCGTTCCGGAGCATGGAACCGGGATTTAAATGTGCCACCCCTGCTAGGGGCGCGCACAACAAAAAACCATGTGCAGAGCGGTCCTGATCTTTCCTCACACTGCTCTGTGCTTTCGAAAAAGGAAAAACGGTCGAGTAGGTGGTGTAGGAAGCCGGACCCGCCCTTTGTGGGTGAACGAACCACCCCACCCCTCATGGTCACTACCCGAACCCTGGGATCCATAGGAGTCCATAGCTGCTGGTTCCACTTCTGCCAAACAGGGCGTCTTTTCTCAGATTCCACTTCCAGGGGATTTCAAGGCAGGCGTTCAGTAGCAAAATTAAAACTTTAGCACCAAATCTCAAAAAAAAAAAAAAAAAAAAATCCTTCATCGTAGAGAATTTATTCCTGACAAGCCGGTACAGTTCCTCTGAGGAAACCAGTCTCTTTCCCAACATCAGAAGCTGGGATGAATGATGAGACTTCCAAGGCAGACTGGTCCCATATAATTCCTCCCAGGGGATCTTCCAAAGGGAGCTCAGCCTTAGGCCCAGGAGGAGAGGATAAGATTTACTTCTTCCATGGCGGCAACAAAATTATCTTCCCTGGTCCCTTGCACCAGAGAGTAAAATCGCATCAAGCAGGTACCGTATGGAAGAAGAAAGACCCTCGCCCTTTTATATCGCAAGATATCACCAAGGTTTGAAGGCCCAATCCCCATCGCACCCCATCTACCATTAAATATATTGCAACCTATTATTCTATGTAAGTGGAGGTTAAGTGAATGTTAGGTAGTGGTGAGGTACACGCCATACAGACCCAAGACACAGGTTTTAGAATACGCACACACGCATGCTTTTTGATTTTAAAAAAAACAAAAGTGAATTTTAAAAGCCGGGCGCATAGCAAAATTGGGAGGTGGTTGCCCATCTAGCGCGTGCACGTGTCCAGCTGATATTTGTAAGCCGCCCACATGCACGCACGAGTACAGACGTATGAATATCTCACATCGGGAGGCAGGGTGTGAGTAGGGCAAGGGCGTTCCAAGGTGGACCAAGAGATATGCGTGCAAGTAGCTACGTGCCTGGGTGCGTGCCCAGGTACAGTTGAACGCAGATTTACTTCGGAGGAGGTGGAAGTCTTAATAAAACTATTCCTAGGCATCTCTGAGGTGTTTGAGGGGGTCTGAGTTGACTGGGGGAACTGCAGGCTAAAGAACCAGAGGGGTTTGGAGAACCTAGGTCTAGACTGGTCAAACTGGTGCAGCTGGTCATGGGTTGGACACACGTTTGCTATAAAATTCCCTCACTTGCGCGTCCCAAAGTCGATGTACGCTGCTGTGTGCGCGCAAGTTTAAAATTAGGAGCACACAGACATGCGTCAGGGCTATTTTAGAAAATGTGTGCATAGGACACAAAATTGCCACATATCTGGTCGCGTGCACATATACACATGTGTATGTAGGCTCTCTTGAAAGCTCCCATCCCTGTGCATAAGTTAATTAGTACAAACAGCAGGCGTAGCTAGGTACAGGTCAGTTTGTGTCTTTATTTTGGATAATTTTCAAAGCAAACTTGTGCTCATAAGTTCTGAAAATCGGTGTAATTTAATATGTTTTGGCAAAGAAAAGTTACATGGGTTGTTTAAAAATGACTCTCATAATGAGTGATGGGAGAAAAGCGTCTGATAATTTGTTCCATCGTGCGATCTATTATATTGTTCGTTGCTTCTGGGAATATCATTATCAGGGCTGGCTGTTAAGGGGTTAAACTTAACCCTGTGTTGGACTTATCAGTGCTAAAATGAAATCTTGTGATTTTATAATTTTGGGGGATTGCAGTCCCTGGTTTGGGTTTCTCTCTTTCGGTCAGGGGATGCTCATCCCAGCGATCCATTTAGTTCTGGGTTCACTGGCTTACTGGCCATGGGCTAGTGTGTCGCTGAGCCTGCTGCCGGAAAGCAAGGAGGCCATCTCTAGGTTTGTCAGCCTCCCAGAAAACGTGCGGCGTCTGTCATGTCCCGTTCAATTTTACTCCTTTCCTCAGTGACTAGCATCGCTGGGGTTGGCTTGCTTGGTACGCGTCATTAGTCTTCTCCTGCTGACAGCCCTGGAAGTCTTTGCTGGCTATTCAGTTCTCATACTATAGTGAAACTGTGCCAGTTTTGTGAGTGGTAATTAGCAGGTCGCATAACCTGTGGGAAATGGATACATCTTTTTAAAATCTTCCCACAGTACCAAGCAGTGCATGACCACGCTTCTGGGTGGGTGTAGAACATTTTGGACCAGGCAATTCCAGGATACAGTGGTGCAACCTGGTAATTATGATTTGTTACACAGTGATAATGGTGGGTACTGTTCTAGCTGTTATAGAGTGCTCTGTTTCCGGGGACTTCCTAGCCAGGATTCATGTTTTATGCCTGGAGAGTTTCATGACAGTCCATAAGTTGGTACTCTGACCTGGGAATAATTTAAGGAGATGCAGGGCTTTGACTACCTGAATGGTAGAGTTTTCCCACTGTTGCGAATTCTGAATAAAAAGCTGCACGCATCAGGGTGTCTTGCGAGTTACTTGTAGGCGTGTGCCTAAGTCATGCTTAATTAAAAAAAAAAAAAAAAAAGTTACGTGCCACCTGAATGATGAAAACGTGAATTTAAATTTTCTTTCCCTCACCAGTCCTACCTGAATTGAACCCAACTTTGAAGTCTGCTGATAAAGACTTCTGGAGGAACACTTAGACATTGGCCTGGCAGACTGCGGCTGGTGCTGCTGATAATTTCTTCTGTATAAAAGGGCACCACCCAACCTCAACCTGGTGCCATTTCTAAGCGAGAGTGACTGGACATCGCTCCTGCTCCCTGAAGAATGAGAACAGTGCTATATCAGGGTACAAATTATACCGCAATGATAGGAAGGATCAATTTGGTGGGGGTGTGGCACTTTGTCAGGGAGGGTATAGAGTCCAACAGGATAAAGATCATAAAAGAGACTAAATGTTCAATAGAATCTATATGGGTAGAGTATTGTGTTGGGTAAGAGTATAGTGATAGGAGTATACTACCATCCACCTGGCCAAAATGGTCAGACAGATGATGAAATGCTAAGAGAAATCAGGGAAGCTAACCAATTTGGCAGTGCAGTAATATTGGGAGACTTCAATTATCCCAATATTGACTGGGTAAATGTAACATCAGGATATGCTAGAGACATAAAAGTTCCTTGATGTAATAAATGACTGCTTCCTGGAGCAATTGGTTCAGGAACCAATGAGAGAGGGAGCTATTTTAGATTTAATTATTAGTGGAACGCAGGATTTGGTGGGAAAGGTAATGGTGGGGGCACTTTATAATAGTGATCATAACACGATCAAATTTAAACTAATAACTGGAAGGGGGACAATATGTAAATCTACAGCTCTAAGACTAAACTTTCAAAAGGGAAACTGATAAAATGAGGAAAATAGAAAAAACTGAAAGCTGCGGATACAAAGGTAAAGAGTGTGCAACAGGCATGGACATTGTTTAAAAATACCATCTTAGAAGCACAGTCCAGATTCATTCCACTCATTAAGAAAGGTGGAAGGAAGGCAAAACGATTACCATCATGGTTAAAAGGTGAGGAGAAAGAGGCTATTTTAACCAAAAAAACATCCTTCAAAAATTTGAAGAAGGATCCATCTGAAGAAAATAGGAAAAAGCATAAGCATTGTCAAGTTAAGTGTAAAACATTGATAAGGCAGGCTAAGAGAGAATTTGAAATGAAGTTGGTTGTAGAGGCAAAAACTCAGAAGAAAAACTTTTTAATATCTATCCAAAGCAAGAAACCTGTGAGGGAGTCGTTTGGACCATTAGATGACCGAAGGGTTAAAGGGAAGATAAGGCCATTGCAGAAAGACTAAATGAATTCTTTGCCTCCGTGTTTACTAATGAGGATGTTGGGGAGATACCAGTTCCGGAGACTATTTTCAGGGGTGATGAGTCAGACGAACTGAACAAAATCACTGTGATCCTGGAAGATGTAGTAGGCCAGAAACTATAGACCAGTGAGCCTGAGTTCAATGCTGGGAAAAATAGTGGAAAATATTCTAAAGATCAAAATCACAGCACATGGTTTAAAGGAACACAGCAGGGATTTACCCAAGGGAAGTCTTGCCTCACAGATTTGCTTCATGTGGACAAAGGTGAACCGGTAGATGTAGTGTATTTGGATTTTCAGAAGGCATTTAACAAAGTCCCTCATGAGAGGCTTCTAAGAAAACTAAAAAGTCATGGGATAGGAGGCGATGTTCTTTCATGGATTGCAAACTGGCTAAAAGCCAGGAAACAGAGAGTAGGATTAAATGGTCAATTTTCTCAGTGGAAAAGGGTAAACAGTGGAGTGCCTCAGGGACCAGTGCTTTTCAATATATTTATAAATGATCTGGAAAGAAATATGATGAGTGAGGTAATCAAATTTGCAAATTATACAAAATTATTCAGAGTAGTTAAATCACAAGCGGATTGTGATAAATTGCAGGAGGATCTTGTGAGACTGGAAGATTGGACATCCAAATGGAGGATGAAATTTAATGTGGACAAGTGCAATGTGATGCACATAGGGAAAAATAACCCATGCTGTATTTACAAGGTATTAAGTTCCATATTAGGAGCTACCAACCAGGAAAAAGATCTAGGCATCATAGTGGATAATACATTGAAATTGTTGGGGTGCTGCGACAGTCAAAAAAAGCAAATAGAATGTTAGGAATTATTAGGAAGGGAATGGTGAATAAAACAGAGGATGTCGTAATACCTTTGTATCTCTCTGTGGTGAGGCTGCACCTTGAAAACTGTGTGCAATTCTGGTTGCCACATCTAAAAAAAAATATAATTGCACTGGAGAAGATACAGAGAAGGGGATGGAATGTTTCCCCTATAAGGAAAGGCTAAAGAGGTTAGTGCTGTTAAGCTTGGAGAAGAGACGGCTGAGGGGGGGATATGATAGAGGGGGTTTAAAATCATTTATTTATTTTATTTAGTGCTTTTTTATACCATCATTCATGATACAGATCATATCATATTAGTTTACAAGGAACAAGGGGTTATAACTAACATAAACATAGAGGAAGGCAAAAAGTTACAATAAAACAAGGGTACTGGAACTAGGGAGAAGAAGAGCCAGTAGCAGAAGGTAACTCGATAACTATAACAATAACAAATGGTTTTTGTGAGATCAGATACATAGGAGAATAGGGCCTTGGTGTCGAATACGGGGTCTAGAATATCAAGAGAGGTCTAGAATAGGTAAATGTGAATCGGTTATTTACTCTTTTGGATAATAGAAGGACTAGGGGGCACTCCATGAAGTTAGCATGTGGCACATTTAAAACTAATCGGAGAAAGTTCTTTTTCACTCAATGCACAATTAAACTCTGGAATTTGTTGCGAGAGGTTGTGGTTAGTGCAGTTAGTGTAGCTGGGTTCAAAAAATGTTTGGATAAGTTCTTGGAGGAGAAGTCCATTAAAGGCTATTAATCAAGCTGACTTGGGGAATAGCCACTGCTATTAATTGCATCAGTGGCATGGGATCTTCTTAGTGTTTGGGTAATTGCCAGGTTCTTACGGCCTGGATTGGCCCTGTTGGTAACAGGATGCTGGGCTTGATGGTCCCAGTATGGCAACTTCTTGTGTTCTTATGTTCTTAACAATCTGGTAAGAGGGTTCAGGGGGAAGTTAGGGGATTTGAAGGGATTTTTTTTTCTCACAGAGCCTGATTTACTTTTTTTAATATGTTGTGTGTTTTGTTTAAAATATAAATAAAACAGAAAATATAAATAAACATAACTAACAAATTAGTCTACACACTCCGACTGGGCTATAGCAATTCATGTTAGCAGAGTCTCAGTATGAACTTGGCCTCAAAAGGTTGGCCTAGATTTAACAGAAAATACATGATTATTTCAGGGCAAAAATCACAAGTGGCCCTATTAAAAATATATAAATGTATATTTCCTATGTAGATGTTGAGGAACCTTTCTAAATAGCCAATCAATGCAGAAAAGCTTTGACTAGAAATCAGAAAGGAAAACACTGAAGTTGGCCTTAAAGTTACCGGGTCCATGCTAAACGATCCCAGATAGGCATTTACCTAAAATATTTTAACTAATGGAGAGCTACTCATCTAATATCCATAGTTCACCCCATGTCCTACTGATCGTATCTGCCCCACCCGAGGGTCCTAACCAGGGTTTTGGCGCCCCGAGGCACCATTCATGCTGTTGTCCCCATCAGCCCTCCCCCAAGATTGGACAACAGGGAAGAAGGTCTTAAGGTGCAGTCCCCTAGTTTCCTGTGAGTGCTCAGGGGTAGATTCTGTTATGGTGAAAATTTAAAAATTCAGAAGCAAATTGGAAAAGATTTTGATCTTTTATATTACATTATAAAAATAAAGTAGTTGCACACTTATGATTACTATAATTTTATATTTTATTGGGTGAAGAAAAGTAATCTCATGTATCAGTACAAGCAGGGGACAGGAAAGGGGAAGGAGTGTGAGAAGGAAAGAGGACTAGGGATGGGGAAGATTTGGAATCTGTGATGGCTAAGAGGAGAGAGATAGGAAGCATCTTGGATTGAGGAAGGGTTGGGGGGTGGGCTTCAGGATCTGGGGGAGAGAATCCAAAAATTGCAGTGAGTGAGGAGGGAAGTGTCCCTACCATGCTCTAGTCCTGTTCCTCCTTGCATCCCGCCCAATCTGACACATACACACCCTCATCCCCCCCCAACCTCTCTTCCCAGTCTCCCCAACATGATCCCCCTTTGATTTGCCTGCTGCCTGGAAGGGAGGTGCTGGATCAGGAAACGGAGGGCTGTTCTCAGCTGAGGGAGATTCAGCACAGCTGGAAGGCAGCAAATCTTCAGCCAGCCTGCTACCCCCCCCCCCCCCCCCCCCAGGTTTCTGTTGCCCCAGGCACAGGCCTAGTGTGCCTATTGACAAATCCAGGCCTGAACCTAACCTTGGCCTCTCCTGCTCCAGTTTAAACTGATTCCTCATCCTCTCCCCAGTAGAGCTTGCAAATAACCTATCATCGCCCTCTGTATAAGCTCTTATTTTATGTAATTGAATAATACTATGAAGTTGCTTCTCAGTCTCTTCTCCAAGCTACACAAATGCAGCTCCTCCTATGTCACCTTGTCCTCTTGTCGGTTTACTGTTCCTCTCCTCTAGATTGTCTCCCCACATCCTTCTTGACACGGGAGCCTTCAAAACTAGACATGGCACTCCAGCTCTGATGAGACTCGCAGGTGTTTCAAGTGTGGTGGACCCTTGGGATCTCCGCTAGATGGCCCTGGTTAAGAATTTGGGTAGAGTTTTTAGGAAGGGAGTACACCTCTTTGCCTGGCTGCAGTGGTAGGCTCCAGCCTGGGAAGTCTGGGCAAGTTCGGAGGTCAATGTGGCATTCTGAGTTAGAGTTTGGAGAAGCAGAAGCTTTTCCGTTAATGTTTTTCCCTATTCCCGGTGCTAGGCCTCACTATCCTGGGACACAGAATAGGAAGGAGGCAGATACCCTTCTAATACACAAGCTGTCTAGTGAGGTTTTGCGTAAAACTCCTCATTTTTGGAGTTTCCTTCTGAATCCCTAGTCCTGGCTCAGGGCGGGAAACTCCCGCCTTGGGAAGAGCTTGACCCCATCTCGCGCTTGGTGGATGGACAGTGGTGGCTTTGCTGTCCCCATTTTTATTTATTTACTTTTTTTTCATTTATGTGAAGATTTTGCTTTTAGGTTTGGGATATAGTCTTGCTGCTACCTTCCTGCTCAGAGTTGAAAGCATTCCTTCTGAGAAGATCTGGAGAGGAAAAGCGAGTTGTTTTTCATCTGGCGATCTCCATTGCAGATTTACCTTGGGATGAAAGAGAAAGCTGTGAAGTGTTGGAGAGCCTCAGGTATTTTATTCGGAAGGGACTTCTGCTCACATCTAGGATACCTTGGACCCACTCGGGATTTTCACTTTGCTATTCTTGGAGAGCGAGATAATATCAGGACCCCCCCGATACTGAGGGTCACTTGCATGAACAGACAGAATTTGGCAAAATTGAGCTGAGCAATGGATTTATCAGAAACAAATGTGCACGATGCCGAATGAAGATCTGCTGCAGAAAAGTTGAAGTTGGAACGCCCATCCGGAGTGTGCCATCTGGTTATTTGGCATTTATTTCCATGCATACTGAAGAGGTTTCCTGCCCTACACCTTTGGGTCCTGGAGGTCTACACCCCCCTGCGTCCCCGTTTCAGAGAATCCACGTGCCGGGGCTGTTTGCATTGTGAAAGAGCAAAGCCCCGGGACTGAGTGTGACACCCCCCCACCCTTTCCTTCGAGGAGAAATACCAGTAGAGGGGATACACGTGAAGTTCAGCTGAAACATCTCTCCTCCTCTCTGCTTAGAACCTGCTGACCTGAAAGAGCCCTGAGACGTTCGTGCAGTCACAAACGAGACACAGTCTGTTCTGATGCCACTCGTAATAGCTCATTAACTTGACACTGGTTAAATATAAAGTCTTGGTGGTACCAGTGCTGGCTACCCTGTACTTCTTCCAGCCATAGTCTTAGGAACAGGGAATATCTTTCGGATATAAAACCACCTTCCCCGCCCCCTCTCTAAAAGTTTTTAAATTGCTGCCATGGTTCATTTTTACGTCGTGCTTCCGGCGACGGTTCATCTGTTGTGTATTTTTAGGACATAATAAATGTTATAGCTACCTTAATTAGTGTGCTCGGAGATAAATAATCAAACATGGTTTTATCTGTGAAGAAATACTTTTCCTTCTGCTGGAGAGTGGTTGCAAGGTGCTGTCCTAGATGCTAATTAGGTTTTCTGTTTTCTGACCGTTGGCAAACAAACTCTTTCTGCTGGCCAATTAGTTCTCCCGTGCAGTAGCTTATCTCCTGGGAAGGAACCTTCAACCTCTGCCTGCTTTACCTTCCCGTTTTTCGTGTACGCCAGGGTCTGCGGACCTGGTCCTAGATGCTTATCTTTCTGCGTTGGGCTGTGGGTTACCCGTTTAAGGTCTCAAACCTCTCGCAGTATCTTACCTGGATGCAGGACTAGAGTAAAGCAAACCGGCCTTCCCATAAACACGGAGCGGTTCTTTTCTCTGTTTTCTAGGAAGGGACAATGGAAACCATGTGCAGAGAGACCACTCTTATTTTTCTTTTTTCAAATAAACATACAATTCTCTTAATCCATACCTAGATAACTGGTTCCCAAATCTGGTCCTCGAGTGAGCTCCTCCTCCTCCTCCTCCGGCAGCACGTGTTTGACAGTTTCTGTCCAGTCGGTGTTCATGTATTAGCATTATATTAATTTTATCCTAAGAAGCAAGACAATAATTTAATTGGCATATTCTGTCAGCCTGAAAACCAGAATTATCGGTGGGGGGGGAGGTTGAGGGGAGTTCTTGTGCACCAGATTTGGGAAGAAGGTGATGGAAGGATGCAAATCGGAGAGCCCTAGGAGTTAAATCAAAAGGTCACCGGCCGGCCTAAGGCCAGCGCCATTATTGATATGTGTGGACCAGCCTCCTATCAGGTGGCGCCATTTTGCTTTGCTGCGCTGGCAGGGCAGGAGCAGCTGGGGATCGCCTGCTGCCTCTCTGGGGACAGTCGACGCTGGTAGTTTAGCTTTTGTTTTCATGATCAGTCGCCGTATTATTGCGGGGGGTTGAGAGAGAGCCCAAAGAGGAGGTTCTTCTTTTAATCGGACAGCGTGGGATTTCATTTAAAATGATAGCTGGGGTTGTGAGGTTTTAGTGCGCACTATTGTAAAGCAGAGCATACTAAAACCAAAATTAAAATTTTGGTCGTCTTTTCTTTTGTTTCGTTTTATTTCTAATTACAGCATATCCCTAGAGCAAAACTTCTCTGAGCTAGGTTTACTTTTTAAGAATTTTTAGGGTGGGCAATCTTAAAGCCTTTTACTTATATATTTAACCATGTAAATGGCTTTTGAAAATTATCCTCTCTATTTCCAATTATGTGTTTTTACAGGATTCTTCTGGGAGGAGGGATGATGGTGGGGTCGTCATGACTGTTCAGTTTCATTATCAAAGTATAGAGTGGGAGGAGATGGTCTGTGGACCTAAATGATAAATTGAGGGCACACCAAATCCTTGCATTGACCCTGCTGGTGCCAAATACCCTGAAGCTCTGCCTTAATGTCATTCTCAGCTTTGCATGGGGGCCCCTTGTGGTGCTGAGGCCCTGGTTGTCTCTTCCCCCCCCAAAATAAACCCGGTTGCCTGAGTTAAAGGTTAGAAGCTATGATATCAAGCATCGTAGAATTTGACTTATTCGTAGGTTCTTGTGTACCACTAACCTCTAGTAACGTTGTGGATGTCATTGGTTGGTGCCCGAAACCATTTCGTTCCATGTTCATATGATGCCCTCTGACCTCATCACATGCGTAATCTTTGTCAATTCAGCTGCTCTGATCATTTTGTTTGTTTTATTTTTTTGAGGGAGTGGAAGGTGAGGGAAAAACCCCTCTTCCATTCCCTTCTGTGCTGTGCATTGGGGCCGCCTCTCGATTAGAATAGCGCACCTCTATTTAAATAGGGGACAGTTTATGGTTTATAATTAGGTCCATGGCTGAGCTCAGACTGTTTGAGTAGTGAATCATTCTAAGAAGGTTTGCTTGATGGTCTGCTAACTAAGGTTCAGAAATGACTAAGCAGTAAATCAGGAATGCCAAGTTAATGTCTCTTAAACTGGGAAGCGAGGAATAAACTTTAATATTTTATGGAGCTGCGGGGTGTTTTCTCTTTAGGAAAACTCCAGAGGTAACCTGTGGGGCTGGCCGGGGATACTGCAAAGCTCCTGGAAGTGTGTGTGTGGGGGTGAGGAGGGTCCAGAGGGAATTGCAGCCTATGGCTCCCAGCCCAAAGTCCTGAGAGAGGTTCGGGGGATACCCCAGGCAGTTGGGAGTGAGGGCTTACGGTGCCCTCGCCTGGGGGAGGTGTGAATCGTAATTCACTTCGACCTCGGGTACAGAAAGGCCAGTAATCGGATGCGACTGAACCGGAAGCCCAAAAGGGCAGGGGGCGAACCGCCGGTCCATAAATACAACAAAGGGGAAAACTCCAAGGACATTCAGGCAAGCTGTAAAATAGCAAATGGTAGGCAAGCCATTTTGGTAGGGAACCAGTTAGCAGGTGCCTCCTGGTCAGAATATAACGTCCCTAAGGCAGGGGCCGGCTGCTTCCCATCCGTACTGCAGTGTCACCGTACAACATTGTGACAGCAGGATACCCTCTAGGTCTGCCATTACTCATTACGTAGTGATCTTGAACAAGGGAAGGAAACACGCTGGACCATATGGCGGCTGAGATAATGGAACCCCTGAAGCAATAGGCTGCAGCTGTTTGATGCTGATTTTTTTTTTTTTCCTTCAAGGAAGAAGATGCAGGCGGGCCATGTGATACTTGTATATAGTGAGTAGTATGTGCAGACGAATTTCTATCTCATTTTTTTTTTCCTAAGCTTGTGATGAGATGTAGGGTGTTCTGATCTTCTTCTCTTAAGGGGAGTGTACAGTAGGTTTCTGTTAATCCGAATGGAGTCTTCAAGTCAGAATAGCGCAAAGGCAGAGGGAGAATTTGCACGTCGCAAGAGAGAGTAGATGAAAAATTCTCAGTACTCTTCTTCCATTTTCTTCTTCGCCCCCTGTATCTGACTGACGTTAGTGGCAGGAATTGCCTACAGAGCTGTTATGAGACCGAGTTGCTGCAGCTTAAGGAGACTTATTGTCTATAACCTTTAAAAGAAATCTCCAATTTACTACTTTATAACATTTCAGACGTGGTGAGGGTTAGTGACACTCTTAAATCATGCTTTCCTATTTTTGTTTATTCTGGCAGCCTCTGGGTCCTGTATAATCTGAAACCGATCTAGATCACGTTGCCCATGGTGTCAGTAATAACCTCGCATACGAACTGCAACACCCAGTCGAGTCCCACTTCACGTGACTCTGCCCTGAACACGGCCGCTCCTAGAGATAATTCAAGAAGAATTGCATGGGAGCGAATTAAAGAACCTGGAAAAAAAAAAAAAAGGAAGGCTTCCACGGAAAGCTACAGCTTGCTCTAGGCACTGTTGAAACTCTGCACTTAGGGACACCTGGGGCTAGATTTCTTTTAGGCAGAGCTGGAGTTTGTCTCTCTTCGGCCACAGCGGGGATGGGCTGCATCGCGGGTTGGGTGATGGTGGTGCTCACGGCACCTTGAGCAGCTGTCCAGCTCGCCCTGCTTTTCTGATGATGATGATGATGGCTTCTGTTACTTGGTATAATCCCACAGAGCATGACTTTGCAGCACATTGTTAGGGTGATTGTTATAAAGCCATTTCGGCAAGTTTTTTTTTGTTTTTGAAAATTGCCCGTCCTGCTTGCAGGCAAAATTAGGCCCACAGACCCAAGGAAGCAGTTTGGGAAAACTACCCTCGCTAATGATACGTTCCCAAATAGAGAGTCCAGGCATTCCCTGGGACAGGGAGAGGTTTGGAATGATGAACCTGGTTTTGCATTTTCAAAGGTATGTGCATAATTTCTCCAGAAAAAACTATGGTCAGGCAAGCAGCGGTGAAGGGAAACTGCGTGCTTTTTTTCCTTTGAATATGAATGTGAAGTCCGCAGGTAAACAGTATGCATAGGCTCTGCACGAATGCAGCCAATTACAAAGCTCCCCCCGTAACTTACCGCGCAACACCCGATTCGCTACGAGAGCGGCCTGTTGGCATTCGGAAGGCGTAGCAGTTAGAGATTTTTTTTTTTGGCATAGCATCCATGAGGCCTTGTCCTGTCGAACACAGGATTAAAATGAATCGAAGCGTAAGGTATCAGAACAGTTCCTGGCTGGTTGGTAACACTTCTCACTCGTTCAGAGCACCCATAAAAAAAAAAAAAAAAAGGACTTCTCATCAAACCTTTTCCATCCTCTCTGTTGACATCTTGATCTCCTGTGCTGATGTTAGTGAAGAGGGCCAATACTAATTTCCTTGCCAAGGTAGCTGTGCTTCCAGTGGAATAAATCCCAGATCGTTCCGTCGTGGCAGGCGGCATAACGTCCTGCATCCATGTGGACCGAAGCCTCCGTCTTGTGGTGGGAGAAGCTGGCTGATCTTCCGGAATCAATGGGAGCTTCCCTTTCTTGCTAGAAATAATATTTAGACCCCCCTATGCTTTAACCCAGTAGGACAATAGCTATGTCGTTTGTTTACCTCCAGAACTATTCTTAAAATGTCTGTTAATTTTTTTTTTTTTAATCAGATCTTATACAAACGTTGTTTTTTGTAAAGTTGGGAATTCTTCCAGTGGCTGAAGGTTCCAGTCTGATAATGCTGCAAAACGTTCTGATCCCCCTAAAGCATAATTGTAGAACTGTAAATTAGAGGCACATCTTGTTTTTGCTCTGCTTCATTAACTTGCCGTTATTACAGCTGGAGGGCCTGGGAAGCCTCCAGAGAACATTTTCTGTTTTGACTCAGATGCTGGTTACGATATTAGTTTTCACTTAGTCTTCGTTTTGAAAACACAAACACATCGTGCACATCAGAAGCAAGCTGCCGGGAAGGATGCGGTAGGAGACGTTCGTGAAAGGCAGCCAAAGAACCAAGAAGGAGAGCAGGGGGAGGTTAAGCAACTTGCTTAGGGTCACTCAGTACATAAGGGCCGATGGTGCTTGACACTTGAACCAATGAAAACGAAGTCATGGCTTCTCCTTGGTGGTAGACCAGCGATTGTGATGTTCAGGAGATACATAAGACTTTGTTCTTGGAACAATTTGTCTATATAATAATTAGTCTTGTGGGATCAGTCTAGTAATTAAGTGCAACTTTCAGGCAAACTTCTATATAGGTTATGATACCTTTTTATTGAACCAACGTAAGTTGTCCAGAGATAATGATGTATATTACGCAGGTTTGTGTGTTTTGTTTTTTTTTTGGTTATGACCAAAGTAGGGTTGCCAGCTGGCTCCAGATTTTCAGGACAGGTTGATCCAGTCCTGGGTTTACCCCGTTGCATGCTGCGGCTTATTCTGATTTCTCTATTGCATTCCCTAAGAAAAACAAGACTATAAGCACCTGCATGCAGGGGAATAAAACCAGGACTGGATCAAGCTGTCCTGAAAATTTGGAGCCAGTTGGCAGGCCGAAGGAAGAGGCTTATGTGGTCCCAACAGCTCATAAATGACTTCACCTCTGGTTATTTCTTATACTGCAAAAGAATCCAGCAGTTCTTCAGAATGAAGAGTCTGTGTCGTCTTTAATCCTGCTCTCTCAAACCAGCGATTACTTTGCACTGTTTCAGACTGCACTATGAGAATCTTCACATTGTTGTCGTTAATCCCTTGAGCTCTACGTGCATGAAATGCAATTTTCAGTTTCCCTTCTGCAGCGCATATCCCGAGGAAGGGACTTGTCCAAAAAGCGATGACCTTTAAGCTTTTGTTAGTTTTAATAAAGTTATTTATTTATTTACATGAGCAGATGCCTTCTCCCTGGTATCAGCTTCACCTCCACTGTTGGCTCAAGAAAGTATAAGGATAGTAACTGTGTACCAGGATAATTTCCCCATCTCCTGCACTCCTTTACTGTACATTGTCTAGCTATAGAGTCTACAGTAATTCTAGCAAGAGAGAGAGAGCCAGTGGTAAAAAAAAAAAAAAAAGTTTTAAAAAGTAATTAAATAGGTGATTCTGTAGGGCAAGATAAGTCCAAGGGCATTTTAATGACTCCGCAGAGCATGTTCAATTTAAAATATAAACAAAACTGAATAGCAGCAGAAGAGTCGCTAGCTCCTCCATTAAAAGTTATTAGTCAATGTACACAGTCTACAAGGACCAGGTCAGTGCTAAACCTTCAGACTATTGTAGTCTATACTTATAACCCACACTGTCGCCCGTTTATAGGCAGGTAACAATCGCAAAAGCAAAATTTCAAGCCAACATAGACAAAACCATATCTGCCACGCAGAACAGAAGAGACCAAATGCAGCGTCATTAAAAATGGCAGTAAAAGCTGATCACCACCAGTTGAAGTAATCAGGACCCAGGCTGCTGGCGCTAAACTTTTAAAAAGGAGAGAGAGCAGCTTTTAAACTAGAACAAAGGGGAAAGCCGACAGTCGCTCAGCAGCGCATGGTTCTGAGAGAGGTATCTTCAAAGGATACTAATGATGCATTAGAAATAGGGCATCCCGACAGTGAGGTTCCAATAATTAGAAAAGTAGTCCAAGTGCCTGTAACTAAAAACTCACCTGAGCTAAAAAATTCTAACTTATCCCTATCAATTAAAAAGCAGAATGAAAATACAAACAAAAAACAAACTTTGAAATGTCTGTATGCTAATGCCAGAAGTCTAAAAAGTAAGATGGGAGAGTCAGAGGTGAATGATGAGAGAGACTTATGGGAAAATTTTTAAAATGCTGGCATGTGTAAAAAAACAAAACAAAACAAAAAACAGGAGATATGTGCATGGCCAGGCTGCGTGCACGCTGTGGGCATTTTGAAAGGGCCGAGGTCACACTTGTATCTCCCGGTACGCGCGGAAGAGCCGCTTTAAAAAAAAAATAAAAAAATAGGAGCAGACCAGGGGAGGGATGGGGTCTGGGAAGGCCGGGACAGCGCCATTAGGCACTGACCCAGTGAAGTGCATGCCGGCAGCTGGCCGACCTGTGCTAGTTACTGCTGCTTGGGACAGCAGGTAAGTAAGGGGGGGGGGGGGGAGAAACCTAGAGTCAGCCCAGGACCAGCTTTCCCCCCCCCCCCCCCCAGCCATCCCCTTCCCAGATCCTCGATCAAAAAGGGGCAGGAGCAATGCTCACTCAACTCCTGTGCAGGTCGGCTCAGTTATTTTGGCCCAGGGTGGGGACTGCTGGAGGCCCATTTTAAAAATCTGTTTTTTTGTTTTGGCAAACGAACCAAATGGAAAAAAAAATTAACAAAAAAGACATCCCCCCCCCCAGCACAAAAACAAATCAATCAAAAACTGTGGGGTTAACATCCCTAGTGTGGGTCTCTCGCCATCATCCCTCATCTGTAAATACTGAAGCAAAAGATTCATTTCATTTTCTGCCATGGCCTTTTTTTTCACTGAGGGCCCGGTCATCGAGTGGCCCAGCTGGCTGACTCGCAGGTTTTATATTTTTAATGCACTTGAAAAGGTTTTTATTATTAGCTTTTGTCTCTTTGGCAAATCTCTCCTCGATTCTCTCTTGTCCTGACTTGTTATTGCTTTACAACTAATTTGGCTGTGTTTATGCGCTGCCCTATTTCCATTTTGTAAAAGATGCTTTTTTGTCTTTGGCAGCCTCTTTCACAGCACCATGTAGCCATCTTGGGGAATGCTTGCTCTTCTTTTGACCTTTTTCAGTTTGTAAAATAGGTTTTATCTGTGCTTCCAAAATGGTGCTTTTTAATCAGTTGCCTCAAATAGACTTTTAACCCTTGTAACTGCTCCTTTTAGCTGTCTTTGATAAGATGAGGAAACTAATTAAATCTCCCTTTTCTAAAGTTTATATGTTGTTGCAGTAGTTTTGTGTGTCTTTCCTCCACTGATTTATTTCAAATTTGATTGTATTATGATCACTCTTGCCAAGCTGCTGCACTACTGTTGCCACTTGCACCAAGCTGTGCAATCCAATGAGAACTAGATCTAAAGCAGCCAGCTTGCTCCATGAATCAGTCAGTTATGGTGTCTAGAAACTTAACCACCTGTCACGATTCAATGAGGCATTCACCCAATCATATTAATAGCCTGACTAATTTCTCCTAGCATTTCACAGTCCTGGTCGGGTGGATGATAGTAAATCCCCAGTGCTATACTCCTCCCTGCCAGGCATGAAATGTCTAGCCATAAAGATTCTAGATTGCAGTTTGTTTCCTGCAGAATCTGCATCTGAATTTGTTTCAATGGAATGCGTGACATATAGTGCCACCTACCTCCACCACGTCTATCTGCTCTGTCTTGTTGATATATTTTGTACCCTTGTATCACCATTTTTATTGGCTGTCCTTTTCCACCAGGTTTCTAAGATGCAGATTATGTCACTATCTTCATCTAGTGCCACACACTCTATCTCTCCCATATTATTATTTGTCAGGCTTCTGACGTTTGCATGCAGACCATCTAAATGTATTTGTATTCACGTATGCTTACGTCCTCTCGGTCTCCTTACTACTGACCCTTCTGAAAACAAAATCTTCAGGTTACTTGTCTAACCCATTCCAGGATTGCCCTACTCTGGCCACCCCTAGAGGGGAGAAGCCCTAGCAAATGGTTGGTTCAACAAACTACTCTGACATCCCCAATGTCGTCCACCAGGGGGAGCATAAACCTAGGGAATGGTCCATAGGCCCTTTACATGGGGGGTGGGGGGGAGCTTAAGTTCTAGACGCCAGCTGTGCATGCTGAGACCCTCAAACTGTCACCACACCCAGAGTACACCTTCCAAATAGTCTTTACTGTAACAAAATGTCTTCAGTAGAGATGACTTAGGAAACAGAACATTCACATGGTCTCCATTCTCTCATCTGCTAATTGGTCAGGGTCATCTTGCTCTCTCTGTGGCAGGTTCCCCTGCCGATCCTGCTAAAGGAACTCCTGCACCGTTTAGAGTACCCTTAGGCCTGGAAATCCTTGCAACGCTGCACCTCTGCAGAACAGGCTCCTCAGTCCTCACTAAGTGCCTCGATAACAGTGGGAGGAGAGGAACAGTGCTAAGCACTACGCTGGCACCTGCTTACAACACACTTCTCCTCTCTCAGATCACAGTAACGCTGCCGCGTCAGCCCCTTTTTTTTCCTTCTGGACAGCCCAACTGGAACGTCCTCCTCTCAAGGATTGAGTCCGTTCTTTTCCTGAATACCACAAAGGCAGGAGCTTTCTTCCAGCCCTTGGGGGTTCCCTGGGACATGGGGAAGTAGTACTGAGAGAGGAAAAGCTTCTTTGCTTTCCCTGCCCTGGAGGGAGCTGGCAGCCTCTGCTTCTCCTCAGTCTGCAGCTGCTCCTTTCCTGCACCAATATAATCCCTGAACTCTGGAGAATCACCAGGGCTCGGTCAGTCCCTTCACAGGCTGGTTGCATCATGGCACGCGCAGAAAGGGGCGCTCCTGCCACGTGCTCCTTACTCCCCGTAAATAGGACTGAGAGAAAGGCGTCCGTCTCAAAGTAAATTAATTATTAGATTCTACCCAAACTTAAAAAGAAATCCTTGGGCGTGCAAGGGACCCCTGCCCGGTGACCAGCTTGTGCCCGGGCCTGCTGCGGCGATGCGCGGCGGCGGATCCCTCTCTTCCCGCGCGGCGCAGTGTGCGTGGCGAGGACGCGGGCCTGACGCTGCCTGACTGCAGCTCACGCTAGATGTGTTCTTTCCTTCCCGCTCAGGTCAAGCTGACTCACGCTGGCTTTTGCAGCTGGTATATGACTTGGAGTCTTTTATTGTTTGCCTCCGTTTCTATCCCTTTTCCCCACTCCCCCTGACTCTCTCTCTTGCTGGCTTTGACAGGCAGGGGTAGTGGAAGGGGACCTGAAAGGGGGTTCTAATTAGCATAATGTATTTCTTTTTTTTCTATGCGTGCTCGCCTGCCACGAGGAGGCTGGCGGGATTCTGGAACCCCTCATTACTGAGAGAATAGTTTGCACAAGGTTGTCTTGGGCTAATTTTGATGTATCCAAGAGTCTAAATAAATGGTGGTGAAACAGGCACACAGAATCGGAGTAGAGCGAGGAAGATAAAAGGCAAGAGACATTTGGGATGGCCAGCTCTACAGGGAAGGTCTTCTTGTAATAGGGTACAAACAGAAGACTTCAGGCACCTGGTCCGAGAAGGAAAAGTTTTTTTTATTCTTTTTGCCAGGAAAAATAGATGCAGCTGAATCGCTCACCCTCCCAAGCAGGGAGAAACTTCTTATACATTCCACATTTCTTATCTTTCACACATGCGTTCTACACACTGCTGAGCAAGCATATTCAGACTGAGGGGCTAACTGACCCCCCTCCTCCTTCCCAACCTGGAGCTTTCCTGAAACTTCTCCTGTGTTCTGCAGGAGAGGCTGCCGGGGCTTGCAGTTCTGGAAAGGAATTTGTGAGTCTGCAGCAATACTGCCCAATACATCCCTTGTTCTAATCCTAGCTGTAAACAGCAAGGTTACAGACTTGGCAGGCAAGCAGTGAAGGCTTATCAGACAATAAGAACAGTGAAAGCTAGCAGTTTGGCTAATTTGTGCAGTTCATAAACTTTATTGCAGGCGGCAGATCCTTTGTGAAGCAGGTGATTCTGGTACATGCAGTCCTGCTGGTAGGAGTTTCAGGTTGTCCCCTGTCAGAGTGAAGTCTCTGCCCACTACATTCTGAGGAGGCACGGCTGCTGCTAAGGCAAGCTTTATGTTTTTTTAACTAAAACTAAGGGGGTTCATTCCTCTCTTCTTTTTTTCTTTTTTTTTACTGGACTGTTTGTAGAGGAGCTCCAGGATGAAAGACTGTGACACCCCCCCCTCCCCCCCCCTTTGTGGGAAGAATCCAGGAGCGTGGGAACCGCCAGGGCCCATAAGCTCCCCCCGTGGACCGGAAGGGGGTTACAGATTGTGGGAGTGGAAAGCCTGAGGGACAGCGGGAAGGACCTCAACAGGCCATGCTCGCTGCTGGAGGTCTCTACTGATGGTTTTGAGCCTCACCCTGGTGGTGAGAGGGAAGAGGGTTCGATAAAAGAAATCTTAACACAACAAGCTTCAGTTTTAAAAATTGTCTCGAGACTGCAGCTCGTCGCCTTTTCTTTACGTCCGAGGTCCGTGAGATGTACGGAGGGCGTCGGGGCCTCAGGCAGTTACAACGCCAAAGGATTTGCAGCCTCTCGTTCTAGGCCATGCACCCTGGAAGCCGATGGTAATCGCCCGTTACGAGATGAGCCTCGCACACCGTCGGGATCCATCTTATGTCAGCAGGCACAAGAAATGCAAAAGAATAGTTAATGCTGGCTCTGTGCCTTTTTTTTTTCTTTTTTAAAGGCAAATTTTCAAAGCTTTCAGCAGCATTTATAAAGAGGCAGGCGTACCTGTGTGTGGGGGGGGGAGTGCATGTGCTATTTTGCCCTCCCCACCAACCTTTCGTCCACCGTCTGCTTAAATTGCAGATGCAGCGCACACCGTTGCTTTTAGCCCGTGTTGCTTTGCACGTGATAATTCTGAAAGAGAAACAGCCTGGGAAGTTTGTTTAAAAATTTGCATAAAGCACACCTATTAATGGCTCAGTAATCATGGCTCCAGGCCTGTAGCAGTTGTACAAGTACAAAGATATATATACATACATACATACATACATATATATATATACATATATATATATATATACATACATATATATATATATATATATGTATGTATGTTCCATTGTAGAGAGACCCAGCCCCTTACTGGCGGAGCTGCATGACCTGGGTAGGTAGGAGGATTGACACTTCCCCATGGGAGGGGGGTCTTAGACTTAACAAAACTCTTGCACCCGTGTGAGCAGAGGGAATGTGCAAGAAAAGTCTGCCTGCAGGCTGAAAGTGACCATCCTCGCACTGGGGCCCGGTCCCTGCATACAGAAAGGTCCAAGACGAGTGCTGAGAAGCTGAATTGTCCCTGTTCTGAGAGGCCGTGGCGGCTTTCACGAGAGACCGAGAAGACGCGATCCTCTCCAGATAAAGGTGGTTGGGACTAGGTTGGAATATCCGAGTCTACGGTTGAAAGGAGGGATTCTTGGAGAACAGGTCAGGGAAGATCTACCTCGTTGTGCCCCGAGAAAGCTGGTGGCGAGGTGCATGCCAGAGAGGCGGGAGCTGGCGGAGTGCAGAGCTGCCCAGCTGAGGAAAGCTCCTGAAGAGTTATCCGGTTCCTTTTTGCCAGAGAGATGTTAAGGAGAAAAGAAATCTGGGGAGACCCAGGGCAGGGAGGTTCCTGTCCCGTAGAGGTGACGTGCCTGTGAGTGTGGCAGAATGCTGTTGAAACAGAATGAGATTCTGATTTTTCTGCTTTTTGGACTTTGCCGTGTGGTGCACTAGCTCTTGGCGTATCATCATTTTTGAACTTTCTTACCCACTCATCAGTGCCAGTAAAGTATTTTTATCAAAAAATCTGGGAGACTGAGTGGCGTTTCTGATGCCTGGGCTGGACTGATGAGTGGTGGAAGAGCCCGAGGAATGAGGAACCCTGGGAAGTCATGGGCCAGGCCTGGGTCCAGATTGGAGCAGGGGACTCAGGCCATTCTATGCAGACGTTCGTGCTGTCTTTTTTTTTTTTTCATTTCAGTCCTAAAGGGCATACAGGATCTCCAGCAGACAGTTCCTATATACTGTAATAATTCAGGTCCTATATTAGCTGCCGTTTAGATGGTGCTGCTGTTGTGGCTGGTGTGTTTGAACGTATGGTGGAGGCTTTTTCAATTACTTTTCATGGCTTTAAGGCCCGCATGGGAAAGGATGTGAGGATGTAGCCAGTGATTTACTGGATTAATTTCAATACGGAAAAGTGAGCATCCACTAGATGATGCTGGGTTTGCACTACGACTCTCTTGGGTGAGTTACGAGCTCTGGCGGACGCCGAGCAGAGGCGAGTCCATGAAAGTTCTGGTTCAGTACCTGCACAGAAGCCTTTTGCAATCCACCATCTTGGTTTGTGGCCTGAGGGCCCCTAGTCTGCCTCTCTCTGCAGTCTTCAGCACCTCCTTTCATGTACACAAAAAACGAAATGTGTTGCATCTCTTCCTGCTGGACAGCACAGAAATTATGCTGAAGAGGTGGACAAGGACTTCCGTTTTCAAGGCACTGAAGCTACAAATGTGCATCCAAACCGGACATATTTCTAGCGTACACGCAATTGCCTCTCCTGGGCACTGGATGCAATAGGCAAATGAGCCACTGCACTAAAAAGGACACACTAGGGATAAATACAGACAGATGCACAGGTTAACCTACGGTTGGACACGCGTCCATAACCCCTTATGTAATAAGGGGATTAGAGCGTCCAAACCAGCGCGTAGCTAATAGCGATCATCACGTGTAAATGCCGTGTTGATGAGGCTATTATCTATTACCCCCTTACGTAAAAAATAAATGTGCGGCCGACACCCACATTTTTACTCTCAGAAGTTAACGCCAGCCCCGGAGCTGGCGTTAAGTCTTAAGAAGAACCAAAAGTTATCAGAAAAGCAGAAAATACTGCTTTTTCTGTAGCTCCTCCAACTTAATACTGTGGCAATATTAAGTCGGAGGAACCGAAAAAAGGAGTAACGTTTAAAAAAAAAAAAAAAAGGGGTAAAAAAGTCTTGCTGGCAGTCAGGTTAGGAAAAGGGGCACTCAATTAATGAGCATCTGTTTTTCCTAACCCGTGCACAGCCACTTCTTCTGGGTACCCAATGCCATGCACATGCTAGGGACACACAATTAATCTCTAGCGCGTCCTTCTTAGCACAGCAGCTCATTTGTGCATCACATCGAGGGCCCAGAAGAGGTGATTGTGCGCATGTTTAAAAAAAAAAATAAGTGCGTCCGGTTTGGGTGCGCATTTTTAACGTGTCTGTGTTGCATTGGCTTAAAATTGTTGCTTATGCAACCTTGGACGCACTAGGGTTGCACAAGCTTCTGCTTTTTTTTTTCTTTACATCTGCAAATACTTGTCTCATCTTTTTCTTCTAGCTGCAAGTCAGTATGATTAGGTTTTGGTGTTGGGTTTCAGAACCCCAGTGCTGGAAAGCACAGGCATGCCCTGAAAATAATCAACTGATCCTCGCCCCTTATGACCTGCCAAAATCCTAGTGATTTTCTTGTGCAAGGTTTTGGTCAGATTTATCATCTGAAAGCACATTTTTACCTGACCCGGGAGAGATAGCAAAGGTGCCAACCGGTTCAGAGACATCATTCAGAACCATCTCCCCTACCCCACCCCCAACAGAGGAGACGTAATCGCATTGCTCCAAATGGATCCTCTGGGCCAGTGTGGAAGGCCTGGAGTAGCCTGGGTCTCCTCACGTGACTGCGCTACGAATGGCTCCGCCGTAGCCTCATGAGAGGCGATTCGTGCGTGTGCCAGGCTGGTTTGTTTGTTTGTTTGTTTAGTATTGGCAGGGCTTCATTTCCACAATAACTACTTAACACAGAATGTGTGAATCGAAGAGATGAAAAGAACAGCTCCTCCAGGTCCCTGGAGGTCTTCCTTTTTCTGTTCAGTTTTGGTGAATATGTTAATTTACTCTCGGTAATCCAACTGTGCCGCTTCCCATGAAGTCTGCATCTCCTGCTAATAGTTTTCCTTCTCAGCAGCTCATTGTGTTGATTGTTATTTTCTCCCAGATGACCCCGCAGCACTGCGCAATATAATCCTTTTGGTTGGTTTTCTATTTGTCGACTCCAATCTGTGTTCTAAGCTTGCTTTGTGACATCACAGTCGGCTCTCGCCCTTGTTCTTCTCATGTAGCCTTTCATGCACGAGATGCTACCGTGCACTCTAGGAGCCAGAAACACAAAATGCAACCTATCTGGTCCGGTCCATTCGCGAAGCCCACCCGCCCTCCAGCTTCTGCCTTCACCTCCTTGTAGCTAATGATCGATCCTCTGTGCTGCTTATCACTTTTTTTTTTTTTTAATTACAGCACACTTTCATGGAACAGACTCTCAGGGGGGCGGGGGACAAAAATGCCTTCCGACTTTGCATTGCTGGATGTGTTCTGTATTATCTTTAAGAAGAGCTAAGTAACATGTCATTAGTGAACTGAAGAAGACAGTTCTTTTAACAGCTACGTTTTAGATAAGACTCCCCATGGCAAGTGCAATACAATATGAGGGGTGATGAGAACATTGAGTGCCATCTCATTTTTCTCCTTAGTTTTGTAAAGTGGGTGCCCATCAGCTATGAAGCAGAATTAAAAATGCATAACCTATTAAGCATTCCTGTGTCTGAGGCATCTCGCTGGCTGTTGGCTTCATTACTTCGCGTCTGTGTTTTTTGCATTAGCTTAGCACGTTCCAGAAAATTGCCATCTGGGACGGCGCTGTGCCCTGCCACGCAGAGGATCCAAGTTCAATTTCGGGAGCAGATCTTCCGGGAAATGCTATTGAGATGGCGTTCACAACTCCATCGGTCCTTGTAATAACGGGGACACCTTATGACCACATTTAGGGTTGTAGGGTTCCAGATGGGGCCCTGGTGCATGGCCCCGGCCGAGGACTCTGGCTAAGTTGGGAAAGGGAATATAAATGAAGGATCAGGTCACCATAGCCCAGAGGAGGCCGGTTTCGGGTGAGCTGGAGGTCGTAAGGCACAAGAGGAAAGTGTTGTGTCCCCTCAAGAAAAGATAATTGCCTTGCAGGAATTCCTCTCCTCTTGGTCACCGCCAACATTTGGATTCTAGGGAAGGGAAAGGGTAGACGGGGGACGGGAGGTTGCTATTTGCCAGGTATTGCGTACACTGGTAAGAAAGGGGGGAAAGGAGGAGGAAAACCAAACCAGTTAACAAAGGATCCCAATTACATATAACAAATGATGCAGCATGAAATTCGGCGTAGCTGCCATTACAGTGCTGACGGTTATGTCCCCTAGACGTTTGTTTTGACCACATGCTCTGACCTCTGTGCTTTTCTTTAGCAATGTTTGGATAGTGGTGGCTAATCCAGACAGAATACAATAAGAACATAATTTATTGCCATGCTGGGTCAGACCAACAGAGGCCAAACCAGGCCACAAGAACCTGGCAATTACCCAAACACTAAGAAGATCCCATGCTACTGATGCAATTAATAGCAGTGGCTGTTCCCTTACGTGCGGTAAAAATTAAAAAAAAAAAAAAAAAGCACGGTCTTATTTCCCGTTTGTTTTATGCAGCTTTAAGTTATCTTTTTTTTTTTTTAATTTTAATGTGTGTGTGTGAATTGTAGCTCTGTGGCAACTTGTTCATGAACTGCTGGCTGTTACACGACGTATTTCTGGCTGGGTGCCATACATTGCGTTTGCCATAACTGGCAAACTGAATTAGGAAGACAGAGCAAAACCATACTGGCAGTAACGTGGGCCCGTCTGCTGTGAAACCGTTAGCCGGGTTTTACTGGAAGGACGCATTCATTTGAAAGTCAAGTACTTTAGCTATTGAGAGCAGTGTGTCAGCACACTTCAAACACATGACTAACACTAATAATAATTATTACATAAAAATGCACTCGTGGCATGGGGCTGGCTTTGTATCGGCCTCCCCCTAATTACACAAATATCTTGATTATTGCACTGTAATTACAATGACATGCGATTTGCTTTTTCCTTTTGGAAGACGGGGAATGATGTACCATATGGTGAATCAAAATTACAGTATTTACTTAATGTGATGCTGTAGGTTACAAAGACTGAGTCACAGATATGAGTAATAAGTGCTGGAGGGTTTACAAAGGGCCAAAAGCAATGACTGAATACATTGACTAGGAGAGAGCAGGAAGCCAAGAGGAGAGTGGCATGCCATATAGTTCACTGTGTATCCCAATTACTGTAAACAGTCAATTTAAAGTAACAATAGTACATGTTTAAAAGATGAATTATGATCAAAAAATAATTTGATCATCAAATATGTACTTTTTTTTTTTCTTTGGCAACATTAATACTCTTTCAAATTCACCAGTATTTTCTGCTTGAATATGCAGCAAGTCTTTTACGTTTTCATGAGTTGTGTCAATAATTTCTTTTGTTAAAATTTTGATTCTTACGCAGCATTAGGAACATTGATCAAAACAGAGTCTTCAATATGAGGCTCTGATACTCCTGCATGGAGAGGAAATGTCAGTGAAGTGGCGGGTTATGATGGGGATAATTGGTGCATGCTACAACATGGTAAGGTAAAACCATTAGCTGAATAGAAAATACTTCGGTGATTTCAAGACCTTTTGGTTTGGAAACTGTATGGCGGTGACTTGAGGCTAGGATACAGAGCTTTTTATCTCTAAGTTGCCAGCTCAAACAAGAGGCTTGTCAGTGAATACTTTGCAATAGCCTTGTGGTTTATTTTATTTTTCCTGGGAATTTATCAATGTTTGTTACAACAAGATGGGAGGACTCAGCTGAGCTGAGACCCATTGTGTCTGCCCTCTTCCTGATTTGAAAGAGGATATTGCTGTCTCAGTGTGCAAACACAAGGATAATTCCCACACAAAGTCTCTGGCATGTGTGAAATCTAAGTGCCTTGTTTAACTTAACACCACCATTGTTGTCTCTTAAGCCGGACACTGAAAGAGCTATCATGAATGATATAGATATCACTGGAAAAGGAATCTGGGAATATTTGAAACTTCAGAAAAGCTTAGCAGTATAATGTAGCATCTTGGATCACTTGCACTCTGCAATTTTACCTACAGTAATGACTGCATTTAAAGAATTTTTAATAAACTGCAAGGTGGCATCCATGCTCAGTTTTTCAGTAATGAGATTTTTATAGTTTTACATTGCTACCCTCAAATTATCTTTTGATTCATCTGTTTCTTTGAACCTACATTCCATATTGAAATAAGCTCTGTGTAGACATTCATTCAATTTTGTTGAATTCTAATTTTCAATTAGAAATCCTGTTTTAATGACTTTGTTCTTCTGCTTTCATGGAAATACAAGTAGTTCTGTGCCCGATTAACTATCATGCACAGTTGTTGAAAGAGAAACGGACTGTGTTTTTCCTCAAATTATCTGTTTAACCTCTGTGATGCATGACACAAAACTAGCCATCTGTAGACACAGTTGTCGAGACTGGCATGCACCAATACCTTGTATCCAAGAAGGAGAGCAGTATGTCATCTTGTTATGTGCTCAAAGCTGTGCTGAATTATGGTTCCATGCCACTGAGAGAGATTCAAGTTAAATGAAAACTGTTATTAGATTAAAAAGTAGTACAAGGGTTTTGGATCTGAAGCCTCCACCTTTTCTACATCTACATCAAGCTTTAAACAGCCTACAATTTGAAAGTCTAAAATACAGAGTAAAGCCTCAGAGTTAGTGTAAGAGGTTCATTTGAAATTTTTTTTTTTAATAAATTAAGATTTTCTATTGACTTCCAAATGTAAGCAGACAGAAATGGAGAGGTAGTATTGAGTCAACAAAGCACCAAACTATTGGTAGATAAGATTTCCATCAGTAAATCACCTCTCACATACAATCGTTTACCAGGTTTCACACCAAGGGCATTCTTATAGAAGAAATTAACTGTGTCTTAATGAAGATACTGCACAAGAACATCTCATACTCATTCCTGAGCTAACCTATATTTTTATTTACAAGGGCGTTGTTTTGCATGCAAGAGAAGACATTTTATTACTTGCCGATAATCTTGTTTATAACTGTCTGTTCTTGGCTGTTTGAGTCTCTTTAAAAATGGATAAGTGTATCATTCCGGGAAAAGTGAGATGGGTCAGATGAATATAAACTGGCAGCAAATGAGATGATTGATTGGGATGCCAGCTCGGAAGCAAGTGCTGCAGATACTTCAGCCCTTGTTCGAGTTCCTGAGAATATCCAGATCATTTTGATACTGCCCATTTCTTTTCATTCTGTAGAGCAGAGGGTGATGGTGTTGAAACAGAGGAGGAAGGGGACAGGATGCTTTAGCCAAGCTGATGATAGAATCACCTTCTTCCACTTAAGGTGCTGCCTATGACTTTCATTCGGCTAGGTCTATTACAATATGGTTTTTGATGTATCGAACCATATAAAATTTATATATAAAATCTGCAAAAGTCAAGCCAATAAACGTGTCTATAAAATCAAGGTGTTTCATCAGCACCAAGTCTTGAGTATCACCCATAGTCACAGAACAGAACTCCAAATTGTATATGCTGATTGGCATCAACCCAACACTAGACGTTTTGTAAAATCACATCCTCTTATTTAAACTAATAACATCGCCCGTCAAGAGGAACCAGCCTCTGAAGACATGAAACAAAATGGATGTATATATCTGCTATGGATGAACTGTAATGGTTTTGTTATTCCTTTGGGAGTTGTATTTTTGTAATGTACTGGTAGAGGTGGATTGGACATCGCCTTGTAAATTCATCGTTCATTGGACAGTTTTCTTGTAAATCACCTCATGTTATGTGCAAGAGAAGCGCTTTGATAAATGTAAGCCCCCTTCCTGGAAACACCTCTAAGACTAGGGGGCATAATATCAGAGCTGAGTGCCTGACTCACTTCCAAACCTGGCATGAGTTCCTCAAAGAGCGAAAGGGATTTATCCTTCAGGGCCCAAGGTGGTGAAATGGATATAATCTAAGGACACTCTGAACAACAGGTTTGATCTTTAAACAAATTTCTTCAGTAAAAGACTATTTTTAAGTGATGGTCTTTGCAGCAGTTGAAGCAATTACAATACTATCACCAGAAAATAAGTCACCAAAACAGAATAAAGGTGGTTCAGTCTTTTCTGGCACCTGTCCTAGGATTCCCTTTCTTCCCTTAGGCTCTCTGAATTCCAACCTTTTGAGGTACCCATCTTTTCAAATGCTTGAACCCTTCCTGGCACAATGATTGTCCCTCTGAATGTTGCTCAGCTCTCACCCATGACTGGCGTACCTGGGAACTCTACGGACTTGATCAGGAAACTTGAAATTCTAAATGAATTGGCAGGTCTCCGGGCAAACACTGGAAAACTCCAGGTACTGCTGCTGAAGCAACTGATGGCTGTGTGGGCCATGGAAGCGAAAGTAACATGGACCTGCATGGATGGGAAGGATGAGTGTTAGCTGGATGAAGGAGCAGGGCCAGTATCGGCTCGCACAGGCCCCAGAAGAGAGAATCGCCTGGGCCCATGCACTGAGCGAGAAGGAGCATTGGTCATGGGTCTGAAAAGAGAAGTAGGGTAAGTATTGGCAGTACAGCTAGAAAAAGAAGCTGGGGGAGTGTCGGTCACATGGTTGGAAGAAAGCAGAGGAGACCAGTTGGCTGCATAGGCCCTAAGGAGGAGGCTGCAGCTGCTGGTGAGTCCAGGGTAGGAAAAGAGAGAATGAATAAGCATGTGTGTGGGAGAGGGAGAGACATCAGCATGGGTGTGAGGAGAGAAGAGAGTATGTGAGTGGGCATGTGTTTGTGTGTGGATGAGGGCGAGAAGTGTGAGTGAGCATGTGTGAGGGAAAATAAGCGTGTGTGGGTGTGGGACAATGAGAAGGGTGAGAGTAAACATGTATGCCTCTTCTCTCCAACCCATCGTTAATCCACCACCATGTCAGGGTAATTGGAAATGAAAAGGTCCCAGGTATGCCCCCTGAAAACTGCCTTAGAATTGCCACTCAGGCACAGACCATCTTGCAACTGGTAAAACGTAGAACAGATCTTTCATCAAAGACTGAAAGAGGGAAACAGTGCCTTTGCCTCCATAGCTGGGAGAAAGGTAGCCAGTGTGCTGCCTCTCCTAAATTCCAGTCATGGTGCTCCGGCTAGTTGATTGTTCTTGGATTTTTAATTGGCCATGGACCCGGGAGGAGAACGCATCTTGTCTGGAGTGCACTCGGGATTCTTTTGGTGACCTTCCTGTCCATACAACTTCAGCATCTGAGTGGCTGCGCTGGCCCTTTATTGAAGCTGTCCTGCTGCGTCGTTGATCATCCCAGCATGAAAAATGACCTCGCGTCTGGGGAAGCAGGAAGCTCTGAAATGTTTTCTGATCCGTTGTCTTTAACATTGGGAGAAAGCTTAAATGTACAGCGCTGCAGTGCAATTGGCCTCGACCTTGCTGAGTTGTCCCGCTGCTCAGAGTGCACAATATCTGTACTTCATAACTAGTGACGTTCGGTTCAGTTAAACTTTATTATATTTAAACACAAAGTAAGCAATTCAATGAGGAAAAATCAAAACAATGTCAAGAAAAAGAGAAGAAATACAAATATACAAATTTCTCCCTTCATTAGCAGACAGCAAAAGTAAGAGGGAGGGAAAAGGGAGGAGAAGAAATGAAAGAGCCTTAACATGAAATGGTCCTGCATCTAAAAAGATCAATACACTGAATCCAACTGGGAGCCAGAGAAGATGTTAACATCTCTTCTGGAGTCCAAAAAAGCCTTCAATTGCTCAGGAGGAAAAAAATCCCCATAGTAATCATTATTATATTTAATCACCCATTTACATGGATATCAATGTAAAGGAAGCTCCTAAAGCAATAACCTCCTGCTGGAAGGCAAGGAACACATTCTTCCTCTCCTGAGTAATCCTTGACAAGTCAAGATAAATCCTGACAGTGTTGCCCAAGATACAAATATTCACGTTTTCTGAACTATAACCTCCTCAATAGTACTAAACTCTTGTTCTTTCTTAAAAGAAGCTTACAAGGTTGATCGCTCAATAATCTCAGAACTAGAGGTTTCCAGGAAAGCTGCCAGATTAGGCACCCTGACTCCGCTGAGCATTAGGAAGTGGTGGAGTAAAAAATACACCCTATTTAGGGGAGGAATAGCCTCAGCCGAAGTATGCAAACCCTCCACAAAATATTTCTCTAAAGTCACAAGCAGGAATTCGCCCATAACTCTAGGAAAATTCAGAATATGCAAATTAAGGTGTCTTGAACGATGTCCCGAGAATTCCAGCCTCGTGGAAAGAGCGCCCCCCCCCCGCTCTTGTATCAAGACAGCCTATGAATGCTCTTGATCTCATGTTCCAAATGTTGAATCTTATTGCTATGTTCCACTAACCGGCCCAAGTCAAAGAGTCTATCTAAATAGCAGAGCCATTTAAGGATTTCCTGAAGCTCCCGCAAAGAACCCAGTGTTACCACAACTGGCTTTTCTGGCACTGGAAAAAAATTCATCAGAAGACAGACCTTGCCCCAGCTGTAGTGTCTTAGCTGAGGAAATCCCCCCCCCAAAACAGCATCCAGTTTCCGTGCCATCAGGAAGGGGACAGGAAAATAACAGAGGAAACTGATCTTCCGTAATCCAAAATTGCCAACGAAGGAGAGAGCTGCACCAACAACCAAGCCTCCCTGACCCATACGAGCACCACAGTTGACCCATGAGGGGAATTGTTTCTCTCAGTGGAAGGCAATGATGATGGGAGCTGAGGGGAACCTCATCCCCTGGTGATTCCAGTGCTCCTTCACTGGAAAATGCAACAATTGGGGCCGATGCAATATTTGTGAATAGAAAACAGGCGCTCGACATTATCCCACTGAATATCCAGGTTAAGTTATCTGGTTTAAATGGAGCCAGATAATCAGTACGCTGGCAAGGGGACAAGTTAATTTATTAAAGTCCATTTCATGGGAAGCTTTACATTGAGTGCCCAAGTTTCTAACACACGCCCAGCCACCTCTCCTGGGCAAGCAGTGCAATATTTAAATGAGGGGTTGAGCTAAAAACGAGGCACTAGGGAAAATTGTGCAACCCTAGCACACCTCTCTACTTCTCTGGTGTGCAAGAGTATTCCTGTAAACCCTAAAATACAGTAAAAGCCTTAGCTAAAAAATGCACCATATTTATTGTTCAGATGAGGTTATAATAATATGACACCGCACCTGTGAAAATGCTCTTCTTTCTAATCAATGGAACTAGCAGTGGTATCATCTTTTTCCTAACAAGACTCGACTAATTTAGCTTCAAAGGTAAAATGAGCTCAGATCATGACATTTAAATCACACTAGGAGAGCAAAATTAAGATTTGAATAATCCGGTCATCTCCCAGTGCCTTCCCACCCAAGATGAAACCAAATGCAATCTTTGTTCCTTGAGTTTCTGACGCATGCTATGTGCGTGTATGTGTGTGTGATGGTGAGACATGAGTGTGTCGTGGAGGGAGATAGGGGCACCTTACATAACTGTGCTATACACCACACGCACAAAAAAATCTCTGGCAGCTGCATGTCACTCATCCATGCACTGATTGCCTTCTCACAGTCTGAGTGAGCATTGTCCTGTGAAATCATTACTTCCTCGTTTCGAGACTTTATCTTCTAAAGCATGATTATTATCGAAATGAACCGCTGCAGCCTTACAAACTGAGCAAATAGTTTTGAACATGATGTAACGCATGCCAAGTGATGAATTGTTCCTGCATGGCTAGGATTTTACAACCCTGATAAATCGATAATTGGTTGTAAGAGAATGTTTGACTTTAATTAATTAATTTAATTGATGATTCATTGTTAAATACACAACCGTGAAACGTATTTTAATATAGAAGCCACTTTCCTAGAAAAGCAGTAAGCAGCAGACTGATTTGTTAGAATATTTCTGAGTCGATATGTATGAAAGGTCCATATCACCACTGGTGATGTTATCCTTCTCCATATCAGCATGCTAGTTTTATTCATTTAAGATGCAAAAACGTGTTTGTAAACTTCCCATGAACTGGCCTTTAACAAGATAACTCGTCCACTTGCCAGCTTACTGAATATTATTGGGCTCCATTTAACCAGATAACTTAACCTGGATATTCAGTGGGATAAACACCCCTTTGAATATCCCTAATTAAAGTCTATCTGGCTATCTTTTGAATATTAAAGTAATCTGGCCCCATGTGGCTGGATAACATTTAGCCTTAGCCAGCTCCTGTATATTCAAAAGAATACAGCTGGTTAAGTGGAGCTGCAGGCCTAGTGGTCCCTGTCATTCATCACCCACCCCCCCAAAACACATTCAAGATCTCAAAATCCAGGGCCCTACTGAGCTGAGCCTGAAGCTCCTCTCCTCTCCTCTCCCCACCCCCAAACCCCTCAAACTCATCTTTGCAAAGGGCTGGTGCCAGCCTCCAGCCTGGTCCTGTCAAAATTAAGTCAAAAGTTGCCTTCCCGGGTCCTACTCCATTCCCAGCCTTGCACCCACCCTGCTGGTACCTTTAAAACTGTACAGCTTGAGCCTGGATCGTGTTGTTAGTCTACTGTGACCCAGATCCAGATCTTCTGGTGTTGCTAGGGGGGAGCTACACTGGAAACGCTGCTACCGTGATCTGGACTGAAGACTGTACAATTTTAAGGTACCAGCAGGATGGGACTGCTTTAAAAAAAAAATTAGAACTGGCAAGGGGGTGAGACCTTTCAGGCTCTTTCTGTACCTGGAGGGGGTGGGGGAGGTCAGGCCGGCAGGCACCACCTTTTCAGCATTGAGCGGAGGGAGGGCTTTGATTTGGGCCATCTGACCCACACACCAACTTCCAAGCTGCTCTTGGGCCCATCTAGACATAGCCAAATAATGGCTAACTCCAAATATCGGAGTTCGCAAGATTAATTTATTCGTCTAGCTCATCCCCCATCCAGGAACGACCTAACACACCCCCTTCTGTAGTTGGCTAAATCTTCTCCACTTATCCTCCATTCTCTCCACTATCTCATCAGATCTTATCAGGACACACCATCCCAACATCTGCCTTCCATTCATTCGGGGAATAACCACATCTCTTAACTTCTTATGGAAGGTCCTGAGCCTTATCAGTAGAAGAGCTCTACCCATTGTGGCTGACAATGTTTTCCCCTCTGCCTTCTCCTCCTCCCCCCCCCCCCCCCAAGTGCCAGGCACAGGATGGCTTATTGTGGGGTTAGAACAGAGGTTCCAGCCTGGTTCTTGGGCTCTGCTGGCCAGTATGGTTTTGAGGATATCCACAGTACTCATAAGATATTTTCTCTGCACTGCCTCCATTGTATGCAAACATGTCTCATGTGTATGCCTTGTGAATATCCTGAAAATCAGGTGGTCTGGACAGTTCCCAAGGATTAGGTATACGACCATTAGTTTAGAGGACGCAGAATAAGCAATGATAGGAGTGGGGAGTTTCTGTGTTGGTCTAAGTAGTGCACAAGCATCCTCCTAGGAAAGATTTACTATAATAATACTAACTGGCAAATACTGCACAGGTGAAATTGGGTTAATTGTCTTATGTTGAACATAAAGGGAGTTGCAGCTCTGGTTCATTGGATAAGGAAGTTTTCCTGTTGATAAATATAGAGCCTCCATTTAAAAATATATCTATATATCCTGTATGTGTGTATATATATGGCAGCAAGTCTAGTCTTATAAAGTTACTCTGCTGCAAGACTGGGCCTGCTCGTAGAAGTGATGGTGACTGAGCGGGTTGGGCAATGGTTATTCTATTCCAGCACTGCAAGAAATCTTTAAACTGCACCTACTTTCCGAGCATTAAGAGACGAAAAATGCCCAATGCTCTTTACATTGTGTGGGGAAGGGTTGTGGGGTGTTTTTTTTTTAATGATCTGAGATGATCTCTGTTGGCAATAGCTTGAGACAAAGGTCAGGAGGTTGCTTTTTCCAAAGATAGAGCTTGGTTTATCTCTGTACAGTAACCATGGTGCTGAGACCCCGGGCTAACCATTGTATCGCATGCAGCTGTGCTCAGCCTGCTGACATTAAAACTGAGGAATCTCTTTGGGCAGGCTGGGTCTCAACCTCCCAGGAAGGAAACCAGCAGTAAAAATAACCATATACTTTGGGTAAAGAAAAAACAGAAGAAACAATCTCCCTGATGTTCACCAGCACATATTCCAAACCCAGTAATCTTTTAGACATGCTGTGACTTAAGGTCATGTTAGCAAACTGATTTCAGCTGGCAGCCTAAAATAAAAAAAAAATAAAAATATATATATATATATTTATATATTTAATTTATTTTTTTTTTAAACAAAGCGACCTTGCTTCATGGTGTTCTGGGTAATTTCTCTGCAAATTGAATGAAAGTCGTGAAGATAATGATCCCAGATCAGTGGCTGCCATCCATCCGAGGTTAAGATGCAGCCGCAGGCACCAGACGATTCTCAGATCTCCCTGTTGTACATCACAGATATTTCAGCCCTTGGGAGACTATTACATTGCACTGAGTGTTAAGAAAGAGGGACTCTGGAAAGGCATTTGTGGCAAGCGAAGGCTTTGCTTTTAAGTGGTTTTTTTGTTGGTTGGGTTGTTTTTTTTTTTTCCTAATTGAATCTTATTGCTTGTGAAAAGTGCCAGACTGACAGCGCTGGAGATAGAGGTCCTCCATGAATTCACAGGCCGCTCCCTTGCCCTGTGTCCCTCCCTCGAAGGATGTCAGCGGAGAATGCACTCTCCAGGTCTGGTGGAAGCTTTAGTGCTGGCCACTGGCAACTGCACCCAGACCACCAGCTCATTTCACAGGGGGACATGCAAACTACTTTCAGATGGTGACTGTTTTGGGTCTCACCGAGAAGCTCAGTGACAACATATGGAGCTCTCCCACCCCTCAAACTCTGCATTTTCACAGTAGCAGTTCATGTAAGTTTGAATTAGCTTTCACCAGCCCTTAATTTAAAAAAAAAAAAAAAAAAACAGTCACTGAAAACCCGATGTTCAAAAGCATTTACATACTTAAAACTGGGTTTTACATGAGAACATGCACTTTCTGTGTACGTGGACTTTTGAACATAGCTGCAGTCTATGCCATTGAATTGCCCATAGGCATTACCCAGGTTAAGTGCACTTAATGCAGGTAGATGGCTTTTGAAAATTGCTATGATAGTATTTTGCATTTAGGTGTGTAATGCCTTGGAAAATTCACCTGTTTGGTTCCCCATCTTCTGGATACAGCCACTGTCACTGCAGTTAAATATCGAGCCTCCTGAAAGTAAGATGTACAAAGATGTACAACTGTTTTCAATGCATTTGAACATTTATTTAGACTCTGGCACAGGCATTCGCATTCAGCCCAAGGATCCGCTGAAGGCATCAACAGCTCTGATGCATCGTGTGTTATGTCTGAACAACGCTAGGTTATTAATCTTGGGAATAACCAGAATTACAAATAAAAATTCTTTCAACGCTAGCCCCCATGATGCTGATGCAAAATATGTTTTCCAAGCACGTCTCTTGGGCACACAGCCTATTTGTGACAAGTACTTTTTTTTCCTCCTTGGAAATTTTCTTTTTGCGGAAAACGCCACAGAATTGGAAGTTGTTGAATACAGTACGGTAATCGCTGGTGCAAAAAAGCCTCTTGCTATGAGCGTTGTTACATCGGAACAGATTCCAGCAGCACCGAGTTGCACTGTTGGCAAGTTAAATACATAAATAAATAAATCCACGTGAAGGGTTGGCCCTGCGTCTCAGACCACAGCGTTGTCTGCTACAGGTCAGGTCTCCGGGCGGTTGGTGCCAGCAATGGTGATCTCAGGTCGGGGGGAAACCTGGCTCCTGTCAACCAAACAGGCTGTACCCGCGAGGAGGCTCCTGCACCCATGGCAGGGGAAGATCCAAGGCCCTACCAGTGGTGATAAACACCAAGAGCTGGGAGGGCTGCGCAGCGGAAGCCTTGCAACATCCTCCATCGATCGTTCTCCCGGGCGAGGCCTGGGGTGCCAGTAAACTCCCCAAGCAAGGAGCACCGCCAACGCTATGGCAGGCAGGAGGCCCAAGTGCCTGAGGGTCGTGCAAGCACCGGGCTCTTTGCAATAAAACGTCATGGCTTGCGGTGGACGGCGGATGAGATTGGGTGACGCCATCCCGTGACCGTGCGAACGGTGGTGTTACCGGTGGGAAAACGTTCACGCTGCCCCTCCTGCTCCGAGCCATCTTTGTGTAAGCCTGTCAGATCAGATTGCCCGCCAGAAGGGGAGGCTGGAAACCCCGTTATCTCCATTGAGGCCGATGCGGCCCTTCCCTTTCTTGTCTTTGTGGACCCCTGAGCCAGAGCTTGCACTGCTCAGAGTTTGCTTCCTTTTATTTTTGAGCGTTTTCAGAATCCATTTTGCTGTGAGCTCACCGCCTGACGCTAGGATCTTCGGGCTTCTTAGCTGGATATGGCGCGATGATTAAACCCAGCGGTTACGTGGCGAGCAGGCTACGGGGAGGGGTGGGCACTGTTGGATCTTTTGTTTTAGGCAGCACCATTGAGGGCTGCACACAGCAGACTCTTGCTAGTCCCAGAAGCTCATTTGTTTTCTCTCTTGCATTCCAAATTATTGGACATTGAGCCCTCTCCCTCTCTCCCCCCCCCCCCCCTGTAAATCCACATCTGGTGTCTGATATCATCTGATACCAGTTCTGGCAGCAGTCCCACCACTGCCTGTGGGACTGGGATGTGCAGCTCCTCCAGCCCTTTCTGGCTTTGAAACGGTCTCAAATTTTTTTATTTTCTAGAAATGCTGCTCGACTGACAACATAAACTGAGAATATCTACCTGTCATCTGGTGCAATGTCATCTCCAAATTCTCAGGGGTCAGGTTTGAAAACCTGCTCCGTGCCTAAATGTATGCAGATTTTCAGCTGGACTTCTGCTGTATATTTAGGAGCCTAAGTCAGGTGCCTGGTGCTGTAAATCAGTGTTAAGTGCTTATAGATTTTTTCCCCCCCCCCCGCTTACTGTATAGGGACTTAAACCTAGCAGCCAAAAGTAAAGAATCTAAGCCCTTTGAAAATTGATCCCTTAGCGTGGCACGATACCCGTGCGCCATGGCACAGCCGTTGGTGATCGCTTATCCGACAGGTCGGTCAGAAGGGCTCCCTGTAATTGGAGCAGCTTATCTGGAAAGCAGCTCTCTGATTTTAGCAATACCTTGATCTCAAACGCACGTGATGAACCCCTTGGTGTGCTCAGTGAGTGGAGCAGGTAGTCATACTTTGGACCTTTGCAATAAAGAGGCGTGTGCACACACTAAAGGCCATTCAGTCAGGCCCATGCACTTCAGCGCGCATTTTATGTGCGGGGAAAACTTGCTGCCGATGCAGCAAGCGGTTCTGCACGCAGAAAATGCGTGTTCCTAAAAGGGAATACTGCTTAGTGTCCTCGTATGTACATCTCATGCAAATGAGGGCATTAAGCAGTGCTCCCCAAGGCAGAGAGACTGCATCGGGCCAGCGCACCCTTCTTAGTGCTGGAAACTTAACTCCTGGGTCAGAGTTGGAGTTAAGTTTCCAGCGATACTGCGCTGACACTTAAAACCCTTAAAAAAAGGGAAAAATATATTCAGAAAAGGTTTAAAAAAAAAAATGCCCAGAGATAAGTGGGTTAAGTACTGATTGACGTCACTTGCCCAGGTAAGTACTGGCTATCTGGCACGGGGTAACAGCTGCTAGGGATGTGCATTCATTGCATTCGTTTTGGAGGATACGCACGCACCTCGCTGACTTTCTAGTACACGTGAGAAACGGAGAGTGCGCATGTATTTTTAACGAGATACACGCATACATTCCGTTTTGCCACGTGTGCTAGTAAGCGAGGTACGCGCGTACCCACCGAAACAGATGTAATGAGTGCACATCCCAAACAGCTGCCAGATAGTCGGATAAGTCTGTACTTAGCTGGCTATCTGGTGCAGTTTATTGCTACTAATACTAATCCGGCTACGTAGCTGTCACCCCTACCAGACAGCCAGATAAATCGGTCTTTATCCAACTAAGTGGCGGTGGCTGCCATCATTTATGGCTGTCAGGGATGCCTCCCCCCCTTCCTAAGTTAAAATGTGCATTGGACCTGGGCCAAACACACATTTTAGTCTTCCACATGCTTTTTTTTTTAAAACTCCCAATGCGTCTGCATTTTATTAGCTTACTGTATCGGGAGTTAAAAAGAAAAAAAATGAATCTGGGTGTTACAAATGTGGGCTTAAAAACCAGCGCACGGTTTCTTAATGCCCAGATTACTGCATTGGCTTGAGTGTGTGCTAAAAATAGCACCTTATACTCTAAGGGCCTGACTTTAAAAAGCATTTACCCGTGTAAGTGGGCTTTTGAAAACTGCTACAATTTACGCCATTGAATGGTCCATAGGATTTACCTGCATAAGTGCACTTTACTCAAATAAATAGCTTTTGAAAATTGCTACAATAGTATGTTTCATTTATGTGCATAACTCCTTTGAAAATTACCCTCTAAGGCCCCAGTGTGCACGCTAACGAGTTCCTCAAGGACGCTAGTGAGTGGGAACTAAAATTAGAAAATTATGCATTAGCTTCATCTGTGAGTTACAATACAGTTGCCAATACTAAAAATTAATATGTACTTGTACTATGTCTTAACTTTTTATTAATGAGAGGGAAAAGGATCAATGTCCAATATCAATCTCCCATCCACTTAATTGACAAATGACAATATCATAAATCAGTCTTTGCTTTAAAGAATTTACATCTGCAGCCTCTCGCCTCGCAATGGGCCGCAAGCTTTAATCAGCTTACAGAGCAAAGTGTAACTCCTTTTTAATCATTTATTGTCATATTGTCAGTCCCTATTCAAAACTTTATTCCAAATAATTTATCCATAAACTACATTCTAAACACCCTTAAAAAAGGTATACCAATATGCAAAAACCTAATTTATCGCTTCTCACTCATTATTTTTCACTCTATTATTTCTAAATCTTCTATAAAAGAATACTTAGCCGAGTCAATGTGAAATGTAATCAAATCGTTCCCGACATGAATCATGTTTCGATTGTGAAACAATCTTCTTCAGGGGATCATCTCGCAGTACTCGTTATTTCATACAGCCAATATTCTTCAATGTCCTGGACAAATAATGTCTCACCATACTTGTTCAAAAAATGGCGCCTCAGCGTCTTCGGGAACGATTTGATTACATTTCACATTGACTCGGCTAAGTATTCTTTTATAGAAGATTTAGAAATAATAGAGTGAAAAATAATGAGTGAGAAGCGATAAATTAGGTTTTTGCATATTGGTATACCTTTTTTAAGGGTGTTTAGAATGTAGTTTATGGATAAATTATTTGGAATAAAGTTTTGAATAGGGACTGACAATATGACAATAAATGATTAAAAAGGAGTTACACTTTGCTCTGTAAGCTGATTAAAGCTTGCGGCCCATTGCGAGGCGAGAGGCTGCAGATGTAAATTCTTTAAAGCAAAGACTGATTTATGATATTGTCATTTGTCAATTAAGTGGATGGGAGATTGATATTGGACATTGATCCTTTTCCCTCTCTTTTATATTTGTGAATTATTCTAGAGAGGTGTTCTGCTTCGTTGATTATTGATTATTTAACTTTTTATTATGCATACAAAGGCCTAAAATGCCTGTTTGCATCCTGAAATCCTCCATGTTAAGCAGCTCAATGGCCAGTTAGAATGGGGATTTCATCCTCCTAATAAAGATCACCCAATACCTCCATCCCCAAATAATGCACCTAATGAAGCCCCACTAGGCCATGTCATTTGGAGTTCAGTGGTTGTGCCAGCGGGCGGGCTCTGCATCCTCTGGAATGATAAGTGCCCCTCCCAAGAGGGGTGGGTGAGTGGGGTTATTGTGAAGCCACAGAGGAGGATAGCCCTGGAAGGGGCTGCTTCTCTCTTAAATCAGGAGGTAGTAGGAAAGTAGCCCTGTAGAGCGCTCCTTTATTCCAGCACCAGGAAGGGATCTGGACTTTGAATGGATAGGGGAGGGATGCTGACCTTTGACATACTTTTAGATTCTAGTTAACCTTTGGCATACTTTTAGCATTTCAACAGCCTTGGCTAGTTCCACAAGTCTGATCAGTTCAATCTTATGCTACTATTATCTTTCTGCTTTTTCAACATAACCAAACTGTTCTGTCTCCATAGAAAACCCCTCAAAGCACCCTTACAGTGGGGTTTGTCTCCACTGCTTCCATTGGGAGGCTGCTGCATGTATCCAGTGTTTCTAGGAAAATAATTTTCACAGATGGCCTCTCCTGCTATGTTGTTCATAAGTATACCAGTGTTCACCATTTTCCATCTGATTGATAATGCCCCGGGGCCAGTATGAGGGTGCTAGCATAGACTGTACTCTTCTTCAGCCCTTCAGGTCTTGCTGTTGGGTTGGATATTTACTGATAATTTCTCGGGTGGGGTGGATTCTGTTTGATCTGCCCTTGATATTCTGTTTGATTTTGTTAAGAGATGATTCATCTTCCCTCTGGACATTTTAGTTCAGTTGCTGGGAAATGCGGTGGGCTTGCAGGTGAATCTTTCATATCTGGCACAAGGAGTCAGGAAACGGGAGGGCTGATTTTCCCTGAAAGTGCTGCAAAGTGCACAGTGTGTGAAACAGCTTTTTTGGGGTTTTCTGCACTAAAAGCTAAGCTCACCAGGAGGTAAGAGTTTTCTGCTTTTGAGCGGGGGGGCAAGGTGTGTGTGTTTGGGGGGGGGGGGGCAGGAAGATGTATTGTGCAAACAGCTTATCCAACAAAGCCTTTTTTCAAACCTGGCGTGTACTAAATAATTAATTATGGACACAAGCTCTGCATTATAAGCCCATTCAGAGCTTCCTCGGTTGCATTCACTTGCAGCTGAGACAGAAGAGCCTGGCTCGAGGAGTTAGTGCACATCTGAAAGTGGATTTTGCTAAAGTAGGTAAACAGTAGTGTAACCTCCCTCTTTGGGAATCTCCCCTGTAGTCCCCGGGGCCTTCTCTGCTCTCATCTCTCAGTTCACAACAGGCCCCAGGAGGTTGTTTTGGGCGGGGAGGAGGATAAACCTTCAGGGTGCTAGGCTCACGTCTCTCGGGTTTCTCACAGATGCACTCCTTATTCCTTTCTCCTTGCTCAAGGGCTGAATGAAAGACGCAGGACAACTTTGATGGCTGTGTGGGGCAGGGCATTCAACCAAAAAGACTCAAAGTCCAATTCATAACAAAGATTCTCTAACTTTCTGTATCTTGACACAAAATAAACCGTCTAAAGGTGGCTCTTTCCTCAGGTTTCTAAGCTGAATCAGTGTCCTTCAGGTAAAGAGCCAACCCTCCTGAGTGATACAGAGAGCTGGGATCCCCTGTCTCTTTCTTTGGATGGTAGAAAGTCCCACAGATATTCAGAATCCAATATCTCTCCTCCTCCTCCTCAGTGGCACTGGTGACAAAAACATTTCTCTCCCCTCCCCCCACCAAAAACCCCCAACCAAACAAATCAGGAACAAATCTCTCTACAAAACTCCTTCTCTCCTCTGCTCTGTCAGCTCACTGCTGTCCAGCAGGGAATCCCTGCACCTTTCCATGACCTTTCACAGGCAGGGGCGAGAAATCCTCCAGGGCAGGATCAGGCTCCCAAATAACAAAAAAATTCAAATCGCCTCCAAAACAGTCCCTTCCAAGTCATGGCAGGCCTCTCTTCCGCTGTGAGGCCCCAGCCCCCCCCCCCCCCCGACACTCGCCTTCCTCTCCAAAACTGTAACAGAGGCACCACACTTCCCCCTCCTGCACTGCTGACCAATCCGGACAAGCCTCCGAGGAGGTGCCTGCAGGGATGGTCTGCAAATACCTAATCCAAGCCTAGGACTTAAGCTAGGGAGGGTCCCTTCCAGTGGCAAGAGACCGAGGAAAGGCCTCAACAGCATAAAGACATAATCCAGTCCAATAAAATGTTGGAACGTAACAGGAGCTGATGGAGCAATCCCTGCACAGAGCCCAGCTGGCCCTTTTCTGATTGTATTTATACCATAGGCCTAACTGCACTGGGCTTGCTGGGTTGTTGCAGCTTCCCGCAGTCATTTGTGAGGGTTAGGAGAGATGGTTTGGAAGATATGGTGTCTGATTTTTTTCTACAATGGCAAAAGCTCATTTTTTTTCTTCTCCCTCTGTTGCTTTTGTTTACTTGCAGCCCTGATAAAAATCAGCCCCTGAAAAGCCGGAGGAATTGTATCTCATGGTGATTTATTGTCTATTGATTCCATCTAAAAGCTGGTGAAAAATACAGTGTGAAATGTGTGACTAATGGAAGCCAGAGGGTGAGAGGAGCTGGTTATGGCCAGACTGTCGTAGTCTTGGTTCTAGCTGTAGACTCATTCCTTAGGGTATAACCTAAATGCTTTACTGACTGCTTACTATGGCCTACAGGTGAAAAATAAATCTTATTTTAACTTTGAAAATAGCAGAACTGCCCTGGCAAGGCTGTTATCCTCCAAATGAGGAGACATGCAAATACTTTATTTATTTATTTATTTTAATTTTTTATATACCGGCATTCGCGATGGGAGTCGCATCATGTCGGTTTACAATTAACAGGGTGTGACAAGAGGAGAAAAACTTAGAACATTAACATGTGATATAAGAAGAAATAGCAGTTACAATAAAACAGGGACATAAAGTAACTTGGAAAGTAAGGAAAGCGATAGAAAATTAACAATGTGATAAAAAGAGTAACAAGGTAATATACCGTATATAATAAATTTATATAATATAATATAATATATAACATACCGTATATATAATATACTGTATATAATATACCGTATATAATAAAAGCAACATAAAAAACCTGCTCATTTAATGAGAAATAACATTATGGAGTTGTTAGAGTTTATGTTTACCCTGAGGGGAGGTCTTAGTTGATTTGGTTGAGAGAAAGTTCAATTGTGTCTGGAAAGGCTTTCATAAATAACCAGGTTTTGAGTCTTTTTCTGAATGTAGGAAGGCAGGGTTCCTGTCTCAGTTCTGGTGGGATGGAGTTCCACAAGGTAGGTCCTGCTGCAGAGAAAGCCCTGTCTCTGAGCGTTGTATGGTGAAAGGTTTTGGCAGGTGGAACCTGTAGTGAATCTCTGTATGACTCTCTGATAGGTCTGGTAGAGGTATGTTTTTTAAATGGTATTTGGAGGTTAAGCGGAGAGAGTTGATGGAATGCTTTGTAGATGATGGTGATGGACTTGTATAAGATTCTATAGTGCACTGGCAGCCAATGTAGGTCTTTGAGAATCGGAGATATGTGTTCTCTTCTTCTTGTGTTTGTCAAAATTCTGGCCGCCGTGTTCTGAACCATCTGGAGAGGTTTAGTATGAGAAGATGGGAGACCTAATAGAATGGAATTACAATAATCTAACTTAGAGAAGATTATTGATTGTAGAACTGTTCTGTAGTCGTGGAAATGGAAAAGTGGTTTAATTCTTTTTAAGACGTGCAGTTTATGAAAGCAGTCTTTAGTGGTTTGATTAATAAAAGATTTAAGATTTAGCCGATTATCAATGATGGCTCCTAGGTCTCTTACGTGTGATGTTTGAAAGCCGGATGGAGGATTTGCGGTGAGGTAACTGTTTTCGGGGGAAATTATGATGAGTTCAGTTTTTGCAGAATTTAAGATTAGATTTAGACTGGAGAGGAGGTTGTCAATATTTTGAAGGCAATTTTCCCAGATTTTAATAGTTTTAATAAGGGATTCTTTGATAGGGATGACAATCTGGACGTCATCTGCGTATAGAAAGTATTTGAGGTTCAGATTGGTTAATAGTTGACATAGGGGTAAGAGGTAAATATTGAAGAGCGTGGGGGAAAGAGAGGAGCCCTGAGGAACTCCCAGAGTGGAAGGATAGAACTGTGATTCTTTGTTATGTATTTTGACTTTATATCCTCTGTTTCCCAGGAATGATTTGAACCAGTCTAGTGCAGAGCCTGTTATTCCGATGTTCGCTAGTTGATTTATGAGAAGGGAGTGATTCACGGTATCAAAGGCTGCCGATAGGTCAAGGAGTATCAGCAGGTAGGCGTGACCTTTGTCGAGGCCCATGATGAGGTAATCTGTCAGAGATATGAGAAGTGATTCTGTACTTAAGGATTTCCGGAAGCCGTATTGAGTGGGGAATAAAATCTTGTGATCATCGAGGTATTCAGATAATCTGGTGTTGACTAATTTTTCCGTAACCTTAGCTATAAAAGGGAGGTTGGAGATTGGGCGGAAGTTGGAGGGCTCTTTAGGATTTAGATTAGGTTTTTTTAGTAGAGGTTTGATAGAGGCAATTTTCAGGTCATCTGGATAAACTCCTTGGGCTAAGGAACAATTGATGATGTCAGTCAAGGTTTTGGCAATGGTATCAGATATTAGCAGCAGAAGTTTGGAAGGGATATGGTCAAATGGGTGAGATGAGGGTTTCATTTTCTTCAATATTAGCATGGTCTCAGATGTTGCAATGGGTTCGAAGGCTTGTATAGCAGTGTCTTTGCAGTGATGGTGGTATGTGTTGAATGGAGCTAGGGTATTCGGTTTTAGTAGAGATTGCAGGTTGGAGATTTTGTTACTGAAGTAGATGGCTAGCTCCTCAGCTTTTTTGTGCGCTTGGTTGAGAGGAATGTCGAAGGAGTTGACTTGTGTTAAGTTCGAGACGTAAGTGAAGAGGGCTTTTGAATCGAAGATGAGGTGGTGTATCTTGTGAGCATAGTAGTCCCTTTTTGTTTTTAACGTGGTGCTCTTGTATGTATGAAGCGCGAGTTTGTAGGCTGATAGGGAGGTCGGAGATGGTGCTTTGCGCCATTTATTTTCTTTTTGTCTAAGGGAATGTTTGAGTTTTTGCAATTGTTCGTTAAACCAGGGTTGTCTTCTGGATGCATTATGTTTAGGTTTTTTTGTTGCCAGAGGGCAGAGTTTATTTGCTGCCGATACTGTGATGTTAGACCATGATTTGAGAGCAGAGTTAGGCGTGGAGATGTCTATATGAGGGAGTTCTGGGACAAGGTGTTCGTGAAGTTCATTTGAAGAACAAAGGTTTCTGTAAGTAAATTGAGGTTGAGGATCGTGTTTGATGCTTGATTGATCCAGCGAAAATGTGGTAGAGATTAGTGCATGGTCTGACCAGGGGACTGATTGGCATATGGGTGGTGCTGAGTGTGAGATGCCTGAGTTTACAAAAATGAGATCCAAAGTGTGTCCTGCTCTGTGTGTGGGATTGTTGATTAACTGTTTGAATCCCATGGCAGTCATGGCGTTTAGGAAGGTTTCACAGTTTGTAGAGGGAGAGGGGTCGTCAACATGTAAGTTAAAATCTCCCAAAATGATGGCTGGAGACTCAAGGTTTATGTTAGTAGCTATAATTTCTAAGATGGGAGAGGTGTCTGAATCCAGAAGTCCCGGAGGGGCGTAAACTAGAATGATTTGTAGCAAGTCTGATTTGAAAAAGCCGGCTTCAATTTTTGTAGGAGAGTGTACTGGGAATTGAGTAAGTCTCAGCTCTTTTTTGGCTGCAAGGAGAATACCCCCACCCTTTTTTTCTGTCTGGGAATAGAAAAGAAATCATGGGTTTCAGTTGGCAATTGGTTTATTAGTGCGGTGTCCGTATGTTTTAGCCATGTTTCCGTTATTGCGCAGAGGTCGGGTTTCATGTCCAGTAGAAGGTCATTGAGTATTATTGTTTTTTTGGTAAGAGATTGAGCGTTGAATAAAATCAGAGAAAAAAGAGCTAGGCCTAGTGTCTGTGTGAGGGGGGAAATCATGATAGGAATGAGTGATTTATAGGTAGGTGGACGTGAAATCATAGACGTATTTCTTATGAAAAATGACCTTTGTTGGAGAATTGGAATAGGGAGGCCAATATGCATAGTGGCTTGTGGTCGCAGGAAAGCTGGTTAATTTGTCCGAGAGGAGGATTGTCTGTACAGTTTGATGAATATTGAAAGAGTGCTGAATCCTCGAGTGTTGGATGTGGAAAGGATGATCGCTGGATGATTGCTGGTGTGGAAGGATGAGCGCTGGATGATTGCTGGTGTGGAAGGATGAGCGCTGGATGATTGTCAGTCTAGTACAGGAGTGCTTGGAGTTACAACAAGTGGCGATGCTGAGAGAAGATGGTAAGCGTTAATATTGGAGTCTCACCCTGACCTCACCAAGGGGCTCACTAAGGGGCAGGCCCCTTAGGTCGCGCCCCTTCGGATGCGCGACGCCCGGTGCGCGACGCCACCGCTGTATGCGCTTGTTTAAAGGTCTCCGGTAGCAGTCTGATTTATGATGTTTCAAATCCTTTATTTGGAAGAAAAAATGTTGTACGTGGTTTTGACGATGACCATTATATTTTCTGTGCATTACAAGTGGTTTTGTTCTACAGAAATCTAGGCAAGAGTGAATCAGCTGGTGACCATTGGCACTAACCAATGAAAGGGCAGCTTTAAAAATAAGAACATAAGACTTGCCATACTGAGTCAGACCAAGGGTCCATCAAGCCCAGTATCCTGGTTCCAACAGTGGCCAATCCAGGTCATAAGTACGTGACAGGATCTCAAGGGGTAGAGAGATTCCAAGATGCTTATCCTAAGAATAAGCAGTGGATTTCCGCAACTCTACCTTACCAATGGTTAATGGACTTTTCCTCCAGGAACTTGTCCAAACTTTTTTTAAACGCAGCTATAATAATAGTTTTCACCACATCCTCTGGCAATGAATTCCAGAGCTTAATTATGCATTGAGTAAAAAAAATATTTCTCTTAGTTTTAAATGTCTTACTCTGTAACTTCATTTTGTGTTCCCTGATCTTTGTACTTTTCAAAAGAGCAAACAACTGATTAACATTTACTTGTTCCTTTCCACTCATTATTTTATAGACCTCTATGATATCTCCCCTCAGCTGTCTCTTCTCCAAGCTGAAGGCTCCTAACCTCTTTTAGCCTTTCCTCACAGGGGAATCATTCCATCCCCTTTATCATCTTGGTCTCCCTTCTCTGTACCTTTTCTAATTTTGCTTGAGATGTGGTGACCAGAACTGAACACAAAACTCAAGATGAGGTTGCACCATGGAATGATACAGAGGCATTATGATATTCTCTGTTTTATTCTCCATTCCTTTCCTAATAATCTCGAGCATTTTATTTGCTTTCTTGGCTGCTGCTGCACACTGAGTAGAAGATTTCAACATATTTTCAATGATGACACCTGGATCCTTTTCCTGAGTGATGACTCCTAATGTGGAACCTTGCATTTTGTAGCTATAATTTTAGTTACTCTTCCCTAACTGCATCACTTTGCATTTGTCTACATTAAATTTCATTTGGCATTTGCATGCCCAGCCTCCCAGTTTTGCAATATCATCTTGCAATTTCTTACAATTTTCTTGTGATTTGACAAGCTTGAATAATTTTGTGTCATCGGCAAACTTGATCACCTCACTTGTTGTTCCTATTTCCAGGTCATTTATAAATATATTAAAGTATCTGTCCCACAACAGATCCCTGGAGCACTCCACTATTTACCTTTTTCCATGGGAAAATTTACCATTTAGCCCTACTCTCTGTTTTCTATATTTTAACCAGTTGGCAATCCACAATAGGGCACTGCCATCTATCCCACAACTTTCTAATTTCCTAAGAAGTCTTTCATGAGGGACTTTTGTCAAATGCTTTCTGGAAATCCAGATACACTATAGCAACTGACTCATCTTTATCCACGTTTATTTACACCCTCAAAAAAATGAGGCAAATTTGTGAGGCAAGACTTCCCTTGGCTAAATCCATCCTGGCTTTTTGTCCCATTGAACGTTGCTTATCTATATGTTCAGCAGTTTTGTTCTTTGATAGTTTCTATCATTTAGCCTGGCACAGACGTCAGACTCACTGGTCTGTAATTTCCTGGATCACCCCTTGATCCCTTTTTAAAAATTGGCTTTACATTGGCAACCCTCCAGTCTTCAGGTACCATAGATGATGTTGTTGATAGTTTACAAATTTCCAATAGCAGGTCTGCAATTTCATTTTTCAGTTCTTTCAGCACTCTGGGACTCTGGTCCAGCACTCTGGGACTCTGGTCCAGGTGTTTTGCTATTCTTTAGTTTGTCAATTTGCCCTAGTACATCTTCCAGGTTCACTGAGATTTGTTTCAGTTCCTCTGAATCATCACCTTTGAATATCATTTCTGGCATGGGTATATCTCTACAAAGTAATGTCTATCTGGGTCACCTCTTATATTCAATAGATCTCCAATATAAACAGTTGTTCTCACTTATTAAACACCAAAAAATAGTTGGACCATCATAATAAGCACTACCAATCAACTGACCTTCTTTGCTTTATACATAAACATCTGTCCTTCAATGTTCACTTTTTCTTTTATCTTTATTTGCTGCATTTAAAACTATTTTTCAAATATATATATACACACACTTATCTTATATGCTGCCATTAACACACTCTCGATTCTGGGTATATCTCTTACATCTTTCTCAGTGAATACTAAAGCAAAAAATTCATTTAGTCTCTCTGCTATGGCTTTGTCATCTCTAAGTGCTCCTTTTATCCCTTGATTATCTAATGGTCAAACTGACTCCCTCGCAGGCTTTTTACCTCAAATGTACCTGAAAAAGGTTTTATTATGTTTTTGCTTCCACAGAGAGCTTCTTTTCAAATTTTCTCTTTGCCTTCCTTATCAATGCTTTGCATCTGATTTGCCAGTGCTTATGCTGTTTTCTGTTTTCTTCATTCGAATCCCTTTTCCATTTCTTGAAAGATGTTCTTTTAGATATTATAGCCTCTCTCACCTCATCTTTCAACTATACCATTAGTCATTTAGTTTTCTTTCCACCTTTTCTAACGTGTGGAATACATCTGTTCTGGGCTTCCAAGATAGTATTTTTAAACATCCATGTATTTTTAAACATCCATGTTGCTCCTTTCAGTTTTTTGCTAAACATTTTCCTCATGTTATCATAGTCACCTTTTTGAAAGTTAAATGCTGTCACAGTAGATTTCTTTTTTGTGATCCCTCCAGTTATTAAGTCAAATTTGATAATGATGTGATCACTATTGCCAAGTGTCTCCAACACTGTTACCTCTCACGCCAAATCCTGTGTTTCACTAAGGACTAGGTCTAAAAATGCTCCATGATAGCATAATGTGCTCTGACCTCCCTGAGATTTCAACTGGTTAAAGCCAGAACTGGTCAGGAAATAAGTCACTAGCAGAAGCAGAACTTGTAAAGACCAGAACTGCAGGACAGGCTAGAATTAAGGTATTTCAGTGAAAAATTAGAACCAAAGGATTGAATTGAAAAATGTGGGCAGTCTAGATTCTGCATGTAAAGAGTCAGATAGTAACATAGAAACATAGAAATGACGGCCCATCCAGTCTGCCCAGCAAGCTTTCGCACTCTTTTTTTTTTTCTCATACTTATGTTACTCTTGGCCCTTAGTAATATTTTGATTCTATTTCCCTTCCACCCCCGCCATTAATGTAGAGAGCAGTGTGGGAACTGCATCTAAGTGAAATATCTAGCTTAATTAGTTAGGGGGTAGTAACCGCCGCAATAAGCAAGCTACACCCATGCTGATTTGTTTACCCAGACTATGTAATTCAATCCTTATTGGTTGTTGTCTGTATATAGATCCACTTTTCTTCATTCCCCCTGCCATTGAAGCAGAGAGCTATGCTGGATATGCGTGAATATCAGCCTTTCTCCCCTTCCGTTGAAGCAGAGGGCTATGCTGGATATGCATTGAAAGTGAAGTATCAGGCTTATTTGGTTTGGGGTAGTAACCACCGTAACAAGCAAGCTACTCCCCGCTTTTTTTGTGAATGGAAATCCTTTTTTTCCACATTACCTCTTGCTATTGAAGCTTAGAGCAATGTTGGAGTCGCATTAACCGTGTGTATGTTTATTGATTAAGGGTATTATCTCCAGGCAGTAGCCGTCATTCCCGCGAGCCACCCACTCTTCATTCACATCCTCTAGACTTTATGGATCCACAGTGTTTATCCCACGCCCCTTTGAAGTCCTTCACAGGTCTGGTCTTCACCACTTCCTCTGGAAGGGCGTTCCAGGCATCCACCACCCTCTCCATGAAGAAATACTTCCTGACATTGGTTCTGAATCTTCCTCCCTGGAGTTTTAAATCGTGACCCCCTGGTTCTGCTGATTTTTTTTTTCCCCGACGGAAAAGGTTTGCCATTAACTTTGGATCATTTGAAACCTTCAGATACTTGAAAGAGAGCAGGTTAGCTTTTGGTTGCTGTAAGCAACTTCCTATTCCTCTCCAGCTGTTTTTGACTGAACCCTGCTCCTCTTCAATGCCTGGTGCCTAGAGATGTGGCGTTGGGGGAATATCTGAAGCAGTCTCCCTGCTTCTTCCATTTTGCTTCAAGGTTCCAGCTGTTCTGAAGGTCAGGACTCTCTGGGCTGTACCCAATTCAAGTCCTTGTCAGGTTTTCGCCCAGGCGATCAGAGGGTTTCCGCGTGACTTCCAGTGGAGTATATGACGCAATCACTTGTGACGACATCATTCCACTGTTAGGTCAACTGTGAAACCCAGCCATGCTGAAAATAAGCTCCAAACAGGGAGGACTTGAGGAGTGAGGCCCAGAGGAAAAGCTGCATAAAGGATATTTATTTATTTATTTAACGCTTTTTATATACCGGCATTCGTAGGACACATCATGTCGGTTTACAGGTAACCGAGAAAGGAAATTACAATGAACGATGAAAGAAGGCTAAATAGATAATATAAGACAGTGCATAGAAAGAGAGTCAGCGAACAGAAATACAAATTGGTAGAACGTAATGGATTTTGATTATCCATATTAAAATTAGATGTACAAGTGAACTTATATACAATGTTAGGGAGGCGTGTGCACTCATAAGCTTAGCATATGAAATAAGAACAATATAATTAAATTATTGCACTATGTGTACCTGCACACAAATGAAATTTCTTCTTGCTTTAATTAGCTGAGAGGATTGTTGCAGTCTTCATGTGGATTGTTGTCTGATGCCTTCTTATCATCAGTGCCAGACTGAGTGGATCGTTCCTGCAGCCTTGTGATGCCATGGTGCTGCCATGTGACAATCACATGGTGACACAGGCCAACTACAAAAAGCTCGGAAGCTAGGGTATAGTTGCATTTCAGTGCATCCTATAAATACCTTTTCATAGTTTCATATAAAAATGAAAGGTCGGAGGCTGCTAGGCCTGTGCTACAAGCAAGCAGAACGTCAGATGGGTAAGAAAGCAAGAGAGTGGAAGGTGGAGGGAAGAGGAGGGCTGGGAACCGAGGGGGAGAAGGCCAAATTGAAAACAGAGATGAATATTCTCAGCTCCCTTTAGTTTCCTTGCTGCTCGCCCCCCCCCATCCCTCACGTCTCTAATTTCACTTCTCCTCTCCTCGCCCCTGGATATTCTGCTTCCCGCCACATGACAGGGCCTGGTCAGTCAGCGAAGCCGCTTTCTAACCGGCGCTGGCTGCCACGCGAGGATTCTGGAAAACCTTAGGACAATGGGGTTGAGTCAGACCGATTCTCGGGCACTGTCGCATGCTCTCGAGCAGGGCACAGCCGAGGGCATTGAAAATCCTAAGTAAAAAAAAAATATATATATATATATGTATCGTAAATGTAAATGCAGTTTTTGCAGATTTTGCATTTAGCTTACTTTTGTGCTACAGTGGAAACCATTTTTTCTTTTAATTCTCAAGAGATAAATAACTACATCATCGTGCATTGATCTGGTGCAGAATAAAAAAAATGGACGGGAGAGGGTGGGATGGTAATTTAGCAATTTTTCTAGTGCAAGGACCCATCAGAAGTGTCAGAGCACATAGGCCCACCCGCTCGACCCCCCCCCCCCCTGGGAGCAGGGCCCTTTCTTTACTGGATCAGGTGACGCGTGTACCTGTTGCATGGGGGTAAAAGGGCGCACCCAGGGGTGCAGGACGATGTTTAGAAGAGCGGTGCACGCTCATACAGGCAGCAAATGCATTTTAATTAGGATTCCTAAGGGACAATGAAAGTATAGCTAAAGAATCAAAATCAACTCTTAAATAGCCCCAAAAGGCAAATGTTTATTTATTTATTTTTGCTGTGACTGACAGGGTAATAATCAACATACAAACCTGGCAAAATTGTGTACAGCGAGATCAAAGAAATAGAACAGGCTTGCGAGTTGCCCAACAATTTTGAATTCCTGGATCTGCTCCTCCGCAGATGCTCGTGTGATATCTGCATCCACGCCAGCAGGACCTCGGTTGACTTACATGGGCAGTGGTAGAACATGGCTCGGCAGGAGGAGCCTTCAGAAACGGGTGTACCCTCAGGAAGAAACTGAAAATCAGAGCGGCCAAGGGAGAATTTTAATGACTTCTCTTAACTGCTAACTGAATTATGTCCCCGTTTTTTTGTTAGTGCTGCTGCCTGTGAGCATGAAGGGCTAATGACCAAACACTAATTTGTGCAAATTCTCTTGTCGGTGAGATTGCCCTGTAAATGGCATTCTGTTACGCTAGCACACTATTCTGATTCGGCCCATTAAGCTTTCTTGTGATATTTATGGTTTAGGCATGGCACGTGAACGCAGATGACCTGGCCTGTAGATGTTAATAACCCTAAAGAAATCTATTTTTCAGACGCATGCTTCGCCCGACTGTAAAAATAAGGCTGGCTACTGCATGGCAAGCCACAGTTGGCCTTAATCCTGCCCATCCTACACATGGGTCATTCAGATAAAATTTATACCGGTTCTTCATTCCAGGATCTCAGATGGCGAGAATAATTAATGCTTAGAATGCAAAAAGCTGGCACTTTGTAACTTGGGCATGGCTGTTTCTAAGACACTTGGCAGTTCCATTGTCACCGTTTTCCCAGGCTTGGGAAGAGGGCACAAAATACACAATAGACGCCAGCATCCAGTTGGTGAGCAGCTCATAAACCAATGAGATACCACCTTCCTCTGGATTAACACACAGAGATGTTAGGTAATCAGAAGGTTAGTCTTGACGGATCTCTGGCCATCGATCAACCCTGGCCTGCCCACCCTGATTGCTTATTGGGGAATTGTAAAGAATGTGAGACGTTTGGCTTGTTTGTTTTTGTTTTATTCCATGATGTCTCTTGTGTTTTCCTAAAGGGTTATTATGTTGTGTGAATGATATGGGAATTTATATATTTTTTTTATTGCGAATACCAGCGCAGCTAGAAACGCTCTCTTTTTTTTTTTTTTTCCAGGGTAGCATCAGTCCTTCAGATTCTGCATGTTAATCATGGTTACGCTTAACACAGCCAGGTCGCATGTATTTCCATAACATATGCAATAGTTTCTTAGCTTCATTTCCTGAGACGGGGGGGGGGACGGGACGGGACGACAGGTACAGTAGGGGCAGTAGCAGTGCATGCTTCACCCTCGTTGTGCGGGTTTCCTCTGAAAGGGGGTAATTCAGTCCTTGACCTCTCTGCCAGTGAGAGCACTGATTAGTGCCAGCTGGGATGTGGTTTGGAGCCCATGGGTAACCAGCAGTTCATTTTCATCTAGGCTACCAAACAGCTGTCAGATGGTAATGACTTTTGGTCACCCGTGTCTTCCTTAGCAAACTCCTTCCCTGTCATTAACTTTTGCCTCCGTCCTAAGCCGCCAGGCCACACATTCACTGGAAGTAGAGGGCCCGCGTTCTCCTCTGGAGCCTGCCTAGCGTAGACGAAAGGATTCTAAAGTTGGCGATCGGTTTCCACTGCTTGCAGTGCTGTGTTCCACGCGGCCCTCAAAGAAAATCTAAGCCAATTTTTTTTTTGCCATCTCTTCATTTGATCTTAAGACTTTCTCACAACCATTCTTTTCTTTTCTTTTTTTTTCCTCCCCTTTCCCTCTTCCTGTCTTTCCATGTTCTTCCCGTGTTTCCCTCCTTTGGTCACTGTCGCCTCCTCCTCTTGTCTGCCCTGTAGACCTCTCCGTCAGCCTCCTTGCAGTGGTAGTTATTGTGTGTGGGCTTGCCCTGGTGGCAGTTTTTCTCTTTCTCTTTTGGAAGCTGTGTTGGCTGCCCTGGAGGAACAAGCCTGTCCCTTCTAACCCCACCGTCCCCCAGAGCACCGCGACCCCCGGCGGCAGACCGGACGAAGAGACCATGGCAGACAAGCTGAAGGACACGGGCACTATCGGTTTCCTGGAGGCGGCCGTGAAGATCAGCCACACCTCCCCGGATATCCCCGCCGAGGTGCAGATGTCTATGCGGGACCACATCATGCGTCGCACCCGAATACAGAGGCAAACCACGGAGCCGGCGTCTTCCACAAGGTGAGTGCCCGCCAGCTGCTCTCCAGAGCGCTGGTGGTTTATCTACTTAATGACTGAAAGTTTTTTGGGGTTGTTTTTTTTTTTTAATATGGAGGAACATTTTCAAAAAGCCACTTAACCCATCTGAACGGCTACTTATCTGGGTAACGAGGCAACTTTTGAAAACGTCCCGCCCTGTAGGCGGGTAAAAGTCTGAGGGTTGTTCCTCCTTACGTGTACTTTTTGGCTGCATTTCGTGGAGGAGTTACTGCGGCGGGGTTAAGTCAGGGATGGCAACAATGCGTGCAGTTTTGTAGTTTCAGAACTATGCACGAGGTAGTTTTGGCCGGGAAAAGTACCCTCAGAAAATGTGGGAGCAGGTCTCTGCTGGTAGTTTAGGACATGCATTGCCTTCTCTCTGAAAACTGGTTTGCAGTCCCTGGGCAAAAGCACCAGCAGAGTTTCCAAATGCCCCCAAAACAGGACCGACATTGGAGTCCGTATCTCGGTCACCTGTGACTGCAGCTGTGTGCGGTCTTTAACTTCTGGTGGTCCATTGTAGTCCTTGAAAGTGGCCAGTGGTCTGGTTTTCAGGATACCTGCAGTGAATCTGCATAAGATAGATTTGCAGACATTTGTATGTATCTCATTCACAAATCGTTGCGGATATCCCGACTACCAGACTGGTTTTCGGCCCCTTGAAGACCAGAATGATGATGATGTTGCACTGGTAGGGTTACAAACTGGCTGCACTTCGTTTAGGAGAGACTGACCCGGTCATGGTTGTACCCCCAGTGCATGCATGCAATGTGCTGGAGCCCCACATATCTTAGGGGAATCAGAACCCCAAACTGGATCAGCCCATCCTGAAAAAAAAAAAAAAAGAAATTGAACCAGTTGGTTACCCTCTGTGATAGACATGGGAAAATACCCCCCCTTAATGATCAGAAATGCTTCTCTGGCCATTTTAAGCAAAGGATTTGAAGCAGATTAAATCCAGTAGCATTTATAGAAATTTGAATATTAGGTAGGGAGGAATGTCTGTTTTTCTATAGGTAGCTCCCCATTCAGTTTTTCCCCCTCTGGTGCTCTTTCATTAAGCCTTATCCTAGTCGCTACATTGTTAGCTCTGCAGCAGATTCTGCCTGCAACGTGGCTGAAGCATTCCTCAGAGTTAAATTTATTCTCAGAGTAACCTCTTCAGGCAGGCCGACATGCTCTGCCAGTCTCATTGGGAGCTATTTGATTTCAACAAAGGGATTTTGGACCTTTTTTGTCTTGCAACTTGACCTCATTGTGTCAAGCTGTCAATATGTTTGTGGTTACTTTAATTTGGTTATGTGGCAGGGAGAGCAGGAGGAATATTGGTGACATGGCGCTTTGTCAGATGGAATTAGGCACCTCCAGCCTTTTGCTTTTTATTGCACAAAGCAGGAAATGCAATTAGGCCCAGGGAACTGCTGTATCCTCTGCAGTACATGTCTAATGACGGGGCCCTTGCCAAGAGCAGGAGAAGCAGCTTCCCATGTGCCACACACTTGATATCGCATGTTACCGTTTAGCCAATGAACATTAGCGCGCCGGCAAAATACTCCATGCAATATGATGGAGCCTGAATGCACTGAGGCAGAAGGTTAAAAGGTCTTCCGGTTTTGTACACCCCAGAAGCGTTAGGATACGCAGAGCAAGGAGGACCCGGAGCAGCTTAATCTGGTAGAATAAACAATAAGACTTTTGCTTGGGTTAGAGCCAGAATGGCTAACGTGTTTTCCCTTGCTTGCCTTCCCCCTGAGCTATGGTTCCACCCCAGAAGGCGAAATATGATCAGTGTTCGGCAGCAGTAGAGCAAGATATGGAAACAATTGATCATTTTCCCAGAAAATTACTTTTGCAAGGGTTAGAAACGTGCAGGGCAATTGGCGAAGGGATGCAGCTGAGTAACTTTTTTCGGTTTCCCCGCTAGGAAACCCTGGGGCAGGGAAGAGAGAGAGGAGAGGGCACAACTTCAGCGTTTCCATGGAGGGGGACGATAATGAATAACACCAAAGAGCAGCGATCAAATCAATAAGAATAAAAGGCATTTATCTATTTATTTATTTATTTATGTAGAGAGCTCTCTCGTAAGGATTGACATTCAAGGGAATTAATGCAGAGGATCATTTTCCTTTTATACTTTTTTTTCACCAGCGCGCTTTAGTCGGAGCTGTCGCAGCACATCTGTGCGCATAAATCCGCTTTCGAAAATTTGCGGGCGGGCGTGCGCGGGACCCCCGGCCCCGTTGCGGCATTCACGCACGCCGCCGAAAATAGAAAGTATGCCTGTAAATCCAGATCCCACAAACCTACCCGCCCCTCCCCCAATGCCTGTTTAGCATGCGTGGAATCGTGTTCCGTGTAAACCTGCCAGGGACCGTGATCAACGAGCCACTCGCCCACGTGAAGCCGGGGTTTCTAATCAGTGTCCCCGTCCCCCCCTCCATAAAGCTCTCCTACAAATAACAATAAACGGACATTCAGTGCCTCGCATACTGGGGATCCTATATCAGGATAAACACAAAGATACGCGGGGCAAAACGGGGAAACTGCGACAATTTAAGCAATAAAACACGTTAGGGCGGAAAAGCAAAGATTTTTCTCCCCCCCCCCCCCTAAGAAAGAACAAGGATGCAGGAAAGGTGGAGGAAAGCTTGGTGTTTTGTAGATTCCAACCTTTAACAGCTTGAAGTTAAGAGGATTCCTACAAATCATCGACTAAATGATTAGGAGTTAATTATAACAGCGGGATTCCATTAGTGGATGTTTTGAGTTTCTATTAGGCTCCTGAAGAAAGAAATTAATGTGATTTGCACTCTATGCAGTGACCTTACCTTTTCCAGCTCTCAGGAGTGGTTGAAATGCAAGTTTATTGGGAGGGTGGAGGTAACCTTGGCCTTAATGTTTCTTTGCTTTTAAAATGAAATTCCCAACTTAGTTGCAGTGGAGCAGATCCCACTTGTCCTCCAGCTACTGCTTTTTCATCTTGGTGGCTTCTTATTCCATTTCTTTTTCAGCTTCCGGTATAATCCGAACCAGCATCTAAGGGGGCCTTCAGTTAGTGGCACCGGGGGTTTCACCCCCTCCCCTTCCAACTCGGCGCAGCGATCCCAGGCTCAATAGGAGGGGGCCAGGCTGGGAAGGGTGTCTGAGCTATAACTGTTATTATAAAAGCAACATTAGTGGCCAGACTCGTGGGCCACAATAGCTGGGTTCTGGATGGAGCCGCGGACTGTGGCTCTGGTGGTAATAATAATAATATTATTATTATTTGCAGTTTTACAGAAATAGAAATGGATAGCCCCCAAAAAGCTTAGGCTTTGTAACTTTGGACATAGCCAGGACTGGCACAGTTGGGAGGCTGCTGGAAGTAGAGACGATCAGAGCGGGTTCTCCAGTACTTCGTGATTTGCCTGCTTGGTTTTGTTATTGGGGCAATTTGTAGAAATCTGTGGGTGGGTGCAGAGTCTGCGGGTAATTTCAACCATGGCCTTTGCAAGGCTTCTCAAAGGGAAACGTCTTGTACCCAGAGAGCTTTGCTTTGCTTGTGGGTATCTTTCCCTTTGAAGCAGCATGCGTTGTCTAGAAAAGACAGAACTCCACGTGGTGCTTTCTCCAAGAACACCTCTGACAGGGCAAACAGGCCCTAGGTGCATCCCTCCTCCTCCCTATGTCAGCACGGGTTATTGTGTTTATCACATGCTTTGTTCATGCGATGTCTGCATTAAGGTTTTCCTTTTGTCCCTGTTGATTAATTTTGGCCTAGCAGCTTCCTGCAGTTCCTTTTGAGGCTTCCAGCTTAATCGGATCCTTCCTTTACTAGGGCAGCAGCACCAGGGGGGGGGGGTGTTAACTCTTTGCTCACACGATTGATCTGACCCAGCTCTCCTCCCAACTCACCTAGCCAAAAAATGGATCCGCCACTGTTGAAATCAGAAAACTGGGCTTGATGGACCCTCGGTCTGACCCAGTACGACCGGTTCTTATGTTCTCATCTGGTGGCCCACTAGTGGACGTGGCATTCTAAACCTGGCCAGTAGGTGCGGCCGACGTTTGCTGGCTCTTTGACTCTCCAGGACGTTTGCTTTCTTGTTTAACTGCTTAAACCTTGGATATATAAATTGTAACCTCAGATACTTAGCAGCAGCACTTAAGTTACACTGCACAGGTAAGGAGAGAAGAAAGAAAAGAGATTAAAGAAAGCAAAACCAATATGGACAGGAAGGGAGGCTGAACACAGAATGATGGAGATGGGAATCAATCTAGGAAGCAAAGTTCTGCAGCTTGCACAGCTGTTTTTAAATTGCAGGACCAAGGCCCAGCTAAAAAGTATTCCATTATATTCACATTGCTAAATATTTTTAAGCAATAAACTTGACACCCCTTGAAGTTCTTAGTTGATGAGTTTGAGTTAGGATTGAAAGTAGGAAGTCCTATCAAATGCTCTAAAGAATGAAGCCATATTAGATTCATAATATGGGGGTATCTAAATGCCTCCAAGAAGGATCGACATAGGATTCCTGCAAAGGCTGAAAACAAATCATTTGCTTAAGATAAAAAAAAAGGCTTGTTGTTAAGAAATAATATGAGAGTGAGACAATAAATGCTGAAACTCAATATCTTTGTTTCTTCCAATTACACTTAGGCACATCTCTTTCAAGAGACACCTACCTCGGCAGATGCATGTCTCCAGCGTTGACTGTGGAACTGACACGCTCGAAGTGACAGAACAGCCAACCAGCATCGGCAGGATCAAGCCCGAGCTTTACAAACAGAAGTCCGTTGATTCTGAGGACACCAAGAAAGAGGACGCAAAGTCCTGTGGGAAAATTAACTTCGCACTCAAATACGAGTACGAGAATGAAACTCTGATTGTGCGGATCCTCAAGGCCTTTGACCTACCGGCCAAAGACTTCTGTGGCAGCTCTGACCCCTATGTTAAGATTTACCTCCTTCCCGACAGGAAGAGGAAGTTTCAGACTCGGGTTCATAGGAAGACCCTGAATCCCACCTTCGATGAGTCCTTCCACTTCCCTGTACCCTACGACGACCTAACCAGCAGAAAGCTCCACCTCAGTGTCTTTGACTTTGACAGGTTTTCCAGACACGATATGATAGGGGAGGTGATCTTAGACAATCTGTTTGAGGCATCAGATCTTTCTCGGGAGACCTCCATCTGGAGAGACATTCAGTACGCAACAACTGTGAGTATACAGAGTTCGCACACTTTCTTTTTCAAGATCTTGATAGTAATATAGGTGGACGTTTGCACCCATGTGGCTTTGGTCAAGAATATAGCTACTTGGCTATATATACACACTGAAATAATGCAAGTCCATCTCCATACACACTAGGACCGGCTAAGGTTGGCTGATTTGATGCAGAGCCAGTGAAGCCATCCTGGCTTTGTCCAGGCTTCTTTTTTTTTGTAATTAACATGTTTGACATTCCATGTCCACTGCAATGATTGAGAATGAATGTAAAATGTTATGTCGGTGGTACTTAAGCCCTGACAAACTGGCAAAATGGTTCCCTAAGCTTTTGTCCAAGTTTCTATGTGGTGTTGAGGACAGTCTTGAACCTCCAACGAGGTGAGTTGTTGCAACGACCTGTGTTACTAATTCACAAGAAACTAACCCAGTTTAAAAGTTACCACTGCTATTCCAAGCTCATGAAAGGCAGAAGTAAAAAAAAAAAACCCCACATAGATGTGAGCATGGATTATGGGCCCGAATGTGATGCAGTGCCACTGTGTGTCCGAGGATATCCCAGGTTACAGCGTAACATGGGAAACCACACGATTTGATGCTACTGTGGGCTTTGCACCCTATACTCTTGTCTAAACGAACGGGAAGCGTACTTGGCAGGTCACAGTTGTCACATACATAATAAAATCAAGATAAAACAATTAAAACAAATTAGAAGCAATTTAAAACTAACAATAAATGGACTGCATTTAAAAACTTCAGTCAGTCTGAAAAATAAGTCAAAAGTTCTATCACTGACCAATAACCAATGTACTTAGAAATGGTTATAGTACTAAATCAAATTTCATTTCTGTAGGTCAAATTAAAAAAATAAATAAATAAATAAAGGCTTCCACATGCTTCCTGAAAGATTAAAAAAAAAAAAAATTCCTTAGTTCATCTCAACTTCTCGAAGCTCATTCCAGCAGTAGGGCCTTTGACAAAGCTACAAGCGCACCCTACGTCTGGCCACTTTATGTCACCATTCAGCGGAGAGCAATCTTGCAGTTGCACCAAAATCATGAAAGCTAATTGGTTAAGGGAAGCAATCCTCATGCCTTCTTTTAAGGGTGCTATCTGCCGCCCTATGCAGGTTACCCCCATGCAGCAGGTACTACCATAAGGAACTTACTGGGCAGACTGGACGGACCATTTGGTCTTTTCATGCTGTCAATACTATTTTATTATGTTACTATGTAACAATAGCAGACTCTCTCTACCTCCCACCCGAGGGGATGTGAGTGCTGCCCCTGCAGCAGCCCTAACTGCTGGCCCATTTGTAGAGCCCAGGAATCCAATTCAGGTCCTCCACGTTGCAGTGTTAAACACTATCCCTAAACAATCAAGCCACCCCATCATTACAAATGCATGACTAGGATTTTCTATTTGTATGTAGCATTGAGTATTTCATCGGAATAGTTCTTATGTACTAAAGATGCCTGTTCATTTGAAACGAAATGAAAAATGTGACCAAAGTTTCCTGTTTGGTGGTTTCAGTTCATTTTAAAATGAAACACAATAAAATTGAAGACATTTTCATGTTTTCCTTCATTTTGTTAAAAAACAAACAAAAAAACCCCAAAACAACCTCCGCCACCAAAAAATCCAAACTACTTTCAGGCGCCTTTGCATCCCTCCTCTAGACCCTCCTGAAAATGTCTTCACAGGGAGGAGCGATCCCTCGTCAATGCTGTTACAAATGGAGGCGGTAGACTAAGGCCAGTGCCATTCACACTGGTGCCGGCCAGGCTAGACCAGTAATTCACAAAGACCCAGGCCTCAGTCTTCGGCTTCGTACCTCCAGTGAGTCGGGAGTGGTCTGAGATCATTCCTATCCTGTGAAGAAATTCTCAATAAACAAGAGTAAGTGGATGTAGACGAGCCAGACGGTAGGGCTGGCTGCATACCTGACATTTTTCAAATTTGTATTTATTTATTTATTTTTATTTCATTTGTTGTAAGTTTTTTTTTGTTTAATTTCATTTTAATTTATTTAAAAAAAAACACAACAAAACCATGAAATGGAAAAAGAGGGACAAATATCATTATATACACCCTTATTATCTGTCTATGCTGGAATATTTTCACCATCGGACCTTTTAATCAGGTGGAATGTTTTCTGGGATAGTAGAACTGGTTTCTACAATGGTAGATGTACAAGGAATGCCCCAAAACTCATGAATACATGCAGTGGCTGCATACGTGCTATGTATCAGGGACATTTAACATGTATGTTTTATTCAAAGCTATGTATGTGCATGTATACATGTTGATAAATATGTACATATGGATATAGGTCCTATGTGGAAGGTTACAGATCTGTATTATTTTCCCCAAAATTACTGCATACGATTTCGGTAATGAGGTACCTTAATGCAAACAGTAATTTAAAAGGATGGTAGATTTTCCCACAAAATACTTGTTCTGTTCAATCGAAATGATATTTCTTCTCGATGAACACGGCAAGCAAGTGGTGTAGTAGCATGTAAGACGCTTTGGGCTATGCCCTGGGGATCCATAAAGCATTACAAGAATGAGATGCTCCGTCTTTTCTGTGCTTCTCTCGTGCACTACTGACTTGCAAAGTAATTCCCATCTACAGGATTCCTGAGTCTTGACGAGAACAACACAAAGAAATGAGCTCATCCTACCAACGGCTGGGTATTGTCGCACGAGTGCAATAACCCAGCACTCCTGCTCCCTTCTTGGCAGTTGCTGCAGTCTTGGTGGGCAGAGAACCTGCCATTCATTTTAATTCTTTCGAGCCATGCAAACACTCTTCCAAGTGTTTCTATCCAGGATAATTTATTGGATAATGATAACACCTATAATCCGGTGTAAGCCCCAGCACTGAGTGGCTGAGCTGCCCCTTTTATCAGAGCCAAATACCAAGGAAAGAAGTAGAGTGCCAGCTTCTGCATCACACGTCCAGACATTTATCAAGGCATGAATCCAGATGCTGTCTGTCAGAGTCCAATAGAGGTCCTGAGGCTAAGTAGCTTCCAGTGTTGGAAATCTGGTGTGTATGTGTGTGTATATCTGTTGTAATAAGATATTTCTCAACCTTTTCAAGCTGAAGTCACACGTTGCATAGCGTCCCAACCTCCACACAGCAGGCGGTTTGCACATGGAGAGGACTCATATGATCAAAAGAGGAGCCTGGGGAAGCACGGATGGCCCCACCAGGTCTCTCTTCCAAATTTTAAAACTAACGGCCTAATTTTAAATGGCCGGCATGCGTGAAACCCGGGAGATATACGTGCGCCATTAAGGCACTGTCCCGTTGCCACGTGCGCCCGGAACGCCAGAGCCGCGCAACTTGCTCCTGGCCTGGATCACTGGTGAGAGGGAAAACAAACAAAAAAAAAAGATAGATAGCTGGGGTTTAGGGGTTGGGGTGGATAAGGGGACAAGGGAGGCAGGGTAGGTAGGAGGTTTTGGAAGTTCCCTCCCAGACCGCTTGTTTATTGGAGCGGACTGGGGAAAGGTCCTATCGCGTCGCTGCTTAGTACCCGCTCGTTGACTATTCTAATTTAGACTGTTTAGTAAAGACTGTTTGTTTATTTTGGAAGACCAATACCTTGCATCAAACATCTCCTTGGTTGTTACTATCTAAATGCCTTAGACCCTGTTGGAGGATTCACACCAGGGTTTTCAGGACCAAGTTGAGACTAAGCCCTGGTATCAAGTGCGCCCCCAACATACAAAGAGGTACCCATAATAGGGAGCTGCAGGCAGAAAGATGGTTGGAGTAAGAGACAGGTTTGAAACTTGTCAGCCACAATGGGAAGTGTGAAGGCTTTTGACATTACCGTATTCTCTCTCGCCTTTTTCCCAACATGGAGTCCTCTGCCCCGCTGCAACCGACTCCCACAGCAGCACCTCAGGCAGAAGAATGATGGCAGGGAAGACGTCCTCCGAGTGATGCTCCTTGTTTTATGGTAGGGGCTGTTGCATTCTGGGAAGGAGGAGGTCAGCATGGTGGGGAGGGGAGGTGAGCGCAAGAATTCAAGCGACCATATTGGTCCTGAAGAAGACTGGGTTTCTGTGCAAGACGGGTTAGCTTTTGAAATCTGTCCAGGAATAACAACGTGGTCGCATGCAGGCTCCTTTCACAGATGTACGCATGTGTGCGAGACCGAAGTCCAGTCAACATTTTGAGTGTTTTAATCCAGTCGGAGTATGCTCTTTGTCTTTCCTTTAAAAGACCTGGTAAAAATAATTAAGCAGTGGGTCAGCAGTTCATGCCAAACTCTGCGATTGACACACAAGTACAGAAGGAAAAGTAGAGATGATAATACGCACATTGAAGTATCCGACAGGTTTCTATCATGTACAGCATTTTCCATAGAATGGAAAGGACAAAGGGATCATTGTAGGAAGTTGAAGGGAGGGAGGCTCAGAAGCTCCTGAAACAGGCTTCAGTGCAGCTGGCAGGAGTCAAAACAGTGACAGCATTCAGGGGGCGTGGGACAGAGGTAAACAGACCTCTGTGGTAGGGGAAGGAGGGAGAAGACCACGGCTACAGTGAGTCCCATGACAGCATAGTAGGCAGGCAAAAGTGGGCAGCCTGAGTGGACCAAGCAATTCTTTTCTGCCCACATCTTCTGTGTTTCCAAAGTGATGCTTGAAATTCTAATAGGTTTTTAGTTCAGGCCCTGAGTCACTTAAAAGCAAAGGGACTATGGTTTGTTGTTGTTTTCTGTGGCAATGGGACAACTCCCACAAACACCCCCCCCCCCAGGACTGCCAAATTAATAGCAAAAGGGAAAATAGTAACCCAAGTGAAGCAAACAATAGAAGCTAGGGCTTTAATGGTAAGTGCTGTTCTAATGCATCTGTGCAAATGTTTAGTGAAGTAAGAGCCAGGGGGATAGGTGTGCTGAGAAAACTGAGGTAATTACCCACATATGCACCGATGACGACAAGGTTCAAAATGATTTCAGTCACCTGGGATTTTTTTATTATTATTATTATTTCGAGTGTTGAGAACTTTGATATTGATTATCATGAGGAAATCGGTTTGCGAGTTGCTTTCTTAGATCTGAGGTTTTTCAGAGAGAGCTGCATGCCGGTTTTTGTCTTGTGGTAAAATAGCCATGATTTGGAAAGAAGGTCAAGGATTGCTCTTTCATTGTGTCCACTAGGGAAGCGGGTATAACATATCATTTCCGGGAATCTCTGTGCCTACCCCCATTGCCAGCCCACATCCACCGTAACTTCATGTGGTTAGAATTGTCAGTTGGTGAAACAGCATTGTGGGTCATGACTACGTTTTCTGCTGTTAACTCTTGGCCAGAAGCTGGTCAAGGAACTTTGGCCGAGGCTCAATTTATTAATAGCAGTTGGTTTAATACTGTGGTTTCTTTTCCCCTACTGTTTTCGATGTTGTCAGGTAGTGCTAGGGCAAGTTCCAAGACTCTGCAGCCAAGCTGTTCATCCCAGACCTGACTACATGCATGATTTTTGATTGCCTATGCCAATATGTCAAGCTGGGATAAAAATTAAGGAGAGATGCCATATAAATCCAATCCAGTGCGCCGTCAAGCTTGTACAATAATAGCTTTACTGTAATTAGCATTGGTGGAATTAAGGAGAATCATTGGTAGAGATGGATATGTGTTTTATTTGCATTAAAAGAATAATAGTAATCCTTTCAATCTTAGGAAATGTGAATGTCAACCATGTACAAAATAATGCGAGGCTTCGAGGCATAAGAAAAACCTCAGAAGATCTATTGACACTAGCCAGTCCTGGTCACAAGTACTCACTCCCAGGAATAGTCTACCTGGCTAATAATGATTTATGGACTTTTCCTCCAGGATCTTGTCCAAGTCTCTCTTAAAGCCCACTCTGCTCGTCACCTTGACCACATCCTCCAGCAACAGATTGCACAGCCTGATCGTGCGCTGAGAGACAAAGAACTTTCTCTGATTTGTTTCAAATCTGCCGGTTGTTGGTGCTAAAAGAAAAGGACACTCCGTGGAGCCATAAGAAAAGGGTGACTAACCGCCCGTTAGCTACCCGCTCCGCCCCATTCATGATTTTATAAACCCGATCATGTCCCTTCTTGGCAGTCGCACTTTTTGAAGCTGAAGAGCCATTCCATCCCCTTTATCATTTCTGCTGCCCTCTTCCGGTGCTTGGAGAGCTTTCAAGTGTTAGCTCTTGCATTAACCATTGAGTCGCATGATCCCGAAGTCTTTACTCCTCCGAGAACTTGCCGAGCAGCATAAAACCCCACCACTACCTCCCTCTCCCCCTTTGCAAAGCTGCCTGGGATTCTACTCATTGTATGGGCGAGCCAAAGTGTTGCTCATCCTTTTTAAGCGACCTTTGGGTTGTGACAGGCTGACGTCTGTTCTCTCTGCCTGCTAGTGAGCTGGCCTTGGCGGCTCTACAGCAATAGTTAGGAAATGTTCTCGGAGGGGATAATTTTAAGAGGAGGCTGCGGTTTTCAAAGTGAACTTGCAAAAACAAGAGTTTGCTTTGAAAATGACCCTTGCACAGCTACGCCTGCCATTTGGTGAACGTACTTTTGCCGGGAGAACTTATGTACATACTTTTTAAAATAAATACAAAATTATCCTTCAGATGCTGCTGGATGCACCCTGCCTTCATTTTTACCCAGTTTTGCTGTTTTGTGGTTGGCTAATGTGACGCCTGACCGCCACGTTCCCCGTTTCATTCAAACGCTCCCACCTCTAATCTCAGTGGCTAAGCTAAGCAATCATGTTGCCAAGTTTCGGATGACCATGATCCTGCTGCCCAGGAGACACACAAATAACTCCACCTCCCAGCTGTGTAATTTGAAAACCAACATAAGAAGAGAATTTCAGTCAGGGGTCTGGAAATACTTTAGTATTTCAGAACAAAAGCATTGCTATGGCCACCCAGCCATAAGTAAAGGGTGGTTTACATGGTTTTGTGTCTTTCACAAGGACAGTTGGATCCCTCCTGCTTTGATGCATTTCCTCTTTCACTCTTTAAAAAAATAATAATTTGCAGGGGCCCTTTTCATGGCTCAACTGCAATTTAAAATTAAACCATAGGTAATTTATATTCACCTTGGCTAGAAGAGAGAGAACAATTCAATTAATACATACTCGTAAGTCATTGACTTACAATCCTCCCTCCTAGGAGCATATGTTGTCCCTCACGTTACCTAAGCCACACCACAGTCTCTTGTGTAGCATTAAGTTGACAAATAAATGAAAATGTAATTTCATGCCTAGATGCAGATGTTAGCCACATTAACTCATCTGCAGTTGTAAGCTCAAACATCAAATGATAATATATAAATCACGGAAACTAGCTCTTGTTGACTTAAAAGCTATCAGGGAGAGCTTTACAAATCAAAATCCTGCACTGTAAAACTGTAGAAGTGCAAAATAATGGAACAGCCCTACAGTGCCATCTGTATAACAGTGAGGGTTGTAGTATTCTGCACTATCAGTGGTTCCAGTGAAAAGCACAGGACTACCTATGGATGCTCATTACTGTTAAATGGGAGCAAACTCAGGAGTAACATCTGAAGGTCTGGTGGATGTGTGGAACAGCCTCCCCATGGAGGGAGAAAGCCTGGGCTAAGCATTGCCCCTGAGCATGTAAGGGCAAGGCCTGGCTCCTGCAATATTCTGCCAAGAACAGGTAGACCAGATGTGCCTTGCTGTGCTTATCTGCCCTTACATTAGAGGCTTCCATGACGCTCTGCAGGGATTTCTTTTTCTGATTGACAATGTACTATGATGTCAGCTGTGTGATTTGGGGTTGGGATTCCAGACTTCCCTCATGAAAGTCTGGCTTTGGGGAGCCTGCCTCGTGGCTCCACACAGCGCTGTGGCTCAGAAAGGTCAAGTGCCAGTCTTCGGTCTGATGGGGCTAGATTCGGACCCATTGCAGAGACAAAGCACTTGGGCCTCTGAGTGGTAGGAAAGGCAGCTGCTAATATGGTGGCAATCCCATTACTGGGCAAGAAGTAAGCGAGTTCAGTCTCAGAGACGCCTTCCCTTCTGCCAAAATCTCCTTGGTAGGCTGCTCATGGAAGAAGGGGTTAGAAATGTGGTGAGCAAGGGGAGGAATCTGTCAATGTTAAACCAGCGGATGCCTGATCATTTCATGACGCCTAGTTTCCTTCTTTGATCACAGGCATTAACCAATTGAAGCTTTAAAAATGCTCAGTGACTTTGCAACATGGTCTGACCTTCCGGAGATTTCGGCTGAACTGGCCCATTTCCCTATAGGAAGGAAAAGAAACAGGGATTCTAGATGTTTGGGGCTTCCAAAACACATGAAAATTGTAAGATGGGGGTCAGCTGGTGCTCTTCTGAATAAATGGTTAAAAGGTTAGGGGGTAGACACAGAGATATGATATGCTCTTATGTATGGTCTGTTTTCCCTATAGAAAACTAGGGTAAGAAATGATTTGCTGCCATAATAGGATCAGTAGATTAGAGCTGTAGTGGAGAGAAAGCAAAGAATATTGACGTTTCTTTTAATGAATAATCATGATAGATTAAGGAAAATAACACTGGGAGCAGAATGGCAAGATGGTAAATTTAATTTCTATACTTCTGTCGCATGTTTATGTGAGAGCCTTTTGTAGAAAGCTACAGTACGTGTCATCTTTAATAAAAGGAAAAAGAGACTCTGTGTGCATAGGTCCTCGTTGCTTCCCTAAATCCTTATCTCTGTACATGTCCTATGTATGCGGCCATGGCACACTATCGAGTGTTGCTTCTACAGCTGCAGATTTACGATGATAATGGCAAATCTGTCAGAATGGTTTGCAAACAACTGTAATCTCGCGGTTATTGCTAAAAAGGCTGATGGCTCTCAGACCTTACACACATCGCTAATTTTAGTGAGCATGGCTTATTGCAAGCCAAGAGAAAATAGAGCCTGTAATTTGCATCATAAATATGCAGTGACTGCAGCCTAGACCCTAACCCTGAGATGCTGTGATTCAAACGCTCAGACCAAGCAGCCTACAGCCTGAATTCAGGAATTCTCCAGATATTAGGAAGTCATGAAAATAGGACGGTGGATGCATGGAAAAATCTGCTGGGGTGGGAGAAGGGGCAAGAAGGCATATGAGACAAACACAGAGGATTCTCAGTGGCAGGGGACGCATTGAGGGGTAAAGGAAAGAAGGGATGTAACGTGTGTGATACTGCAGTCAGTAGGGGAAATGGGCAGATGAGGTGGGATTTGCTGCTTATTCTCTGCTACATTTTCTTTTCCTAGAAAACAAAGATATTCCATGAGACACAAATCAGTGAAAAAGAAATTAGATCCAAACAGGAACAGAAACATGTAGGGAATTTCCTAGTTAAACCTTCTATAGAAGGATACGATGAGATTGTTATCGCATAAACTCGCAGGTCTGCCTCTGCCTCCCTCTCCCTCTGGCTGAATTAATTGGAGAAACCTACACGTGCATGGTTGGAGAGGGCTAGCACCTCTGGACCTGGTGCTTACAAATGGAGGAAGTCTCTCAAATGTCTGGGTAGGTGCCCCCTCAGTACCTGATGGGATGGCTTGCTGAAACGTCCAAGGAAGAGAGGGATATGCTGTAACCTGCTCTGAGTGGATTATGTATGGAAAAAGAGGGGATACAAACACAGGTAATAAATAAAAAAAAAATAATAATAATAATCACATGAAGCTCGAAGTCCTGAGTAAAATGGGCAAGTACCTTAAGAAGGTGCTGGTGGGAGCCGTGAAAATGGCAACAAATCTTTTTATAGCGGAAAAATAAGAGGGAAGAGGAAACCAATAGGATTGAGGTGGCTGAAAAAAATGAAGGCAAAAAGAGCAGTGTTCAAAAAGTAGAACAGATGGGAGGAATATCTAGAAAAGTCGAAAGAGAGAAAGAAAGAAAAGGCCAAGGATGGTTAAAGCAAGCAGAAGAAAAGATGGCTACAGAAGAGTAAAGCAAGATAAGACATCTTTCTGGGATGTGGGAGAAAACCCACAGGCAAAATAGTAAGACTGAAAGGTGGAGAGCGAGAAGGGCAAGGCAGAAATGCTAAACAAATATTTGTGCTCAATATTCACTCGCAGATTCTGGACAAGGATCGGGGATTGTTGGGAAGAGGGCGTGGGGTGGATAGGACACCGTCTACAGAAGAGAATGACGGCGTGGAGAAAGCCATGGGGCAGACGGGATGCATCCTAGAGTATTAAAGGCGCCCAGGGAGGTTCTGGGGTGGAGATGGGCATGGGGCCATGGGAATGGAGAAGGGCGGATGTCGCCCCTACTCATAAAAGTGGTAGCAAGGGGGCAGGTTGGAAACTGCAGGCAGGTCGCTCTTTCCTCGGTGCTGGGAAAGACTGAGGGAGAATCTCCTGACGGAAAGGATAGTGAATGATCTACGATTCAAGACCACATGGCGTTACCAGCGGCCAGTCGTCTCAAATGAACCTGGCTGATTTCTTCAACTGGGTGACAAATGCATCAAGGAAATGGGCTGAATGTGGTTTGCTAGGATTTCGGCAAAGCTTTTGATTCTGTCCCAGGTAGGAGACTCATGAACAAACTGAGCAGCCGGAGGACTGGATTAAAAAGTGGTCGAGTGGTAGTAAATGGAAGTCACTCAGAGGAGAAAGCAATGATTCATGGGAGTGCCTTGGGGACTGGTCCTGGGGGCTTGGTTTCTGCTCGGTAGTTTTGTGAGCAATACTGCAGATGGGTTAGAAGGAAAAGTCTGTCTTTTTGCAGATGACACTAAAATCTGAGGGAGAAGCGATCTAAGAAAGCTTGAGGAGGGGGTTGAGTGCCTGGAAGCTGAAATTCAGTGCAAAAAAGTGAAAAGTCATGCATTTGGTGTGTCGAAATCTAAAGGAGCTGTAGGAGATGGTAGAGAAAAAACCCTGATGTGCACCGAGCAGGAGAGAGATCTGGGGGTAATAGATCTTGGAGAATACCTCATGCACCCCACATTTGATAGCACGTGGTGAGTTCCATGGATGCAATCGATGAAATTTACCTGTCTGAAGAGGTGCCTTTGCTATAGGTTGAACTCAATGAATACAATTCTTGTTTCACTCTGTGACTGACTGTGCTAAGAGATCCAAATCCCTTGCATTTTTTGGGGGAGGGGAGGAGCCTAGAAACGTAGGTTGCATTGAAACTTTGTCTGGTGGTTTCATTTGAGAGAAACCAATGAATATTTCTCTTCTTTATTCTGAGGTAGATAGGTTGTAATTATTTACCGAAGAATAAATTGTTTACAATCTGTCCCAACACAGTTCACGCCTTTCCTCCTGTGCCTCTGTATCAGAGGGGCACACACGTATCGTGGTCTTGGCCCTCTCTGGCTTCAAACCAATAGGAAGGGATTTCATCTCTGGACAAACCCTCTCCAGTCACTTCCAACCCACATGCTTATGTTTTCTAGTCTTACCAGTACCTAACCACCATCCAAATACCTGAGGTCGCTCCTTCCTTTTGCAAGGCATCGGGAACGCTGGTTCTAAAATGGAAGCCGGCCACAGTCGTGTTGCGTTAGGTCCACAGCACCACAGTCCATGCCGCCAGCCTTTGCTGGGGTATTGCTACTAAGAAAACTCGCTGTCCTTCTCCAGAAGAGCACGTGCTCTCTTCCGCTCCCTTTTCCTCTAGCTTTGTGCAAAGCCCTGAAGGAAAGAGTCCTATAAAGTGAATGCTAAAGAGAGCGCTGGAATGCACCATCCCCTGTTTTAGGTCATGGATTTCTCTTTCCTGAGGACAGAGGGGGTCTCATGCAGGTTCTGGTGGGGAAAGAGGCACAGCTGACTGTGGTTATTCTGCTTGGGGATGTGATTGCCTCTACAATAATTTGCAGGGTAAGTTGAGCACACGAGCTGAGAAAACCTTCACAACAGTTCAACAGGGCCTGCCGGGCAGTTTCAGCTGGCAGTGGAAAAGCCACCTTTTGCCTCAATTGATGCTGAATAAATTCGTAGATTGCAAAACATTCAATTTTGAGATCTTTTTTTTTTGTATTACACAAGTCTAACTGACCCAACACCAGCCCCTCAGAGCTTCCACATCAAGCCTGTAAAAAAAAAGAAGAGTTAGAAATCTAGTAAATGGAACCAACATTTATTGGCAGTTTACAGCAAAGGTAGGAAACTCCAGTCCTTGAGTGGTTCAAGCCGGTCTGGTTTTCAAGATATCTGCACAGAATATTCATGGGATGCATTTGCATATATTACCCCCATTGCATGCAAATACATCTGCTGCATATTCATTGTGGATATCCTGATCGGCTTGCTGCACTCGAACCTGTGCTGCCTACCCCTGGTTTATAGCCTGGTGAAAAGTTTGCAGAAATGCTATCTAGTGCAGTGATGATAGTGCTACAAGAGATTTTATGTTCACATTGATCATCCATATACCAGATTCCCTATATCAAAAATATACTCGTGAGAATAATTCATGCATTCTTTCTATGCTGTTACAGAAAAGCATTTAAGTATCCTCTGACGCTGTTTCTTCCATGTTTTTGTATTGAGGAACAGGAAGAAAATGTATTGCAAAGTACTGTCACTTGCTATAACTGATGAAGGTATCCGTGTGTGGCTCCACTCCTGAGTGTTGCTCGCAGCTCCATGCAATAAATGCACATATTTAAGCCTGTGGTTCTAGCAGCTTCATATTCCCTAGTGATGTGCCATGTTTCATGGGCTTCCATCCAGGGCAACCTATAGTCCGTTGGCTTTCATGGAGCTGCGCTGGTTTGCTGCAGCTAATCCATGGGGACAGTGTCGGCTTGGCAGCACGGTATGGGGTGATAAAATCCCTGTTACCCAGCGTCTCTAAGAATGAATCGGCAAATAGCTCGCCATCATGACTTAGAGGGTTACAGTCAAAGACAGGCTGAATTCAGATCCTCTGGTTTCAACAGTACGAAGGTGAGGATGGCATTATTATTATTGATTTTCACTAAAAAAAGGAAAACCAGTTGGGCGAAGAATCAACTCCCTTTCTCTCACTTCTTGCGATGCCATAAATGCTGCAGTGTGGAATTAATTTCTCAGTTTATTTACCACCGTGGTTCAGTTCCTATTGATCGCCAGCTTGGGCACATCAAAAGGAACTCGGTTGCAGACGCTTGAATATGTGGATGAGAAAACCCTTTAATAATTCATCCTGGCTTACGCAAAGTTGTGACGTGACATGGGATATCAAAAGCATAAATCATACAGTCAAGGGAGGCAACATTACGGCCCATCTGAGCTATTTCTCCTAGTGCACTTCAGTTCTCTTGTAAAATTAAAGCCCTCTCCCCTGAAAAATAAGCAAACAAACCCCAAAGCGCTACAACACAAACGGAAACAAAACACATACCAGGCTCGTTTCTTTGTGGAGCAAATGAAATAAATGCTTCTCCCCCGCCCCCCATCAATGGTTTCAGTATTTCTTTCTTGGGTGTTTGCAGTAGGACAGCCCCTCCCGTGCTGTAGACGGGCAGAGTCCTGTAGGAAACTGGATCCGCTGCAGACCTAAAATAACGATAGAGGCTTGAAGGCCACAACCTTCCGGCATCACTGGAGTAAGGGGCGCGAGTGATTTAGGAAGCTCACGTTGTCTCCGTATCGTTCTTGCGCTGGGCTACAAGGAGAAGCAGTAATCGTGGAGGCACCGTGGCGATCAGATGTAAAGCCCTTCACCAGAAGTTACGTTTCAAAGTATTTGCTACATCTGAAGAAGACGCGCAGATGTAATCCAGTCCGTTAATTAGTTACTACTAAGGCATCTGTATGGTGCTTCCTTTGGGCATATTCTCGGCCTTTCTGCGTCCTTTCAGCAAGAGCTTGCCATGCTGTAATAAACGTGGATAAAGGTGAACCGGTAGATGTAGTGCATTTGGATTTTCAGAAGGCGTTTGACAAAGTCCCTCATGAGAGGCTTTTAGGAAAAGTAAAAAGTCATGGGATAGGTGGTGATGTCTTTTCGTGGATTGCAAACTGGTTAAAAGACAAGAAACAGAGAGTAGGATTAAATGGTCAATTTTCTCAGTGGAAAAGGGTAAACAGTGGAGTGCCTTGATCTGCACAGACCAGTATTTTTTAATATATTTGTTTAATTTATTTATTATTTAAAATCTTTTCTATACCGTCAAGTAGTATACCATCACAACGGTTTACAATGAGGTACATATATACATTTTTGGAAAATATACAAGTTAATACTATCTATAGGAAGTGCCATTAGAGTCCGGTAACATAGTTTAGTAATAAAGGCTATTTGTAAAGTGTTTTTCTATGTTTCACAGATTTAATTTCATATATAACTGTATTGGAATGTATGTTTTGTTTTGATCAAACACACTTATTGAGCAGACAAGTGCTGCATTCTGATGTTCTGCTGCCAGGTTTCTTACTCTACTAATCACCGCTCTCTTTGTAAAAGGCTTGCTTGAACAGCCAGGTTTTTAAACTCTTTGGGGTAGATTTTCAAACAAGGCGCGTTGGCGTACTTTTGTTGGCGCTCCAGGCGCAAACAAAAGTACATGGGATTTTAGTAGATACGCGCGGAGCCGCGCGTATCCACTAAAATCCTGGATCGGCGCGCGCAAGGCTATCTATTCTGTATAGCCAGCGCGCGCCGAGCCGCGCTGCCTACCCCCGTTCCCTCCAAGGCCGCTCCGAAATCGGAGCGGCCTTGGAGGGAATCCTCTAACGCCCTCCCCTCACCTTCCCCTCCCTTCCTCTACCTAACCCACCCGCCCGGCCCTGTCTAAACCCCCCCCTTACCTTTGTTGGGGGATTTACGCCTCCCAGAGGGAGACGTAAATCCCCGCGCGCCAGCGGGCGGGTACGGAGGGCGCGGCCACGCCCCCGTACCCGCCCCCAAAACGCTGCCGACACGCCCCGAAAACGCCGCGCGGTTCGGGCCCGCCCCCCGACACGCCCCCCGACACGCCCCCTCCGAAAACCCCGGGACTTACGCGAGTCCCGGGGCTCTGCGCGCGCCGGTAGGCCTATGTAAAATAGGCTTCCCGGCGCGCAGGGCTCTTAAAATCCGCCCCTTTTTGAATAGTTTAAAATCTCTCTGTAGTCTAATTTCTAAGGGCATGGTATTCCACAGTATTGGTCCAGCTAAGGATAGAGCCCGTTCTCTAACTTGGGTCAGTCTTGCTGTTTTAACCGATGGGATGGTTAGGAGTGCTTTGTTAGCAGATCTGAGGTTTCTATGTGGGACATGAACACGTAGTGCTGTGTTCAGCCATTCTGCTTTTTCGTCGTGAATTAATTTATGTATTGTGCAAAGTGTTTTGTATTGAACTCTATATTCGATGGGTAGCCAGTGTTGTTTTGCTAAAGTTTCCGTAATGTGATCATTCTTTCGTTTACCAGTAAGTGTTCTTGTAGCAGAGGTTTGCAGTATTTGGAGTGGTCTTAATGTTGAGTATGGTAATCCTAGGAGAAGGGCATTACAGTAGTCTGTGCTAGCAAATATAAGTGCTTGTAATACTGTTCTGAAGTTTGTCAATGATAAAATAATCTGGAAAAAGGTAGGATGAACAAGATGATCAAATTTGCAGATGACACAATTATTTTGAGTTGTTAAATCACATGCGGATTGTGAGAAATTGCAGGAGGAACTTATGAGACTGGACAATTGGGCATTTAAATGGCAGATTACATTTAATGTGGACAAATGCAAAGTGATGCATATAGGGAAATGTAATCCATGTTGTAGTTACACTATATTAGGTTCCACATTAGGACTTACCACCCAGGACAAGGATCTGGAAGTCGTCATGGAGAATATTTTTTAAATCTTCAGCTCAGTGTATGGCAGCTATCAAAAAAGCAAACAGAATGTTGGGAATTATGAGGAAAGGAATGGAGAATAAAACACAGAATGTCATAATATCTTTGTATCACTCCATGGTGAGATTGTCCCTTAAGTACTGTGTGCAATTCTGGTCACCATATCTCAAAAAAGATATAGTTGTGATGGAGAAAGTACAGAGAAGGGTGATCAAAATGATAAAGGAGATGGAACAGCTTCTCTATGAGGAAAGGCTAAAGAGGTTAGGGCTGTTCAGCTTGGAGAAGACGGTTGGGGGATATGGTAAAGGTCTACAAAATCATGAGTGGATAAGAACAAATAAATGTGAATTAGTTATTTACTCTTTCAAAAAATACAGGGGGCAACAATGAAGTTAATAAGTAGCATATTTAAAACAAATCTTAGAAATTTCTTTTTCATGTAACGCATAATTAATTTGAAATTCCTTACTGGAGGATGTTGTTAAGGAAGATAGCTTGGCAGAGTTTAAAAATTGCTTGGCAAGTTCCTGAAGGAGATGTCCATAAACTGTAGCTCTAAGGGTGCAGGACTTGATGAAAGCCATTTCATACTGCCAAGCATTAGCAATATGGGATCCATTTACTGTTTGGGATCTTGCCAGGTACTTGTGGCCCAGATTGGCCACTGTCGGCGTCAGGATACTGGGCTTGTTGGACTCTTGGTCTGACCCAGTATGGCAATTCTTATGTAAACCTAGATGTGCATGTGACCTACAATAGACGTGACCCCCTACTCCTATCAAAAATGGACTTAGTTCTTGCTTTTTCTAGCGCGTAGGCGCCAGGATGGAAGGCTGTGCATTGGTGCAGGGATACATAGCCTTTCACGGGATATTATACAGTGAGTTGCTAGTTCAAATCAGGCCCAGATTGTGGCCTCCAAAAGGTTACCTGGTCTCTCCGTACACACCCCTGCTGGCTGTACCATGGTCCATGTGAAACTGCATTGATCCCAGGTGACCATACCATGAAAACTGACGCTGTTGACCCTAAATTGGGCTGCCAGTTGGCAGCTGAAGCAGAGAGGCTGGAGAGGGAAGGAGTAAGGATGAACGGCTTGCCACTTGAATTGAGATGCCTCCTCTTCCAGGTCGAAGCGGTGTGGGCGGAGAATCGCGTGCGGGTGCTGTCAGACTGGAATCTTTCCACGAGCAGCTATCAAGCAATAAATTGCCTCAGGGGAAAAAAAATAGATGTGTAAGGGGAAAGAAAACCAGCTTCAATCAGTGCTTATAATTTGCTAAGGATGAAATTTAATCTCCTGCAGCAACCTTTCCTGTGATTCTTTCAAGCCAAGACTGTTACCCTATGCAGAGATTTCACTTGTTCCCGTTCATTTCCTTCCTCGGTGCTTGAAAGTTATTTACATTTATTTGCTATTCAAGTGTGGCCTGCTTCAAGATACTGGGCTTGTTAGTATTCTGCGCATCCGAAAGCAAGAAATGCCGCTCCTTGCCCTTACAAGAAAATAAATGAGAAATTTATTTAGCAGCCAGCGTGGGGCCTGAGCGAGATCCCGCTTCCCTGAAACCAAACCACTTCAAGGTACTTCCCCCCCCCCCCCCCCAGTCCCATTGCTGCACTAACAGCTGAATTTTCTCCTCGACCGATCACTTTATCAGCCTGGGAGTAAAGTCGCGCGTCGGAAAGACAAATGCAATACATGCTTTATCAGTGCCCCATGATCACGTAACGTGACTTCCCTCTCCGGCAGAGTCTGTGCTCAAGAAATACCGCATAGAAACTCAATCTCTTGACTCGCCGCAGACCAACCTGACCATTCCTACCAAAAGAAACGTAAGAAGTGCCACGTTGGGTCAGAACAAAGGTCCATCAAGCCCATCTCCTGTCTGATAGTGGCCCATCTGGGTCGTTTAGAAGTGCCCATCAGATCCCCCAAGCCTGCCTAATGTTTGTCAATGGACGTGGACCTCCAGGAGCTTTCCCCAAACCTTTTTTTGAACCAAGTTGCACTCCTAGCCTATCCCTCCTGAAAGAGCACAGCACTTCTAGAAGGCCAAAGCCTTTCTATGCCCGATTCTCTGAAGAGCTGTCCCCATTCTGCCTCTGCAGACATCCCAGACAGGATGTCGCCTCTTAACCCTTTGCACAGACTCGCCATCGGCATACGGATGGTTTAGAGGAGAGCCTGCACCACCTGATGGGCCTATCTCCACCGAAGCAAACAGGTCAGGCAGCTGTGCTGATTCAAGAAGAATTTTGCAGACCCACTACAGTTCAGAATTAACTGCTCGGCAGAAGAGGGCGGCCGACAGGCCGAATTAACCCATCCAATCTTACCACTACGGGCTGGTCTGTAAAGCAGGGCTTTGATCACGGATCCTAGACACCCCCCCCCCCCCCCCCCCGCCACACACACAGCTCATCCTGTCAATAAGAGGCAGCCCTGCCCCATTTTGATAGTGTTCCCTCTCAGGACGTCCTAACTTTGCGAAGACTTTCATCCTTAAAATCCCGCCCCCCTCAGGGGTCTTTGCACTATTTCAAGTGCAGTCCTGGGGACTCTGTGGCAAAGTAAATTAGAATAATCTCCCCATTGCGCAACTTGTCCTGGTGCTTTGCTGGCAAATTCCACTTCCCCTTAAGACCTAGCTTTAAAAATAGTAATCGGGACATTTTGTCACCCACAGTGCTCCATTTAACGATCAGGGGTGGTAGGAGGAGGCACCGTCACCACTCGCTGTCATTCTGCCATCTGCAGTCTCTCTCTGCCTGTGCTGTTTTCTTGGGGGAGGGGAGGGGCAAGACTGAATCTTTAACTAATCTCATTGTCGTGTTAAAAGAGAAGATTATCTTCTGAGATTGAGTCATTTCCAGTTATCGCCTACTATAAAGAGTACACATGGCTCTCTGTTACAATTTCCTTTCTTTTGGTCCAGCAGATTTCTCCTCCTCTTTTGGACTTCCAGCCCAATCAGAACCAGCCATTGTAGGGTTTTATTCCCCTCCTTCCCCCCCCCCCCCTTTTCATATCCCCCGCTCAACTGAGTCCAGGCGCGCAGCAAAGACCCTTGGCTGGGATCCACAGACCCCGGCACCCTCTGAAACTCGGATTCCAGGACCTAGGTGTCGCCATTGAGCCATGGTTAAGATTGGCCAAGCTCCTGTCACAGCGGTCCCCTGACTGTGAGGCATGAGCTGTGGTTCTCTCAGGACCCTTTTAACCAGACAGAGGTTGCCTGCGTCGTACGATGATGTGGACACCTTCTGCAGCTTCCCTAGCCCAGGCTACCCCCAAGGAGCAAGGAGGTGGGCTCAGCACTCTTGCGTGGCTACCTGGAAATCGTTTTGATTGGAATGTTTTAAGCTGCTGTGGGTTTGTTGTTCGCGTTTGCACCCAGAGAAAAAGCTAGAGACACTCCCAGAATGTCTTGCTGCCTGTTAAGAGTGAACAATAAAGTTGTTTTCTCTCCCAGGAAAATGCTTGAGGCCTGATTTCACTACGGATGTTTGTTAAAGTACGTGAGGCCTGGTTCATTATGGATGTTTTCCTCACTCTCTGAGTATGGGAGGAGGGGGAAAGATTGGTGAATCAGCACCAAAGACTGCAGCGTGATACTTCCACTCAACCTGTTCAATTATGGAGAATTAGCTCGGTGAAAATAATATTGATTACGCTAAAATATAAAGAGAAATTAGAGTCAAAAACTTTTGGGGATTTTGCTGATGGTTTTTAAAGATTTTTTTTTAACACAACCGTCTCCGTAGTATCTGGTGTACCTAATAGACTTATTTCTTGTGGTTAATTAAGAATATTATTTAAAAGCAATGCTATAGGGAGCTTTTGGGTCTCTGTTGAAGAGCTGTGGCTTTATGAGGTCTCTGCACAATATAAGCCTTTACAGGACTATTAAGCTGCCATTTGGGGGCCAGTTTCCAGCTGCTTTCATCACCTTTCTTCCGGCCATGAAGACTTATTTTGAAAATGCAAGAAGAGGGACGTGAATTCCACACACGCGTTTCAGGAGTCTGGGCCCTTGATGGGTAAGGCGATCGGAAAGCTCCATGGTAGAAGAGGCAGCCTTGTCCGGTCCTGGTTTTGCCCCATTCCAGATTCCCAGAAGGAACAGAAATATAGTGATCCAGAGGTGCAAAGAAGAACGAGACCAGGAGTGGCTCAGCCTGTGCCTCGTGACATGGAGTCCGTCTTAAGGATACATTGCAGGGTTGCTCTACTGAGTACCTTTTTCTTTTACTAGAGCGCTTGTTCATGGAAGAGCAGGGCATTTGAAGCCCTGATCCATACTTTGATTCCAAAAAGAACAGATACATTTTAAGTGACATCTTTCCTTCCCCCCCCACCCGCCACACACACCTGCTCTCTGATTATCACAAGCACTGGGGGCCAATGTCTCTCTAATTTTTTTCAGGTACCCACAGGCTCTTAAATTGGCAGTTTGCCCCATTTTCCAGGTTTTTGTTCCTGAACGATGGGAAGGATCCTTGGTATCTTTCAGCAGAATAAAAAGGCAGTAAAAGGAAACCACAGAATGATCACCTTCCAGTGTGGTAAATACCTTTATTGGCATCTAAACGTCTCAGTAATGTGTGGGCATGCTCACTTGGCCTTGTAGCATGTCTGTGCAGTCTCTTCTACTGCAAGATTCTGCCTTTGCTTTTTAAATTTAATTAAAAATCAAATTCAAGGGGACTGGATAGCTCAAAGGAATTGGTGCTGGGTTAAATCCAGGTAAGCAGTGGCTTACAAAAATGGCTTTCAAGAAACGAGTTGGCGCTGTTAGTCTATATCACAATCAAGCCCCCTCCTCTCCCTGACCCCGCCCCCCCTAGAATTAATTGGCACCATGATTGGCAGTGCCAGCAGAGAGGCCAAAGATCACATAGGTATGAAGACTACATCGACCTGTTCAAGTGGATCCTTTGACAGGGTCTTGTAGGGGAAGCTTGGGTGCTCACGGCTTATTCCGTAGATGTGTGCAACATTTTGGGTTCTAGGGTTATCAATTCAACACCTTTTATGAGCACTAAACGTTCCGCTGATTGGATCCAGCCTTCTTCCAGATGTCTGTTATAGGCCGACCTTACTGGTGATATAAAGCAGCCCCCCATATCCATTTAATGCATCATGTGCTTGAAGAGTTATCCAATTATCTCATAACAGCGTCCAGTCATGGCTTGGCAGAAGATGAATAATGTGATAACAGTAAAAAAAAAAAAAAAAAAAAGCCTTCCTTAAAATCAGTTTGTATTTTCCTTTCCATAGCTTCCAAGAAAATCCCTTTGCCTTTCTTATAAATGGAAGCATGTTTTCTCTAATTGGCCCACTGTTGACCTTTCAGTCTGCTTCTGTTAGCTCAGAGATGTGATTATTGGCCTCGTATTAACTGCATCGCCACAGGCAGTAACTCCGCCTGGTAAATGCGTTGCAAAAGGAGGCAGGAGCACGGTTGTTTCGTTCCGAAAACCAGTTTTATGCCACGTTGGACAACAAAATACCAAGGTGGCTTAGACACGCGGCCTACTCCATGCTAGTGGGGAAAGCTGCTTCTGAGGGGCTGAGCACAATGGTCCCACCTCCCATGCTCCATCTGGGGAAGAATGGCAGGGGGAGACGGGATTGCAATAGAACAAATTCAACAGACTGGGATAAAAATGACAAAATGCGCCCAGCAGATCGGGAACTTGACTGGGATTCTTCCTCTCCCCCCGCCCACCCTCTGCTGTCATGATCGACATTGGTTACTCAGTAAACCACACTCTAGGGCAAATGCCCTGGTGCGAAGTGAGGGTTTAGTTTGGCGATTTCTGATTGAGGTGATTTTGCCTCGTCGTAGAGCAGCAGGACAGAGGTCGGGGGCAGAGCATAGGCTTCATAGGTGCAGCTTCCTGGCATCCTCCATGAATGGTTCCTTCTCCTCACTATTTTAAAAGCCTTTTCAGCCAGAAGAAAGTTCTAGAACAGGGAGTCAGTGAGGGTACGCTCGGCAGTAGCGTTAGAAAATATGGAGTTGCTCCAGGAAGAAGCTTGAGCAGACTTAGATGGGTTTTATGGTCCTTATCTGCCGTCATGTTCCACAGTAAAATATTCTTCTGTGGTACTGCGATGCCCCTATAGGCTGATGTGAACGTGTCCTGCAGTTTCTACTATTTTTCTTTTTCATCCTAACTGTAATCTTTTCCTGGCATATTTAGGGATGGGAGGGAGGGGAGTCAATAAACATTGATTTTGTTCATCCCTAGGAAAACAAATATTATGACTATCACTATATTAAGGTGGGCATATTTAATATTTTTTTTTGCAGTCGTTTACATGAAAGGGTAGCCGGAATCGGTTCTCTTACCTAGCATCAGATGAGTCCTCAGCAGAATGGAAATAGCACGCTGTTCCCTTTGATGAATGTCATATCCTTCTCTTAGTCATTTGAAGAAATCCCGCCGGGACAGTGTGGGGCTGACATTTTTCTTTCTGATTAAAAGGTAATTGAGATCAGTTCACTATTAGAAATCGTAGATTAGCACACTGAGGTGCATTTACTGTTTTTTAAGATTGTAATTTTGCTTCTAAAAAAAAACTGAGCTAGGGATGGAAAAATGTGGATATTGTTCTTATTTTTGCAAGTCTACTTGTAAGTTTTTTTGAAAACAGTCAACTTAAAGGGAGCAGTGTAAAAGTAGAGAGGAAGATAAAAATATAAAAATAGTAATGAATATGAGTCTGGCACCATTTTGGAACTGGGACAGGGCAGGACAGGACAGGAGCAACTGGGGATTGTTCCTGCCCCTTTCTACTTGGCAAATTCATGCAGACCTCACGAAGTGGTAAGATACTTCTGGGTGTGGGAGGGAGCTCATGGGAAAGGCCATGGGGTTGGGGTTAATCAGTTGTTTTCTCTTTCAAAAAGTACAAAGACTAGGGGGCACACAATGAAGTTACTAATAAGAGAAAATTATTTTTTTACTCTATGTATAATTAAGATTTGGAATTCATTGCCAGAGGATGTGGTGAAAGCTGTTAGTGTAACTGCATTTAGAAACCATTAAGAAAGGTTTGGCCAAGTTCCTGGAGGAATTAAGGTGAAGATGCAGAAATCCACTTCTTATCCCTGGGATAAGCAGCTTGGAATCTCTCCACCCCTTGGGATCCTGTCACGTACTTGTGACCGGGAGGAGCCATTGTTGGAAACAGGATGCTGGGCTTGATGGACCTTTGGTCTGACCCAGTATGGTAAGTCTTACCTGCTTATGTTTATCCTTTGTTGACTTTCCAAAATGAAAATCATAAAAAAATAAATACATAAAACAGCAGATTTTGAGGGAGAGAGGAAGTTTTGTGTCATTTCTAAACTAAATGTGAGTGTTTTGCGTTTTTCATTTCATTAAAAACAAACGAGCACCCCTATTCTAAATGAGTTGACAGTAAACTGTGTATGTCTTTCGCTCGGTAGTAAAGTGGCATTTAGGATTCTCACTCCTTACAGCTCTCGGTCCAGCTTCTCTCGCCTCCTCTAAGCCTCTAGATGCTTCTTTTTCTTCCTGTCGCTCAAATCATTCTTACCCCGAGCTAGGAACTGTAGTAAATGCTTGACGTAATTACCCAAACAATGCGCCCGAAATCTGTGAACTGCATAAATATAGAAAAAAAGAATCTAAAATAAATAAATGCTTGAAGCTCATAGGGTCTCAGCATTGGTTAAAATACAAATTATGTCATTATTGCGATAAATCGGAGAAGACCCTGCACTCAGATCCCCTTCTCATGGACCTGTGCCAGAGGTGGAATTGGTGTTGGAGAAAACTGCGTTGAAAGAGAAGGGGCGAGGAGAACATTTCGAATAGACACCGCCCTGCCTTGCATTAAGGATGATATTGAAAGCAAATAGACTGAAGTTGGCAGCTCCTGGAGCTCTCTCTACATCATGACAAGATGTAACCTATCTCGGGCAGGAAGCACGGGGGCGATGCGATGCATTCCGCGAGGGGAGGAGGTGCCACTCTACAGTCAGTGAAAGAGTTGGCCATACTTCCCCCAACTTAACTTGTGCCTGAATATATTTCAGTGGTTGCAACATGGCACCTAGTTCTTGACGTCCTGTTAGATGGTTGTGGTTTCTGAAGCAAAAAGACAAGACAACTCTCTCTCTCTTTCGCTCTCAAAAAGATGACTTGTTTGTTTTGAAAATCTCATGCTAGAAAAACCTACAGGACAGGACCAAAGCTCAAAGTCTTTGCAATCATGTTCCCCGTGAGAATAGGTGTCCAGTGCATTCCTTCCCCCTCTGGAGAGCTGGAAGTGCCTCTCTGTACTAACCCCAAGCGAGAGCACCATAATCAAAGTGTGCACATATTGAAAATCTTTAACCTCCCCCTCCGCTGTCCAGAGAATCGCTGTATTGATTAGGAAGTTGCTATGACAGAAGAGGCAGCTGGAACATTTTTCACACGCTTCTCTTTCTGTACATCGATCTAATGATAGATCTCTTTTTCTAGGCAGCCTGCAGCCACGCTTGCTGTTTGGGTTTTAAGCCATGTGAAGCATGGTTTGGATATTTTAATTTCCTGAATGACCCGCCCTGGGGCAAGAACTGGGCTCACTTCATTCCAGCCAAGGTTTACTCGTCTGACCTCACGAGGCTGGGAGACCGGGCATCCGAATGGCAGATGAAATGCACTGTGGACGAGTGCAAGGTGATGCACGTGGGGGAAATACAGTCCCGGCGGCAGGTAACACCAAGCTGGGAGTCGCCTGCCAGGAAAAGGACCTTGGAGTCCTTGAGGACAATACGCTGACATCCTCGGCTCATTGTGCTGTGGCGGTCAAAAACAGCAAACAGAATGCTAGGAATGATCTGGAAAGGAAGGGGGGGAATAAACCGGAAAATATCACATTGCCTTTGAATCGCGTCATGGTGTGACTGCACCTTGAGTGCTGTGTGCAGTTCTGGCCGCCCCCATCTCAAGAAAGGTGTAGCGGAACTGGAAGACGTGCAGAGGAGGGCGATAAAAACAACAAGGGGAATGAACATGTCTCCCGTGACGAGAGGCTACGCAGGCGAGGGTTTGTCAGCGTGGAAAAGAGAGGGCTGAGAGGGGACGGGATGTAAGTTTATAAAATCATGAGCGGGCCGGAATGAAGGACGGTGATTTACCCTTTCAGATAATACTAAAACAAGGGGGGCAATCCAAGAAACTAACAACCAGCAGATTTAAAACAGATCACAGGAAAGTACTTTGTCACTCAGCGCACAGTCAAGCTGTGGAATCCGTTGCCAGAGGACGTGGTGAAGGCGACGAGCACGGTGGCGTTTTAAAAGAGGCTTGGACAAGCTCCTGGAGGAAGAGTCCAAAAAAACATTATTAGGCAGGAAGACTAAAGAAAGCCATTGTTATCCCTTTATGGGATCTGCCAGTTGCTTGTGATCCATGTTGGCCACTGTCAGATAGAATGCTGGGCTAACTGGACCTTGATCTGACCCATCTGGCCTCACATTCACACCTAATTATGATTGGCTGTATTCTAATTATCGATTATTTCTATGTATACTGTATGATGCCACCTAAAAGTTTACTTGTGGTTTTTATATTATGTCATAAATGTGGTTTTTTTCCCCCCCCAGGCTAAGGAAGGCTGAGCTAGATTCCTGGTAAATGCTTTTATACTTTGGTATGTGTTTCATTATCTCTGACCCAAGAGAATCTAAGACACGTTGCACTTACTCCTTTCTGATAGAGGCCCTCATGCTGTCATTTAATTTTGTGCTCAAGGTTACAGGCCTTTTCATCCTATTTGTGGGCCTTTTCACTTCTTGCTGAATTTAGGATATTCTTGCAGCAGCTCAGAAACTTGCAGAGGATTCTGGGAGTTTCAGGACTCCCTAGCAGAGGCTTCTGGGGACTTCCAGGCTACACCTGTGGCTCCTGCCTTAATGTGATCTTCACTTGCTGAATATCGCTCTGCGTGTGGCAGAGGAGACATTTTCTGCACTGCATCCCTATTAAGTGATCATTTGGTGTTTTTAAGCCAGACTGGCCTGTTTTTTCTGCAGCAAGGGGGAAGCCAAGAGCTCGGTATTCAGGCTTTGGGCAAGCCCTTTCTCACTACCTGGGACTGAGCTGTGGCAACACTATGGGCCATCTTGTTTCCGGCAGGTCTTGGTTAAATTACCACATTTCCCATTCAGGCGGCAAAAGACTGAATTAGCCATGAGCAATGTGGACCTCACGCCCCATGGATCTTGCAGTGCAGCACAAAGCTCGTTAAAGTCTTAAGGCTGTTGGGATTGGATTTTGTGTCGTCTCCACACTCAGAGAATATTGTACCACTCCCATTGCATAGCCGTTTCAGCCATTCCAGCTTATTCTGTCACACCTGAGCAGGTAAGACGCCCTCAGCTATGCCTTAGCAGGTAAATAATATTTAGAAAATTTGCCACAAATGGGCCTGATTGAACTCTCGGTAAGAGCTGGATGGACTCATCCCCCTGCATATCGGCATGGTAAGACCTTTCCTGTTCGCACGCTCTCTCATCCAGTTCTGTGCTTTTCGTATTTTTTTTAATCTGCTCAGGGATGTGGAGAGCGAGAGCGAGCTCTGATGAATTCATAAGTGAAATGTCAAGGAAGAAGCAAGGAAAATTAAAAATATCAAAAGTAATGTCCCCATGGAAATGGGCTAAAGTATCCAACCCCACAGAGAAGAAAGAGCATTTATAATCAGGGCAGGGATTTTCGATGGCGGTGTTTTCTTCTTACAGAGCAGGTTTTAAAATAAACGCTAATTAAAATAAATCTATATATACATATATTTGTGGTGGGATAACAGAGTCAATTCTTGGGGCAAAACATCCTAAATGCATAATGGAAAATAAAACCTCCCTCCATTCTGGTGTCTCTTATCAGGACAAAGATTTATATCAAAAGTACTGCTGGGAGCATATTAGCTGGTCAGCTGTGCGAGAGTTTCAGGATAAAACTTAGCAAAATCTGTTTGTGTACGGGCTGGTGCAATTATCCAACTTAGTTTTATTTCTATATTCAGAAATCCTTGCCCTTAACTAACTTGGCTGCTGAAGGGAGCTCAGCTGCTCACTGATGCATTATTGCCCCGGGGCAAACCTCGTGCACACATGTGTGGAAGGATATTTGTCTTTCCATAGTTTGATTTCTAATGCTAATTCTTTTTATTTCAGGAAAGTGTGGACCTGGGGGAGATTATGTTTTCTCTCTGTTACCTTCCAACGGCCGGTCGTCTTACCTTAACGGTAATTAAGTGCAGGAATCTCAAAGCAATGGACATCACCGGTTATTCAGGTAGGTGGAGACCCCTCTCCTCTTTGTCTCTCTCTTGCTTTGCTTTACCGCTGTCTGGTCCTTCGTGCGGGAGCATCTTGCCGGAGGGAATTCCACACGCAGGTAACAATTCCTCATTTTACTCCCACGTCCCGTCCTGCATTCAGAGGACAAGGCCTGGAGCTGCCCCCTCTCATGGGCATAGGAGCAGGATGCAGTTCCTGCAACAACGCGTCACTTCTGCTCCTTCGCTGACCCTGCCATGGTTCCCTCAAGCAGTCGTGCTCAAACTGGTCCTCGGGGTCCCCTTTCCCCCAGCCAGTCAAGTTTTCAGGCAATCCCTCATGAGTATGCATGAGATACATTTGCATTTATTTGGAGGCCTTGCATGCATATTCATGAGGGATATCCGGTCTTGCCTGACTGGCTAGGAGGGGCCTGAGGACCTGTTTGAGCACTGCTGGTTCCAGATTGCCTTTTCAGGAGTCTTGAGGGAGAGATAAAATACGAAGCACGGCCCCTGTCCAGAGAGAGAGAGGCTCTAGGTCAGGGGTGGGCAATTCCGGTCCTCGAGGGCTGCAAACCAGTCGGGTTTTCAGGATTATCCTTAATGAATATGCATGAGAGAGACCTGCATACACATTGCCTCAGTTGTATGCAAATCTATTTCATGCATATTCATTAGGAGTATCCTGACTGGTTTGCAGCCCTCGAGGACCGGACTTGCCCACCCCTGCTCTAGGTGGAGTTTCATCTTCTGCTCCCATAAGCAAGAGTTTTGAAACTCTGTCCTTGGCACCTTGGCCCGGGTCTGGTTTTCAAGATTAACCAAAATCAATGAAAACTAAACGTGGCTCGGAAAGCAAATCTAACTTATGAATATTCATGGCAGATAGAAGGCCCTGTTGTAGTGGTTGGAGCAGGGGGCTACGACCCAGGGAAACCAGGGTTCAAATCCCGCTGTGGCTCCTTGTGACCCTGGGCAAGTCACTTCATCCACCATCACCTCAGAAATAAAGAAAATCTTCCCTCAGCGGATTTGTTTTAAAGACTTGTTCCCGAGAGAGGCTGTTCCCACATCCCCAATCATTGGACAGATTGTCATTGCAGGAGGGCACTCGATTCTGTTAAGCTTAAGGCTGGTCTCAAACTTGTGGCAGATACAATTCTTGGTCTTGTTTCTCTTTTCTTCTGGGGGGGTTGTGGATGGGTTAGCGTGTCCAAGATGCCCGTAGCTACTAACGCTCATCCCATGTAAACTGCATGTAGTTGCGGCTGTTAGCTATGATCCTGCATTTCAGAAAATTCCCATGCCGCCATTGAAACGCGGCAAGTTTTACGCCAGTCCGGGAGCTGGCGTTAAGATGTGCCGCGCTCAAGAGCTCAACCACTAAAACAAAAATCCTGCTTTCTGTGGTTCCTCCTGTTAGTATCATCGTGATACCTAAGTAGGAGGAACCACAGAAAGCAGCATCACGCAAAAATAAAAAGTCATGGGAAAAATCATTTCTGGGCGTGGAGCGGCGGACAGCAGTGGCTGCCCTGCTCCTCAAACGGAGAGGTGAGCGCTACCCTCCGGCCGGCCCAGGGTAGCGGGCTTGGGCGGCCCTTGGTGGCTCCAGTCACTTGCAGAGGGAAGGTGCCGACACTTTAAAATTCATGTATTCACTTTATCACAGTGCTGATTGGTCCATTCACGGTCACATGTCAGTGAAAAGACCAATCCCCTTTCAGAATGCTGTCCTAAAAGGTGATTGGTCCTTTCACTGACAATGTCAGTGAAAAGGACCAATCGGGAACAGCCCTGCTGAGGTTGGGGAGGGAGCTCTGGCCAGGTCAGCTGTTGGACGACCGATGCTTGAGCACTAGGGACGCACAAGTTTTACCTAGCATGTCCTTATTAGCGTGGCAGCTTATTAACATATTGCATCGCACGCCCAGGAGAGGTGCGATATAGTTGCGATGGAGAAGGTACAGAGAAGGGCGACCAAAATGATAAGGGGAATGGAACAGCTCCCCTATGAGGAAAGGCTGAAGAGGTTAGGACTTTTCAGCTTGGAGAAGAGACGGCTAAGGGGGGATATGATAGAGATGTTTAAAATCATGAGAGGTCTAGAACGGGTAGATGTGAATCGGTTATTTACTCTTTCGGATAATAGAAGGACTAGGGGGCACTCCATGAAGTTAGCATGGGGCACATTTAAAACTAATCGGAGAAAGTTCTTTTTTACTCAACGCACAATTAAACTCTGGAATTTGTTGCCAGAGGATGTGGTTAGTGCAGTTAGTATAGCTGTGTTTAAAAAAGGATTGGATAAGTTCTTGGAGGAGAAGTCCATTACCTGCTATTAAGTTCACTTAGAGAATAGCCACTGCCATTAGCAATGGTTACATGGAATAGACTTAGTTTTTGGGTACTTGCCAGGTTCTTATGGCCTGGATTGGCCACTGTTGGAAACAGGATGCTGGGCTTGATGGACCCTTGGTCTGACCCAGTGTGGCATCTTCCTATGCTCTTATGTGGATGTGCATGCATTGAGAAAGCGTGTGGCCAGGTTGGACGCATGTTTTTACACGCCCAACATTGCATCGGCCTGATGATCTTTCCAGTTGTTCAGGCCTGACCCCCCTTGAGTTATCACTGCAGAGTCTCCCAGTGAGGCTCAATCATCCTTTGAGTTGATAAACCAGACAGTCTCTTGTGATATTTCAGGTTTTTTTTTTTTTTTCTTCAATCTAGACTTGGCTTGCAGTGCATGAATAGTTTTATTTTGGCAACATCTATAATAATTTTCCATGACAACTGCTCCGTGATAGCTCAATTACAAATGGATGGGGAAAATTTATGGCTCATTTTTCACTGATCATAACTACATATTAATTTGACTTCAATCCAATTTTGTATTTAAGCTTAGCAAAATGACTCCGTTTCATTTTGCTCTCTGTGATTCAATTTGTGGAAATAACAAAAATTATTAATCCACCGCTGCAGTTAGGGATGGGAATATCCTGGACTCAGATTTTTATCACCATCAGGGGCCATCCTCGATAGGAAGGTTGGCGGTGCCAGTGTACCAGTTGTGTCTAGGCTGGGCGTTTTGCTTGTGTTTCTACATCTTGACCTTTGTTCGAGGTCATAGTTTTCTCCGAGTTTGCCCTTTCAGCCTCCAGTCCGCACTCAATATTATGCTAATGAGGTCTTAGATCAGAGCTTTCCAAACTTTTCACGTTGGTGACACACGTTCTAGACAAACATAATTTCACGACACGGTAATTCAGTCTATTAGCAAACCAGAGGTTAAAGGTTAAACGAACGAAACGTATTTTGACAATTTATGTTTCCTTAAATATATACATAAATAAAATGTTTCACGACACAACCTTTCATTTATATTAAAAATATATAATATTCCAAGATTAATGTTATTAACAATGTCTGTCTGTCCCCCACACACTCATCTCTCTCCCCCACCCCACCCCCAGCACATGTCTGGCCCCCACACTCATGTACCTCTTCTTTTTGACTGTTCCCAGTTAACTGCTTCACTCCCATCAGGGTTCAAGCCTGCCGTGGTGCACGACACCTTCCAGGATCACCAGACACTGTTGCTTGCAGTCAGTACCTGTTTGCCCACGAGCTCCTCGTGGCCAGGCCTCATTGGCAGCAGCAGCCAATGACAGGGACAGCTGGGCTCAAGTCCCACCCACAAGCCCAAAAAAACCTGCAATCGACAGCAAAAATCGCCCAATAATAAGCAACCCGCGAACTGGAGAAAAAAAAAAAGCGAATTCCTAGAAAAAAAGCCCAAACTCGCGTCTTGAGTTGATGGCACGGCGTCACGTGCCGTCGCATGCACATGACGCTGGAGGAGAGCGGCTATGTGGACCGGGCTTTTAATGTGCCACGTTCGTGCGACACACACCTGCACACTAACGTGTCGCGACACACAGCTTGGAAAGCTCTGTTCTAGATCATTGCAAAATGCTTCTGCACTGGCTGCTGCTGCTGTGCTGTCCAGAGCTAAAATCATGATGCATCTCTCCGTTACCCACTAACAGATATATACATACATATGGGACCAGCTCTGCTCTACTCGCTTATCAACTTTGGAGTTCTTCCTTATGCTTCCATTTTTAATTTGTGCTAAGCAGCATAGAATAGTTTTGTTCAGATACCAGAAGAGCTGGGTGCCACGTGCCTTGGGTCTCTGGCCTAGCCTGGTGTTCATTGGGGATCACGCTCAGGTGGGGGGAGCCACGCAATGAAAATGAATGAAATTCAGGGTCTGGAGGACTTAGGTTACTCCTGCACCCAGTGGCGTGTCATCCCAAAACACCAAGAAAACGTTGATTATTTGGGAGATGTTTAGAGGTTGTTGTCTGTGGTGCATCGGATGTTATACATACGTCTGTGTGGATACCTATTCGTGTACGTGGGTGCTCAGCTGGAATTTCATTTACTGCCTTCAGACTGCTCTGATTTTCCACATTCTGACAAGTTCAAGCTGAAAAGGCAGCAACTAATAACGTTTTCCGTCAAGTTGCTGATATCCTGCCTTTTATAGAAAGGTTATTTTGGCAGGTGGTGGGGGAGGGGGTTAGAAACTAATCAGAAAGCTGCTCCCCTCTCCCCCCCCCCCCCCCATGCCATTCCATGGGTAAGTAGACAGGTTCGGCGTTCTCCGCGCGAGCCCAGGGAGCTTGCATGCAAGAGTTTTAATCTTCCCTCTTGCGTCCTTCTGTCCAGCTGTAGCCTGTGGCAACTGGAAATCCGTCTCATTAACCCTAACGCCCATTTCCCAAGTTGTAACTCATGAGGCGTTTACAGAACATGTGCCAAGGAAATTGTCACCAAAATGTGCATGAACGGCCTGCAGGGTGACTAACGGGTGGCCCAGTTCTGGTTTGATTCCTCCAGAGCATGCATGAAGTTGCTCCCTCTTTTTTTTTTTTAATTGGGAAAATCCATGCATCTTGAATAGGGATGCCAACTGGTTCCATTTTATTTTTATTTTTCAGGACAGGTTGATCCGGTCCTGGTTTTATTCCATCGCATGTGGGGATTTGTATTTCTAGATTTCTCAATTGCATTCCCTAAGAAAAGCAAGACCACAATCCCATTCATGCAGTGGGGTAAAACCAGGAACGGATCCGCCTGTCCTGAAAATCTGGAGCCAGTTGGCGACCCCAGTCTGGAAGGGTGGGAGGAGCACTGCTGTGCTGGTTCTAGGCCTGGCATCTGCTTATGAAGCTAACTATGGATGCTCTGTGTGGGCAGCCTTCATAGAAACTTCTCCCCCCTTCCCCCCATAAGGAGAGACTCCCAGCCATTACACAATAGCAACACGCACAGCAGGGATTCGGGGTTCAGACATACTGGACAGCAAAGGATGCCGTGATCTGTGGCTCTCCCCTTCCCCCACTAAGCACCATCCTAGCGCTGGTTGAATTATAGATGGAGGAAGGTGAGGAGGGAGAACCAAGGGTAGGATTATGTAATCCCTTGCCGAGATAAGGTCCAATTGAACTGGAACCTCAAACAAGCAGGAGAAGGACGTTTGGGCCACATCAAAAATGTACGGCTGAGGCCATTGTTCTTGAAGTTCATTAAACAGATTCCCAGTAAGCTTGGGAGCAGGCCTGGTTAGAATCGGCTCGGATCAGTTGGGCATGGTTTGTGATACCATGTTGACATGGTGGCTACCATGGATTGAGCAGATCCTATGACGGGGAAAGTCATTTGTGGTTCTCTTGCTGACATGGCTGCTCCCAGTTCAAGAGGTATTATCGGGGGTAACAGTAGGATGAATTTAAAAAAAACAAAAACAAAAAAAACTTGACAGTAATACTTTAAATTGAGGCAAGGTAGCAAGTGTTGCCACTTGTATGTACTCTTAAAAAAAATAATAATACACAGCATACAGAGGCTCCAATTTTTTTTTTGGAAGGCAGTGGAGAACGATGCTTCATCGCTAACTCCTGCAAGGAGACGGTGGAAAATAAAATGGATCTTCTTGGTCTCTCTCCCTCTTTTGTTTTAGATCCTTACGTGAAGGTGTCTCTGCTCTGTGATGGACGCAGGCTAAAGAAGAAGAAGACAACGATAAAGAAGAATACGCTGAATCCCACGTACAACGAAGCAATTATCTTCGACATCCCGCCCGAGAACATGGATCAAGTCAGCCTGCTTATTTCTGTTATGGATTACGATCGGTAGGTTCGAGCCTGAGGAGGCCTGGGACGGTGAGGGGGAGGAAGGAAAATCGCATTCTTCACAGCTTTTCTTTAGCAGCTGGTAACGTTCTTTGCCGGTGCAACCTGAATTGTAAAAGCCTGGAAAACAAAAACTGCTGAGATGAGATATGTAAATATACGTTTAAAGGGAAGGTGGTGCGAATTTAATGCAAATTATATTTCCTTGGGTTCAGGCAGGGGAAGGGGGTGGTAGTGGAGGGCGTAGCTTTGAAACAGTTATTTGGCATGCAAACGGAGCAGTCTTGCAGATGTGCTGGACTGCATTCTCGCTCAATTTGTTTCTCACTCGCCCCTCTACCCCCTCCTCACCTGCCCCTTCTCCTAAAAGTCATAAAATATTTCTTTCCCTATCGTCTTTGTCCATGCTGTGGCACTGCTGCTGCTGTACACGCCATGCCTAGTTATCCATAGGATTTAAAGAGGGGAATGTACGACTCTGGTCTTGGAGGATCTCAGACACGGCTGCTTTACAGAAATACCGTCAATTAATTGCCTACAAACAAAAGAAAACCCTGCCTTTGCCTAAGCCTTGTGGGTAGCTGAAAGAAAACCAGAAACGAGTGTAGCCCTGGTAGACCAGACTTGTACTTGTTCGTTTTAATGACGGAATAACCCGGCTAGATTTCCCTCTCGCGTTGGCTGAAACCACACGCCAGTTTTCACGATGTGCAAGCTTTTAACAGCTTAAAAAGAGAGGATTCCAGAGAGGTTGGGGGGAGGTGTGCTTTCAGATGCCCATGTGCTTTAACTCCTGCTCTGCTGCCCGCAGAAATAGGGTACAAAGTGTACAGCCTCTTTAATTTTCAGAAGAAGAAAGTGCCAAGATCTCGGTTAACTGCTTGCGCATTTTCCTAAGCAGCCAAACTAGGAACATTCCCGGTAAGAATGTTGCATGGAGGTCAGTGCATAAGAGCTATGTTTAGTGTTTCAGAAATGCCAGGGTTGCACAAGCCACTGGGAAGAGACCAGATCAATCCACCTGCTTAGCTCTAAAGAAGAGTGTCTTCCTCCTGGCGGAGAAATGAAACTGGTTCAGTAGGGCAGCAGTAAGGTACGATGCAGTGGGAACGGTTTCCTGCTCTGCTCTGCCACTGCCTTTCTGCCCTCATGCCTCGTGCTTTGCAATGTAACCGCACAACCATGGGGAAACACCTTGTCCTGCCTTAGAACACGAAAGCCACCTTGGTGACTCCGATTTATTTAATACTATTTCTTTGTCTCTATTCAGTATTTAGTTGTTTGTAAACATTTCATTTTCCGCCTTTTCCCAAGATGGTATCAAGGCGGATTACAAGCAAAGTTAAACTGGAGTATAGTTACAGCGGCACAGGGGCCTTGAGGCCAGCACCATTTTGTTAAATGGCCATATGCTCTATATCCGTAAAACATAATGCGCTGATGGCATTTTTGAACGGCAACCAGGGGGGCAGGAATAACTAGGGATTGCACCTCCCCTTACCTTTATTGGAGAACCTTTCAAAAGGGGTAATTGTGATTCTGAGGGGTGGGGAGACAGGGGAAGGCGGCAGTGGAATTTCATATCTTCTATTTCCTTTTCATTGACTTTTTCAAACAAAACAAAAATATATATATTTATGGGGGGAAGGCAGGGTATGTTTCGTTTTTAAATGAAACGAAGTGCAGATGTTTTCAGATTTTTCATTTAGTTTAAAAATGAATGCTCATCCCTGGTATTCAAAACAGACTCATTTGTTTTGGTTTGGGTTATTTTTAAAAGCCCTTTAGGTTTTTTCATGGAACTTTCTGAGGATGTGTTGCTGATGAAGTTGGAAACTTGTTAGAGTGAAAGTTTTGCAGTGAATTTCATGATATACAGTTGCAATCATTTAGTAACCTGCTGCAGTGTCTCCCTATGTAAAAAAAAAAAAAAAAGTATATATATATATATGTGTGTGTGTGTGTGTGTATCTATCTATATCTATATCATATATCTATATATAGAGAGAGAGAGAAAGAGAGAGAGATTAACACACACACACACACACATATATATATATGGGGTGGGGGTGGGTGTGAGATATGGTTGTTATTGGGACCTAAACCATTCTATAACTTTAAAAAAAAAATGTAAACACATAAGAAATACATTGTATATTAGAACAACAAGCCCAATTAATCTAGAAAACTGACCAAATGTAAAAGTTTTAGCATCATGAAAGGGGCATGTTGAGGTACTGCTGGTAATTCTAGTTTAAAGTTGGCCAGGAAACAGAATCAGTAATTTTCAAGAAAGCAGGTTTCAGCGGGGCACAGGAATCCTGGCATTTCAGCACGTCGCCACCAGAACGGTGATACACTTAGTGATGGTACCACAGCTGAATAAATCTGTCTGATATATGCGTTTCCCCCTTGTCTTGTAAGAGTCGGACACAACGAAATCATAGGAGTTTGCCGGGTGGGAAACGGCGCCGAGGGGCTGGGGAGAGACCACTGGAATGAGATGCTGGCATACCCCCGGAAGCCTATAGCTCACTGGCATCCGCTCATGGAGGTGAAAAAGTCCTTTAAAGAGGTTGGTTGGTTTATTTGTTTTTTAATCTTTTTATCTTATACTGGGGCAGAGGAAGGAGGGGTGGACACTGGATATCATCGTGCACGTCTAAGGGGTTTATTTGCTTCCATTCTCTGCTTGGGTGTCTCAGAAATACAAAAAGAGATTTGGAGATAGAGGTGATCTCTTTATTAAGATGCAAGCGTTTCTGACAGCTCAGGCAATGCAGTACAAAAAGGGCTGAAATCCTTCTAGGGAGAGTGGAGGGCAGGTGATGCTGGTGGGTACCATATTAGGATTTTCACTCTAACAGGGCTACCTGCATTCCTTTTTTTTTTTTAAAGACCAACTGATCCCGCCCTGGATTTTACCTCATCACATGCATGGACTTGGCGTTCCTGCTTTTCTTAGGTTTTAACCAATAGGGAAATCAAAGCTCTCAAGTCCAAACACACGACGAGGATGAAACCAAGCTTGAAACCCACTGTCCTGGAAAGAAAAATACAGCCAGTTGGCCATCTTAGTAGAACAATATAATATACTTTATCTTTCACAGCTTAAGAACAGGAGCCACCATTTATAACTATCTTATATTACGCAATTCTAACTATATCCATTGCGGGTTACAACTGACATACAAAATAAAACATTAAAATCAAAATCCATACAACAATACATATAACAAAGTCATAAGCTAGGTTTCCACCGTGGGCTCCATAGATAGCACACCCCTGTGAGCTAGACCTTGAGCCAGCAGGATGCTTCGTGCAGTAAACCCTTCCAGGCTGGAGGGGCTTCCTTCTGCCATCCTTAACCCTGTAAGATGGTTATATCTATCGGGAGGTAAAGGGGAGACTTCTGTTTCACACACAAACCTGGTGCTTTTGGAATCAGAAAGTTATGGGACTGAAGGATAAAAGGTATGGAGAATCTTAACCTAATGGAGTGCCTATGAATTTCCTGTTTAAGCCACCACCTGTCTTAGTAAGAGAGAGATCCTGCTTTTCTCGTTCATCCTTGTTTGTTTATGGGTCCGCTTTTTCACCATAAGAGTTCAAAGCGAGTGACAGTCAAGCTTAAAACGAAAGAGCTGAACCCTAGGGATGTGCATTCGTTGCATTCGGTTTGACGAGTATGTGCGCACCTCGCCGACTTTCTAGTACACGTGGGACATGGAGAGAATGGGTGTATTTTTAATAACGAGATACATGCGTGCTATCCGTTTTCCTCCATATACTATAAAGTCGGCGAGGTATATGTGTACTGCCGAATCGGTTTTGACGAATGTACATCCATACTGAATAACAGCAAGATTACAGTACAAAATTCAGAGCTGGGGATAAAGTGAAATAAGTCAGATTGTGCAGATGGAAATTAGAAACGAGAGTACGGTATATCATACAAAAGCAGGTTAGAGTAAACCATATAATAACTGGGAGTAGGCAGAGCAAGTAATAATACAATTTGGTGGCTGTTATGGGATAGCTTACAAAGAATGAGATTAGGAATAGCAAGTTATAAAATACAATTCAAAAAGAGATGGGATTAGGTATAATGAGAATTATAGAATACAAATAATTTGCTTTGAATTGTATTACATAATTCAAAGTAAGTTATTCAGACTCAAGTGTCATTCCTTTCAGGGATATCAGCCAGCACCAAGGAAGATTTTTGTATTCTTGAAGAGATAAAATGAATTTATAACAAGAATATTCCGTAGAGAAGGAAATACCCAATTGGCAGATTGATTGAGAGCTCATCTGTTGTCTTTGTGGTTTGCATCTTACACTGTAACAACAGCTTTTGTGTGGATCTGAAGGAAGAGGCAACTTAAAGCAGCCAAGGAGCAGTGCAAATGCGTTTCTTTGTTAAATGCATTTCAGCATTGTATAATGTGTAAGAGAGAGAGTAGTTCATACCAGCATGCGAGCAGCACATTATTCTAATGAGCAGTCAAAAAATATTAAATCAGCCCAATCTAGGCAGTAGACACCAGAATCTGCCATGCATTATAATGGCACCAATCTCAGATTGACAGACGACCATTTTTCGAAAGCCAGAGCAGCGGGGAAGGATGACTGAGGTCTCACTCTTACCCTCTGAAGACCTGCAAACCTGGCAATTTATTTATTTATTTAAAATCATTTATATCCTGCAAAAATCAAGGCTGGTCACAATCCCATATTCATAAAATTACACACATGATAAAAAAAAACCCAAAAACTATCAACTATAAATAAATACAAAAAAATAATTTAAAAAAATTACTCTCAGCTACAACCTGACAGAGGAACCTGGTTGTAAATATCTCATGGACGTTCAGCTTCACCATCTCTAGTTCTAAAAGCAGCCGTAAATTAAAAAAAACAAATGTAACTGCTTTTAAGTGTCAAGGAACAGTGGTGGTTCTCAAAACATCAGGCAAAGTGTTCCACGACTGAGACCCATCTCTCACGCATCTCTGCCAAATAAGCCATTTTAGGTGAAGGTTTGGTGGGTGGAGGAGGGGACTGCTTTCCTTTAGCTTTGTTTTCCAGGGCCATTTATTTGCTGCTTATTTGTTTCATTTTGAGTAAATGAAACTAAATGGAACAAACGAGAAAAAAAATGAAAACATAGAAGAAAAATGAAAAGCAAAGCTAAATAAAAATATTTCATCTACACACCCCTACTTGCTCAGCAGTCCTTAGAATATCATCTTCTGGTCAAGAAAGCTGAAATGCTCTCATCTCCTCCAAAATACAACCCTCCCTGCTAGGGCCTTTACCCTGCACCTATTTGCATCACTGTTTGTGGCATTAACGATACTGCTCAGTATCATTAATGTGCATGAGAAGCATCGGATAGGAGCCTGTGGGCTTGATGATTCTCTGCAATCTCTTCCTGATGTCTCGGATCTTGGCACCCGGCAGGCAGCATACCTCCTGGGACAACATATCTGGTTGGCAGGTGGATGCCTCTGTCCTCCTCAGATTCGACTTACCTGTCACTTCCTAGGTGCAATGGTTGCTGAACCTGCAGCATTAGGGTTTGATGGTTTCTCCTCCTCAATTTCCAGGGCTGCATACTTGATTCTTCAGCTTGAGCAAAATTGAAGTCTTGAGTGTAGTCCAGTGTTTGTGGTAATCTGGGTCCAGCTGTTGTCTTATGGTCCAGTTTCACCTTCCTCTTTGCATGAGTTTTCCATCTTTGATGCTTCAATAATCATTTCATCGATGTGGTCCTCCTAGTCCCAGATGTTTCTCAGTCTTGCCCCCTCCTCTCTTAGTTCCATCTGTCCCTAAGGGAACTGACCTGCAGATATCTTTCCCGCTATATGGATCAGGAGATCTGTCTGGACAGTGGCAGAAGTAATATCAGCACTGACAGCTTTTGTAATGTGATATTTCCCAGCCATCCTTCTGCCGTTATGAACTTTGGATGGCTGATGAAAGAAATGGGAAAGACCTGCCAAAGCCCCCTATCTTTTCCTCAGCTGTTCTGCAAATAAAAACAACTAAGCCTTTTCCCTATGGGATCTATCGACCACCTCCACAATCAGAATCCCTGTTTTAGTCATGTTTCCTTGCTCACTTGTTGCTTTAAATTATGGAGTGGTTCAACTTTATCTGTTCAGACTACAGTATGAATATTTATATTAGATGCACAGTTTAGTGTGGCTCCCTTTATAGTATCTTCTGGCTTAGGGTATAAAAGTAAATCCAAGTACCTAGAAATATTTACTGCAAGGATCTAATAAGATGCTACCAGTGAAGTTCCCACTCAGGTTTTTCAGAAGATCAAATTTGAGTTAATTAAATTTAAGTCATTTACCTTCTTGCTCGTTCCTGGTACAAAGTAGTGTTTTCTACAACCAGTGTCCTAATCTATGTTCCAGTCATCTGTAATAGACATACTATTTCTTTTAGACAGGATAAAATTTGCACTTATTAGTGTGAGGCCACTAAATCACTCCTATGATGCACAATTACTATCCCCAATGCCCTAATTGAAGAGAAAAATCATGAGCATGCAAAAAAAAAAATAAAAAATTCAAATGTTTCATCTCTAATATACTGAAAGGGTTGAAGGTTTGCTATCCACATCCCTACCATCACTGATGCCTTTCCCATTACAAGGACGTTTATGAGCAGCAAATGTTTTTATGCTGGCAAACAGTCACCCATTGCTAAAAACATGATTAGACCTCCGTTTTCAGACCCTAGAACTGGTTGGCAGGACAGTTGGTTGCTCTGGTGCTGTTTGTGGCAGATGACTAGAGGCCCATATACAGTTTCAGCCACATAAATTAAAAAAAAAACAAAAACCAGGATGGAATAGCAGCAACTAATGAAAACACGAAATATAAATCTACCTGCACACCGGACATATTCAAGGCCAAAGCAAACGATTGCAATCTCTGGGAAGAGAGTAAGAGCAATTAGAGCTACTTTATGGGATCTTCCAGGTATTTGCAACCCAGACCGACCATGGTTGGAGACAGGAGGCTGGGCTCGTGAGCCTTGTTCTGACCCAGCATGGCATTTCTTATGGTCTTATGTAAATTGTACATCTTAATGGGCCATGCAAGTGCAGGTCCCTAGGATGCATGGTAGCCAGGGCCGGGCAAGGAAGTCCGTAAGGATTGGGTTGCTTGCCACCTTGCTCTTAATTGCCTTGGAAATGATTTTCTTTCAATTCCAAGAGGATATTTTTCTCACTGCTGCTGCAGGCCTTGCAGAAGTAACTATATTACTTCTGAATTTATTTCCCAAATCCTTCTTACACTCAGGTAAACCATATTTCAGACTACATTCAAGGGTTCTTCATGGCAAGGGAAGGAAATAGGTAGGGGTTGAGGTTGGTCTTAATCTGCTGCCTGGTGGATCCTCACCGTCCTCATCCGTAATCTCTGTTCGTGGAAAATGTGTGAATGTCCTGACAACGTTTCTAATACTGTACTATCTTATTTCTTTTCTTTTTAAATCACAGTGGCAGGGACGAGCAGCAAGCTTTGACAGTCAAGGATCCTGCCCATCTCCTAAACCACCTCCAACACCATGAACTGCGCATCATCCACAAACATGCAAGACTATAACACTTTTTTTTTTTTTTTTTGCATTTATTCTACTGTTTAAAAAAAAAGAATCCTATGACTGGCAGCAAGTCAAAAAACCACCTAATGCTAAATTCTTTTCTTTGTGGTGGAACAGGGGCACGGATTAAGGGATGATAACCAAAAAAAAACAAAAAACCCCCAAACAAACAAAAACCCTCATTCAAGTGGTTGGTTTTGTCTTAATCGTCTTTGCGATGGCGTTAATCCTCACTTCACTTACGGAGTTCTTGCCAAGGGTTGTCACAAGAAGAAATGGGAACCCCCAAGAACACATCTGATATATAATAGTTTGTCTGCTGTCTGTGAAGATGGGTATTACACAGACTTTCTAGGCATTAATACCTGTAGTTCACCTGATGAACTGTACATGAACTCTGAACACGGGAGGAATATCTACGTTTGGTTGACAAGCTACAAGTCCTACTATTGCTCCAACTTATGTGTTCGTTATTGTACTAGCTGCAGACTGTGTTATTTATTTATTTTTTATAATCTGTTTAATTGGGTCATCAAGAAGAAAAATATACAATTCGTCTTTTGCATAAAACATGACATGTAAATCGTGGAAACAACGCATAGACAAAATGCCACTGCAAAACCATTACAACAGACTTGTTGATAATGCTCCCTATTTAAACAATATTAAGCCTAAACTATAGCATTCCCGCCACCCTCACAATCAGCACATTCACACCACAGTCGCACCTTGGCTCACCTAACAGGCAAGCCCTTTATCTCACTATAAAATTGGAAAGACCAAAAGTCCACTTATACTATTTCCCCTACTTTTTCCCACAATCGAAAATAACCCTTCTGTGAGACCAAACGCCTAGGATGTTGAATATTCCTTTTCCTTAACAATGCCATCTGTGCAGTATTTTGCATGGATTCCTTCCAAGGTCGAAAAGTAGGTAATACATCATTATTCCAGACCGTGTTAATTTTGAGTAGAATATTCAATTAGCATTCATTGTTTTTGTATTGATTTTTTTTTTTTGGAGAGCAGGCTCAGAAGAATCCAAATTTTGATTGAAGAAAAAGTCATTTGTTTTAAGTTTATTTTCATTCTTTTCTCTTTGAAAGTTGTAATACTTTTTTTGGGAGCATAAGAAATAACTCGGCTTGGAGATTAATTGATGTATGGACATATTTGACTGCAGAAAAAGACCAAATTGGCCCATGCAGTCTGCCCAGTAACTAGCGCAGGAACACATAACTGAGATGTCACATGGGGTTCTTTTAGTGATCCACTTATCTACCTGCCTCATAAGCCTTGAAACCTTCTAGAATGCTCCTGTTTGAGCTTTGACCACAGCATCCATTGGAAGCCAGGGATCTCTGCTTTTGTTATCTCGGCCTTGTTTTTAGTGTATCAGAATTTCTTAGCCAGTGTTGTGACTTGGGTTATGAATCGGTCACAGAGCTTGAATAATTACATGTTCACACTGCAGCAGAAATTTGAAAAAGTCACAGCTTGTCATAAATCTCAAACGCTTTTTCTCCGTCTCCCAACTTACTGGTTTTCTCTTGATTCAGTCTCCAGTAATTCTGGTCTCTCTCGCGCTCCTGCTCTCCTGCCTCACTCGCCATCCAGCAGGGGCATGGAGACCCAGTTGTGGCATGTTACTGGAGTAGTGATGGTGGTCAGATGAAGCTTGAAGCTGGAGATTTAAGAAACTTTACCTGCATTATAACAGCATGCAAAGGCTTTAGCATGACCATCTGACATCTACAGCAACAGGGGGGGTGCTTAGACTTATGACAAATCGAACTGAACATTTTACTTCTCTATTCTCCAACTAAAATTACTTTTTTATTGCCACCTTACAGGTATCCCACTTGACTCAAGAGATAGGGTAAGAAGTGTAACTGCAGTAATATTGTTAATCAAGTTGAACAGTACAGATAACTCCCATGGAAGCTTTAAGGTTCAAATATTTCACCAGTTAAGTCTATTGAACAAACTGTTGACTTTCTAACCTGCTGTACCTCGACCTTCTGCTCTGTTAAGTCTGATGTCTTGCTGTGTGTGCGCGTTGCCTGCTGACGTTGCACGGGTCGCAAGTTAGAGGGAAGCCAATAGTCCTCCTCACTGAGCAGGCTTCTCTCATCTAAATGAAACTTCAGCCCTGTTATCAAAACCATCAGATTCTATGCCCAAGACCAGTTCCCACACAAACAGACAGACAGAGGGATAGGCATGAAAATAGCACTGGTGCAGGTGATGGGATTTAGCAGCGGGGTCCTATAATAAAACCTTATTGACAGGGAGGATAATTGTCAAACTGTTTTACACAGGTAAAAATGCAGCAGCCTGGGTTAAATCTTCAGTTGAAAACTTGCTTTGCCCATCTGTGAATAAAATGGGTGGGGGTAGAGCAGAGCTGATAGACAAAGCATTGGGGGAGGGGAGGGGAGGAATTTCATTTTTAATATCCCCGCATGTGATTTATGGCAACGACTTTGCAGCTGCTGGGAAGGTACTGTGAGTATTGAAATGCCTGCGGCACCACTGGTCCCTATGCATATTCGGCCTGGGTCCTGACGTCCTGATGGGAAAAATGCTTAGTACATCTGGCCCCACAGAAAGGAAAAAATAGTGGAGTAGCTTATGGGAAAGGGGACAAAGTGAGGGAATATGTCTAAATGCCATTCCAGCTTTTACAAAGAGCACAGTTAGGGCAAGCCAGGGTTTCTCATCTGTACCTACCTAGCTAAAGGATTCATATATGTTCAGGTATAGTCTGCTCTTGTACAGGAAAAGAGAGATGTTACAGGCCCCAGTTAAAATGCGATATTACATCCACCCCTTCTGAACAGACCTGCAAACTTTTGATATTAAGCCACCATGTGATTTTCATGGATTAATTGAGGAGGGGAGGAGATGGTTTCCTCACGCGCGCGCGCTCTTACTCCTCACATTCTCCCCTCAGCCGCGCTCCCTCACGCGCGCGCTCTTACTCCTCACATTCTCCCCTCAGCCGCGCTCCCTCACGCGCGCGCTCTTACTCCTCACATTCTCCCCTCAGCCGCGCTCCCTCACGCGCGCGCTCTTACTCCTCACATTCTCCCCTCAGCCGCGCTCCCTCACGCGCGCGCTCTTACTCCTCACATTCTCCCCTCAGCCGCGCTCCCTCACGCGCGCGCTCTTACTCCTCACATTCTCCCCTCAGCCGCGCTCCCTCGCGCGCGCGCTCTTACTCCTCACATTCTCCCTCAGCCGCGCTCCCTCACGCGCGCGCTCTTACTCCTCACATTCTCCCCTCAGCCGCGCTCCCTCACGCACAAGCAGACTCACACTTATACATTTTATTTATTTATTTATTTATAGGTTCTTTTATACCGTGGTACGTATAGTTATACATCACCTCGGTTTACAGTGAAACAGTAAGTTAGCAACAGGCTTCACATATAACATGCACACACACCTTGCATATGTACATATGTACATGCACACACACCTTGCTCACGCACACTCTCACTTTTATTTTGTTTGTTTTGTTTTCATTATGTTTATTTAAAATTATTTATTTTCTTGCCCCCTCCGAGGTTTGGGACGGGTGACAGGATTACAAGCCTAAAAATGCATGTAAGGCACAATGCAAGAGAAGACCTCATAATGGCAAACAGACTGAAACCAAACTAATGAAAAGCTATCAGGTCTTGTCAGAAGAAAATCCCCTCCCAGGCCTCCTCTCTGACTGTCGTCCCCCCCATATATATCTTGTTCTTTTTCTTCATGGGGCCGGCGCAATCTCCTGCCTAGAAATGCACCGGCAGCCTGCCGCCATTGCTCATTTCTGGTGCCAGCCTGCGTCTGGGCCTGGCCTCGCTCTGCTGCTGCGATTTCTAAGGGCCCCGCTCCTGTCCAATGAAGAACATTGTGGTAAAGGATGGAAGAGGAGGACCACATGGAGTTTTCTTTTCTGTCAGCAGTGAATGTTTTTAAAACAAAACACAAGAAAATGAACAAAACGTTAGTTTCTCTTTTGCTTTTCATTTTAAAAACGAATGGATTTGAAACGGGAGATTTTGTTAAAACTTCCCACTCCCTTTCAAACAAATGCACATCCCTACCGGTAATGCCTCCTGCGCAGGTCCCCCAGAACCCAATCAACCAATCATCAACGAGTTAAGCAAAGAACTCCTTGTCCCCCTCCCCCTCCAAAGAGGCTTGAATTAGAAGACGGATTTGGAAATCTTTAACGCTTTCTTCTTTTTCGTGCTCTGCTCCCCCCCCCGTGTCTGAATTGGACATAAAAGGATCGCATGCCCGCCGACCACAGTGCACGCTCCAGGCATGGTCTGGTGGTAAAGCGCGGCTCTGGGTGTACAGAACATGAGCTTTCCAAACCGTTTGCACTAAATTTGGTAAGAAACGGACACAGCTCAGAATATTAATAAAAACAGCTCCTGCACTCTGATTTCAGATCAACCATTGGACCTATGGTCCCTCCCTTATCGGTGAGAAAATGCGAAGGTGGCGATAAGGCAATGACATCATTTGGCATGTGACCTGCTCCACATTTCTAGTCAAGGGCTAGCGCTCTAGTAAGTGAAGATTGTGGTAAATTAAAAAAAACAAACAAAAAACATCCCCCCCCCCCCCCCCAGTGTTCAGAAGAATTCTCGAAAACCTAGAACCATGACGGCAGCAAAAGATCCTACGGCCCAGCCATCCAGTTCTGGCACAGGCCATGCAGCCGCCTTGCCAGTTCTCAGAAGTTTTCTTCTTTTCCTTGAGGGGCTACTCGTGCAATCTTTTACTAACACTTTCTTTCTCAAAGATAATGCGCGTTTCACTAAATTGGTGTCTTAAATCTAAGAAGCACTCACTGCAGTCGGATCCATCTGGAAGCAAGCTCTTAAACCATCAGCCTTCCAAGCTATGGCAAATGGCACCTTCTTAAGATGTAATATTTTTTTATAGAGCTGTCAGTGCAGAAAGTGCATGCTACAGATACAGGCAGTCAGTAGTCTCCTCTCCAGGTTTGCTCAGGGTCTAAAGTTTGCAGTTGAGGAGATGAATGGCGCGCTCAAGGAGCGGGACTGGATATTCTCTCCAGCTTTTGCATTTCTGTGCTCGGAATAATCCGTCACCCCCTGACAGGTATAACTCTGCTATTCAGCAGCTATGTCCGAGATTAAGCAGAAACGCATGTGGATGGATGGATGCTGTGAGAGTCCACCTACCCTCCGGGGAGTGGCTGCCAGCAGATGTAGCCAAGAAGAACAGCGTAGAAAGAGAGAGATTTATGTTCAGCATGCAGTCAGTTTATAACGTCCAGTGTGAGATTCTGAGTGAATGACACCGAAGAAATGGAAGTAATCCGTATATGTTTATTTGTAGACACTTGGAGGGGGATGCGCTTTGGGTTGAAACAAAACTTCCCATGTTGTTTCGAAAATGAATCAAAAAAAAAAACAAATGAAATTTTGATTGTGTTTGTTTCATTATCAAATGGAGCAGGACTTCTCCCCCTGCCCCAACCACTTATCTCATCCATCCCTGAGTCCAAGGGACAGGAGCAATCTCCAGTCCCTCCTGCCCTGCCGGGTCCCTGTTTCAAAACGGCGCTGGAGGGCCCCCAGGCTGGCGCCATTTTGTTATATGGAGGTAGATCTGCATCTCCCTACCGAGGCAACTCCTGCACAACAAAATGGCGCCAGCCTGGGGGCCCTCCAGCGCCGTTTTGAAACGGAGCCCCTTGGACTCCCAGATGGAGCAAGTGGTAGGAGAGTCTGGGGCAGTCCAGGGGGCTTCACGGGCGGCCAAAGAGGAGGGAGTGAGGCAGACCTGAAATTTTGACTTTGTTTTTATTTTCAGGCTTTTTTGTTGTCTGTTTTGTTGTTGCATTTTAAGTTGAAAAAAAAAACCAAACAAAATTAAAATAAGTTAAAAAATAAAATAATGAAACAAAATAAATGTTCAGCGTGCACCCCTTGTTTAAAACAGATAACAGATGGGCGAGGGGATCTGGTCATCTTGGCCCCTAAATGTTTCTCCTCTTCCGCATCACCTTTGCAAAACCAAGCCAAGACCATTGCCATGGACGCCCCAATAGGTGAATTTTAAAAGCCCAGCGTGCGCCAAAGCCAGGAGCTAGGCGAGTAGGTTCGGCCGGCGCGGATTTTAAAAGGCGCCTGTGTGCATGCGTATCTCCGGGTGCACGCACAAGTGAGAGAGCCCAAAAAAAAGGGGTGGGGCGTGGGCATTCCAGGACTCTAACGTGAAACGTGCGCAGTAAATACTCGCACAAGCGTGCACCAGAGTCCCCTGCCGTGCAGCTTTAATAGTGCCACTGATGGCGAACAGGGGGCAAGGGAGGCTAACAACTTAGGGGGGTTTGGAAGTCCTGTCCCTTAACTGGGAACGAACTGGGAAAAGTGGTAATGGCGTCCCTTATAAAATCCCCCCGCTTATGCAGTAGGGGGCGGCATTTGCGCACACATGCGTGCAGACGTATAAAACTGTGCCCACGTGTGCGCGTGTTAAGCCTATTTTATACTATGTCCGAATATACACGCGTATGTTATAAAATGGCCGCGTCCTTCGGTGCGAGCTGGCATACGCGTGCTCGCGTGCGCCCACGCGGCTGTTTTTAAAGTTACCGTCCCTGGGTGAAAGTGAAGAACTGCGCAAAAGTCCCTGCCGTGCTGTTTCCACCTTTCCACTTACGCAATTGTGTGCACGTTTTTCTTTCTTTTTTTTTTTTTTATCTAACCCCAAACCTAGGCTTGTAGTCAAAACCTGTGTCGTTTCAAAATTAAGCAAGAAAATGAGTCATGTTAGAGTTACACAATTCTTGTTTGCAGAGGGGTAGAAATGCACGCCCTAAAAATCCACTCGGCTTTATCTGCAACAATTTTTTTTTTTAGCCCAGTCCTTAATGTTTGCCCTCAATACGTGTAGGGGCAGAAAGTGTGTTAGTGCCTGGGGACTTGGTGCCTCTCTGTGCAAAGCTGGCACCGAGATCCAGGAGGCGACTGTAGGTTTTGAGTCGCTTCAGACCAAAACTCCTATTTCCAAAGAGCAAAGAAGGCAGCAGCCTGTACAGGGCTCCGCACATCCTGTACCACTATAAAATTGATAAATAGTAGCAGTAGGAGTCAAGGACTTGGGGAAAAAAAGGATTTTATTTTGCAGGCGTTTTTTACATGCAGTAAATTTGAGAAGGCGATTGAAATTCAGCGCCCGTCAAGGGCAATGGCTGGAAACGCATAGAGCTTACCAGGAACCCTCCCCCTCTCCCCAGTCTGGTATAGCGTCATTCAAGTTGCAGAGCATAACCCAGCTCAGCTGCTGTGTCCAAAAGCAAATATGCTTTCTACATTTCAGAATAGCGGTGGCTGCTCTGGAAATATTTGCCAGGAATGTGCAGGAGCTGATATAATCCCTCATCCTGAGTAAAGCAGGGACATGGAGAACTGGCCTAGGAATCGGAACGAGTGCGGATGATAAGAATCTGGCAAACACGACCGATCTTGGCTGGTTTATGCAAGCCTAACCCAAGGTCAGACCCCGGGAGATGAACAATGCCCGTCAAGAATGGGAACTCGGAGTGGATCTGCTATGGACTGGTCCATTTGGGCCTGATCACAGCCAGTTCCCCCCCCCCCCCCCCCTTCTTGAAGCCTAAGGTGGAAGGAAGGATTGGCTAGCCCTATCTCGTTTTTCATCCAGGTCTCATCTCACCCCCTTTAAAGCTGGCCAAGACCATAGCTCACAGCAATGCGTGTAAACTGCCACAAGATGTATCGAAACGTCCCATTCAGGTTTCCAAAAAAAAAAAGACGTGTGGACTTTTGCTAAGAGTACTGCTTGACGTGCCACATCAGTAGGCGCTAGTTGGGCTAAGGCTGCAGAATAACGGGTACTTGCAGAAGCTACCTCGGCTGGCTGCCTGCCGTTCCAGTTTGACCAGTGTTTGTGACTATCGGTGATGAATGTTTGCGACACGTCCCGCTGAACAGATTTGGCAGAAGAGACCCCGATGCGTACTGGTTACTGCGCGATCCACCCACCCCCCCCCCAGAATTTAGCATTCAAAGCCTGGTAATTCCCTGTAGTACGCGCTTCTTCATTCTTCCTTGGAAGACACCCAACGAGTCTCTTTCTGTTACCGTCTGCTGGCAGTTTTACAGGAACTTGTGCATTTTGTAAGATTTTTCCCCATAGCCACTACACTTCTCAAGTAATTTTCCAGTCTTTTGTACCGATGCAATGATTGTATTTGTAATATGAATGTTTTGAAGTTTCTCTGTATTTAAAAAAAATAAAAAGTGTTAGTTACCCTCTAGATTTTCAGTTTCTTTGATTTTGGCTCCTCAGTGGTCTCTCTTCTGCACATTCCATACAGTTCCACTTTAGCAACAGTGAAAACTAACCACCATTCACAATAAAACTTATAAACAGCACAGCTACAACTTTTAGTATCTTTTGGAATTTCCTAGCCCCGCCCTCTTTTTTCAATTTCTTTAAATTCTACAGTCTGCACTCTTCTCTTTATCCCTCTCGCTCTTCCCCCCCCCCCCCCTTGCTGTTCTGTAACCCTGTCACTCACCTTCACTTCTTGGTTTTAGCCAGATCTCCTCCTTCTCTACCTTGAAAGCCCATGCCATTCACGAGAAAGTCCTAAGCAGGAGCTGAAAAAGTAGATGACTCCGCCTCCCTCACCATGACTTGTTACCTAATAGTACCATAGTTATGGATTATCAGATGACTCCGCCTCCCTCACCATGACTTGTTACCTAATAGTACCATAGTTATGGATTATCAGATGACTCCGCCTCCCTCACCATGACTTGTTACCTAATAGTACCATAGTTATGGATTATCAGATGACTCCGCCTCCCTCACCATGACTTGTTACCTAATAGTACCATAGTTATGGATTATCAGATGACTCCGCCTCCCTCATCATGACTTGGCCTCAGGTCAGGATGTTACCTAATAGTACCATAGTTATGGATTATCAGATGACTTCCGCCTCCCTCATCATGACTTGGCCTCAGGTCAGGATGTTACCTAATAGTACCATAGTTATGGATTATCAGATGACTCCGCCTCCCTCACCATGACTTGGCCTCAGGTCAGGATGTTACCTAATAGTACCATAGTTATGGATTATCAGATGACTCCGCCTCCCTCATCATGACTTGGCCTCAGGTCAGGATGTTACCTAATAGTACCATAGTTATGGATTATCAGATGACTCCGCCTCCCTCATCATGACTTGGCCTCAGGTCAGGATGTTACCTAATAGTACCATAGTTATGGATTATCAGATGACTCCGCCTCCCTCATCATGACTTGTTACCTAATAGTACCATAGTTATGGATTATCAGATGACTCCGCCTCCCTCATCATGACTTGTTACCTAATAGTACCATAGTTATGGATTATCAGATGACTCCGCCTCCCTCACCATGACTTGTTACCTAATAGTACCATAGTTATGGATTATCAGATGACTCCGCCTCCCTCACCATGACTTGGCCTCAGGTCAGGATGTTACCTAATAGTACCATAGTTATGGATTATCAGATGACTCCGCCTCCCTCACCATGACTTGGCCTCAGGTCAGGATGTTACCTAATAGTACCATAGTTATGGATTATCAGATGACTCCGCCTCCCTCACCATGACTTGGCCTCAGGTCAGGATGTTACCTAATAGTACCATAGTTATGGATTATCAGATGACTCCGCCTCCCTCACCATGACTTGGCCTCAGGTCAGGATGTTACCTAATAGTACCATAGTTATGGATTATCAGATGACTCCGCCTCCCTCATCATGACTTGGCCTCAGGTCAGGATGTTACCTAATAGTACCATAGTTATGGATTATCAGATGACTCCGCCTCCCTCATCATGACTTGTTACCTAATAGTACCATAGTTATGGATTATCAGATGACTCCGCCTCCCTCATCATGACTTGTTACCTAATAGTACCATAGTTATGGATTATCAGATGACTCCGCCTCCCTCACCATGACTTGGCCTCAGGTCAGGATGTTACCTAATAGTACCATAGTTATGGATTATCAGATGACTCCGCCTCCCTCATCATGACTTGGCCTCAGGTCAGGATGTTACCTAATAGTACCATAGTTATGGATTATCAGATGACTCCGCCTCCCTCACCATGACTTGTTACCTAATAGTACCATAGTTATGGATTATCAGATGACTCCGCCTCCCTCACCATGACTTGGCCTCAGGTCAGGATGTTACCTAATAGTACCATAGTTATGGATTATCAGATGACTCCGCCTCCCTCACCATGACTTGGCCTCAGGTCAGGATGTTACCTAATAGTACCATAGTTATGGATTATCAGATGACTCCGCCTCCCTCATCATGACTTGGTCTCAGGTCAGGATGTTACCTAATAGTACCATAGTTATGGATTATCAGATGACTCCGCCTCCCTCATCATGACTTGGCCTCAGGTCAGGATGTTACCTAATAGTACCATAGTTATGGATTATCAGATGACTCCGCCTCCCTCACCATGACTTGGCCTCAGGTCAGGATGTTACCTAATAGTACCATAGTTATGGATTATCAGATGACTCCGCCTCCCTCATCATGACTTGGTCTCAGGTCAGGATGTTACCTAATAGTACCATAGTTATGGATTATCAGATGACTCCGCCTCCCTCACCATGACTTGGCCTCAGGTCAGGATGTTACCTAATAGTACCATAGTTATGGATTATCAGATGACTCCGCCTCCCTCATCATGACTTGGCCTCAGGTCAGGATGTTACCTAATAGTACCATAGTTATGGATTATCAGATGACTCCGCCTCCCTCATCATGACTTGGTCTCAGGTCAGGATGTTACCTAATAGTACCATAGTTATGGATTATCAGATGACTCCGCCTCCCTCATCATGACTTGGTCTCAGGTCAGGATGTTACCTAATAGTACCATAGTTATGGATTATCAGATGACTCTGTCTTGCCAGGCTGAGCCAGTCCTGCTGATTTTAGTCTGGTGCTGATAGGGAACTGCATCTCCCAGCAGGACTGGCTTAGGCTGGCCTAGCTGACTTAATTTGGAGCTCTACCCATAGCCCATCCGACAGCACAATGCCCTTTTGGGAGTAGCTGTGCCTTTAAACTTGCATTCTTTTTAAATCTGCAAACACGGACATCAGCATAATTAGAATAAAAAGGGTCAGGTCTGAAGAAGGAACTTCCGTGAGCTCCCGGGCTCGCTTGCAGCTCAGACTTGGCTAGCACTTTTGTTGTCCAGCAAAAGATGCCACAGCCTGCAGCGATGTTAGCTTTCCTCAGGACCCAATGTATCTACTCCCAGGCCACTGTATTAAAACGCTATGGGGCCGATGCAATAAAGGTCGCCCAGCCTGGCGCACGTTTTGGATGCGCTAGACTAGCACCTTATGCAGTCAGGAGATTAGCGCATCCAAACAAATGTGTAACCGATAGCGCACATCACATGCAAATTCCATGTAACTATCGGCTATTATCCCCCACACTCATACACAATGATGCAGGAAATTGCAGGATGCCCAATGCACACTTTTTAAACGTAGAAAATGTAACTCCAGCTCCGGAGGTGGCATAAAAAATCAATCTTCCAGGCAAGGACTCATGAGAAATTAAAAAATTCAGTCCTCTGTGGTCCCTCCTACTTAATATCGTTGCAACACTGAAATTTACTGCTTACGGTGTTGAAAAATAAATGTCGATTGGCTCGATTAAAAAAATAATAAATTCTTATGGACGCACAAGTTAGACGCCCATAGCAAGGGACACTTAGCTATGGGCGTCTTCTGCCACCTCAGCAAAACAACACAGAACGTGGCCCGAAGATGCGGAATAAAAACGCACGCTCGTAGTGAGCGCCCTTTCTAATTGTGGGTGCCCGATGCAATTGAGTGCTAGGCATGCGCAGTTCTACCCTAGCGCAAACTTTTTTTACGCAGCCCCTCATTTAAATACTGCATTGAGTGCCCAGGGGATGTGGCTGCGTGTGCATCGGGGTTGTAATCCTTAATGGGAGTAATGCTTAACGCTTATTTTGTAGTGTAAAACTCCTTGCTATAATCGGCAGTAAAGTTTACATTCACAAAATGAGTGTTCCCATCAGGCAAAGCTGTGCATCGGCCAGAAAGCACCTGTCTGCATCGGCCTGTCCGTGTCTTCTCCCCGATGGGATGGTAACGTTCAATTGAGTGCGCAGGCGCAGATATACATGTGTATATGGGTGTGCAGCCAGATACCTAGCAATTATATATCCCGTGTGTACATATGCACGCATGTTATAAAACAGCCCTGGCACATATGTGTGTGCTCCTAATTTTAAGCTTGTGCACACACAGCAGCGTAAGTCGACTTTGGGATGCACAAGTGAGGGAATTTTATAGCAAACGTGTGTCCAACCCATGACCAGTTCATCCACCAGTTTGCCCAGTCTAGACCTAGGTTCTCCAAACCCCTCTGGTTCTTTAGCCTGCATCCCCACCCCCCCAGTTAACCCAGACACCTCAATACCTACATAGATGCCTGAAAATAGTTTTATAAAGCCTCCTACCCCCTCCAAGCAGAAGTAAATTTGCGCTCAAACATACCTGTGCGCATGCCCAAGTGTGTAGCTATCTGTGCGCATGCCCAGGTGTGTAGCTATTTGTGTGCATATTTTGGCCCAGGCCCCACCCCCATTCTGCCCCTTTTTCCCCTGATGGGAGATTTTTGTGCATTAGCACTTGTGCGCACGTATGGCAGGCTTACAAAATCCAGTGCACCAACACTAGTGCTCCATGGAGCTCTCTGACCATGGCCAATTCAAGTCGTTAGGATGCAACCGGCAATTCTTTGGTGCTCACTCCCAGGTGGATTTTCCTGCGTCCTCCTGGATAATAATCATTTATGGACTTTTCCTCCAGGAACTTCTTCAAAACCTTTTTAGATCCTGCTATCGAGATGCCTTGACCACGTTCTCTGGTAACAAATTCCACAGTTTGATTGCACATTGAATGAAAAAATATTTGTTTTAAATCTGCTGTCTGTTAGTTTCATGGAGAGTCCCCCTAGACTTTGTACTATCTGAAAGAATAAACAGCAGCTTATCTACCTTTTCCATTCCACTTATGATTTTAATAAACCTCTATCATACTCCTCTCAGTCATCTCCAAACCGAGGAGCCCTAACCCGTTTAAAGAGCACTATTTAAATTCCTGACATGCACTGTGCATGAAGTACAATAATGTTTAAAGCAGACATATAATTAAGATCATAAATGCCATCCTGGTGCATCTGACTTTCACCCACTTAGTTTCTGAACCTTTCAGTGAAATTTCTAGCCTAATTATTCACAATTATCCAGATCACAAACTGCACCGCCTTCCACTCTTTAAATCCATGCAGACGGAAACTGAGAATTTTCCAAATCAACCCAAAAAATGTTTGTTGACAGCCAGGCCCTGTTTGCTCTACATTACCCCTTGCTTTCTGGTAACTGCCTCTCCATGCAGGTTACCCCTATGCCTTCCGTCAAGGGCAATAACTGCCGCTCCGTGCAGGTTACTCCCATGCCTTCCGTCAAGGGCAATAACTGCCGCTCCATGCAGGTTACTCCCATGCCTTCCGTCAAGGGCAATAACTGCCTCTCCGTGCAGGTTACTCCCATGCCATTTCGTTAAGGGCAATAACTGCTGCTCCGTGCAGGTTAACCCTTGTTTCTGTTACGTTTTAAAACAAATTTCAAAAGAGTTTTGTATACAGATTAGTGTTCTGTCCAATAACCCTTAGTGGGTTTTTACTGGCTAGCCCTTTTCTCCGAGGACTTCCTTTCCCGCAGCTGCAGGACCTTTGCTGGATTTCTCTGATATTGCCCTTTTGGGCAAATCTTTCCTAGTGCCTTTTTGTGTGTGTGTGTGTGTGTGTGTGTGTATATATATATATATTTTTTTTTTTTTACAAAGTTGCAGGGCACTGGATTAAGATATTTCAAAACCGTGTGAGCAAACCTATCTTTAGGCTTTTTGAATTTCTTTCTTTCTTCTGTGTTTCACTTCTAGCAGAATCTTTGCGCTGGCCCTGTGCGTGACAGATTAGTTACATGGACTTGTCCATGACCCAGGCGGGTAGGATACTTTCAGGAAACAGCTCATGGCCTGTTCTAAGCATCTCGCTCAGAGTTCACTTACCTTTTAGTGCTGTAAAACAAATGCTGTGGGCCTTTCATGCTTGGCAAACATTTCCACTCGCACAACACTCGGCCATCAAAGCCTCTTGTAAACGAGAAAGAAATGAGCATTCTGCCATCAGATGCTGCCTCGCCGAGGAATACTAATCCCCAAGATAGTTTTACCGTGGCCTGCCGCCCCTTCCAAAGCCTGCCCAAAGAGCTCCCTGCTGTCCAAAGAAATATCGCAGCATTAAGAGCTTAAGCTGTAAAGAGAGATGAAAAAAGAATCAAGCTCACGCGGAGGGGAGGCATGTTGTATGATGAAAGGCAACCACCCTAGGAGGCGCAAGTTGTAGACGCTACTTGTGGGTCACTGAACACATAACGGGAGAGCAGGGTACAGCCTTTTCCCCAACACAGTGCACCGAGTTCGGCCTGCACCTTCTGAACTGGTGGAAGTGATTGGGATTAAGACATCCCCTTTGTCAAACTGCAGGAGAACCCAAAAATGTCTCAAAGTCTAGCAAAAACAAGCCAGCGTGCACGGTGTAGTGTGGAGAGCACATCTGCAACAGGACAGTGACAAGGTGGAGGCACCTGAAAGGAAGGGCCAGGCAGTCAATCAGGCGAACGCAGAGCGACCAAAAGAAAGGAAAAATCTAAAGCAAACGCTCAAATAGCCCGAAGGAAGTCAGAAAAGGCGCTTTTTTTTTTTTTTTTAAGTTGCTTCACAATTCTAGACTTTATTTTTAAATAGATTCTGAAAAAAAAGAAAGAGAGCCCTAATATTCTAATAAAAAAAAAAAGGAAAGGAGAGTAAGAATTAATGCATGAAGCCAAAACCCAAGGGAGTTCATAGTCTGAGCAATCTGGAAAGTAGGGTGACTGACAAAGGCCACCTCAGCCCCTCACCGTGGTCTTCCAGAGCGGAAGGACGAGGGGGAGCTTTCCCCCACGGATAGCAAAGGCCAAATGGTCCAAGAGATCACCCCTGAATCAGCCCGGCCGACTCTGTTCCATATTCACATCCTGCCCACCGCTGTCACAGCTGGAAGAGCCAGTTCCTAGCAGCAGAAATCCAAATGCAGGCTCATCCTTCCTTCTGACCTTTAAAACAACAGTTAGACTTGCGGTAACCGATCACAGAAGCACTAAGAGGGTAAAGAGCTCTGCCAAAATCTCAGGGGGGTCTATTAACTTTCACGTTTTGGAAGGCAAGAAGTTTCTGAGTATCCAAATTTGGAAATCTTGTCATGAATTTGTTCCAGATCAGTCTTACTGGTTTGGGTTGGGTTTTTTTGTTTTGTTTTTTTAATGAATTCTGATGACTTTTCAAAAGTTCATCTTGACCCTTTTTTTTTTTTTCCTCTTGAAACGACATCTGGCACTAGGAGTAAGCAGGACTGGGTAGCACCTGGGCCCAGCTTCAATGAACCCGAACCAAAAATGATCCAATTCTGCCAACCTCCCCAGTCTGGAGAGGGACCTGGACTTATTAAACGCCAGCTCACTCCCCCTTGGAAGAAATTATTATATGATGCAGGGTCCATGTTCATGGGCTGACATTGGCTTGTGTCTTAAAAAAAAACAAACAAAAAAAACCTCCCTGCCCAGTGCATTCTGGGTCTTGTAGTCCTGAATGTCAATAGGCAAAATCCCAGGGTAGAAAGAGAAAGCAGAATGAGCCTGGCCTGGTGAACCCAGCTCCCTGGCTCTCACACCTCACACAAGCCTTTGACGCCTCTCGGGATTAGGCAGGGGGGTTGTTCTTTTCCACTTAGAACTGTTTTGGCTTTCTTGCCACCGGGGATGGAGAAAAAAGCCCCATCCCCTTTAAGCAATTTCAAACTAAATTCTAGGCGAGGTTCGAATCGGGCCCGTGAACGCTTTTGTCGTTTCTTAAGAAGCGGTCGGGCCGGCCGAGGTGAGGTAAAATAAAATTTAAAAAAAGAGCCCAGAAGAAGTTCCTGCAGCTCCTCGGCCATTTGGGAGGTGAAGCAAGGCACGGAGGATGCCAAGGTCACGTTTTCTTCCTCATTTTGCCAGCGAGCCCTTCCACGTCTCCTCGCCTGCGAGTCATTGTAATTCCGTGGCTTCTCTGCTACATCCCGTGATTAATGGGGGGGGGGGGGGGGGGACACAGTCGCGCGGCATCTGTAATATCCTGGAATTACCTGCTCTTGTTTTATTAATTCCTTTATTAAAATACCGCAGGATCCCAATGCAATAGACGCCGGCTGAATTACACTGTCAGACATCCAGCGAGCGCTCACCTTCACGCGTCCTTGAGGTGGTGGGAGCGTGTCTTCATTGTGTAAGCATTTCCATAGAGGCTTTATTTTATCCTGTATTAAAATTACAGTGTTATGAAAATAAAATACAGTGTTACAGTGTTATGGTCTCTCCAATTCCTTCCCACCCTACCCCCTGTTACATTATCAGTTTCACTGTGAAGCCCTGTTGGCTAATTTTTTGTTGGATGGAAACCGATGTGATGTTTTCTTAACGAATGTCGGAATACAAAAAATGTTAAATAAATAAATAAATAAAATAAATAAGCAGGTCATCAGGCTATAGGGGATGTGCAGAGGCAAAGTTTTCAGTTCGGTGCATCGATTCAGGTCGGAGGTCGCGTCCATTCATTTGCTTCATTTCAAATGGGGAAAAAAAAAAGTTTATTCCTTGCATTCATTTTCCCATTAAAGTCGGTGGGGGAAGCAATGCAGGCCATTTGGAGCTTCAACATTGGGGATTTCCAATTCATTCTAATGAAACTGGGGGGCGTAGACAACGTCAGGAGGGGGACGCGAACGCCAAGGCAAAGTGGCACCAAACGTGGCATGAATAGCTTAAGGGCCCCAGAAGGGGCAAAAGGGCACTAAGGATGGCAGGAGCTCTCCGAGGTACCACGCGAGGAGCAAAGCAGCAGCAAGAGTGCCACGAACATCCTAAGGCCCTAGCCAGGGAGAATGGAGAAGGAAAGTGGTGTGACCAAAAACGCCAGGCACAGAGAGTCCAAGGCACCACGCGAGGAGCAAAGCAGCCACTCACAGTGGCAAGAACACCTCAAGGTGCAGAGTCTGGGGTAAAACAGTAACAGCGTGAAGACGGCAGAGAAAGACCCAAAACGTCCATCCAGTCTGCCCAGCAAATTTCTTTTTTTAATGTATTTATTTATTTTATAATTATTTTTTTGAGCTGTAGCAGCTGCTGCTCCATGCAGACTGCCCCCAAGCCTTCCGTTAAGGGTAGTAACTGTCGCTCCATGTAGGCTGCCCCCGTGCAGGCTGCCCCCGTGCAGGCATGTAAACCTTAGGGGTAAATATCCAAAACTAGCCATTTACGTAACTTAGCCAATTAGAACTCATCCGGCTAAGTTACGCTGTGGCTTTACCGCTGCATCTGCACGTATAACTGAGAGCCTAGCCGTGGAAGTCTAACCGGCTAGGTTTAGACCTGCTCTGTGGCACATCTAGCTTAGCTGTACAACTTATGTACCTATGTCCCAATATTGGTAGTTAGCAGCATAAACTGTACGGCTAATTCACTCCGCCCCAACCTGCCCACTACACACCGTTTTATGCGGATAACTTTTTCGCTGTATAAGGGACTCGCACAGCTAAGCAGTGGCTGCTGAACATAGACGCGTATTCAGAAGCCACTGCTTAGCTGCATAAGTCCCAGTTATCCAGCTAAATAGCACTGAACGCGCTTTGACTATCACCTCTACGTGTAACAGAAAAGTACGCCATTTCTTCATTTCCATCCTGTCCCATGGTCTTTTGAATTCCATTACCATCCTCATCTTCACCACCTCTTCCGGGAGGCCATTCCATGCATTCACCACCCTTCCCATGAAGAAATATTTCCTGACATGGTTTCTGAGTCTCCCCACCTTGGAGTTTTAGATCATGACCCTTTACAGCTTCTTTCCCATCAGAAAATATTTGATTTGTGTGCATCATTAATTCCTTTCAGGTATTTGAAGGTCTACATCCTATCACCCCACCTCTTCCAGGCTATGCCAGCAACACAGAATGGCAGTAAAACCCCCAAGGCGTAGCATAAGCTGTATACCAACAAGGCAGCAAGATCCCTAAGGCTAGCATCAGGGCTGTCATTCTGCAGCTAGGCAGAATGACAGCAAGACTTCCATGGTGTGGCAGCTAGGAAGAGTGGCAGCAAGACCCTCAAGTTGTAGAGTCTACAGTATGGCAGTAAGTATGAATGACAGCAAGACTCCCAAGGTTTAGTGACAGAAGCATGGCAGCTTCACCTTGATTTGCCTTCCATCCTGTTTACTTGCCTACGTCTCCTGCCTTGGCTCCGTCCTGGCTATTACCTCACTCGGGAATTTCTTGGTTGCTATAGTTACCAATCTCACTGCAGCACTTTTCAATGGGCCATAGACTTGAATGGAAAACAAAACGAATGAAACAAAAATTTTGGTTTAGGTTTATGGGCACCCTTCATTCGTTTTGGAGGTCCACGAATTAGAACAGAAATGGTCTCATTCATTGCATTTTACTCATTCCTTTCAAATAAATGCACATCCCTATCAGGCAAAGGCAGGAAGGAATGGGAAGCAAGCAGGGGCATTTAGAAACCCCTCCCGGCCTCATATAAAGAAAACTTGCATGGCGGCCTAAGGGATCCTTGCAGCTAAAGCAAGGTTAGATGATCTAGAAGCCTGCGTTACATTTCTAATTAAAGAACTGTTAAAATATAAATGCCATTATTTCCATTACAAAAAAAAAAGGAAACTTTTCCTTTCAAACTGATCTAAAGGACTTTCAGTCAAGTGTCTAGCACACTACAAAGATTTCAGGCATGTGGTTTTCTTCTTTCCAGTCAAGTGAAATCTGCTCATCCATTTCAGAAATGGTAACAAGCGTCCTTAATGTGCATGGCTTCCTTTCATGTGTATTTGAGCCAGAACTGCCCCCAACACCCCACTCGTGCACACAGCCGCAGTCTGGTATTTTGTCATCCAGCGGTTAGAAAAGTGGAGACAGCTTCTAATCACACCTCCCCATTTGTGAGCAAGCCGCTTAACCTCCTTACGGGGGTTAAACTTAGACTGCACATGGTTAATGAAGGATAGGATAGGATGCAGGACAGAGCACCAAGTCAGAGTAATATTATTGCAGAAACTCTGGGGAGAATTCGCCCGGTGAAAACCTCTCCCAACATTTCAGCAGTCCGATGGAAAGATGTAGCAGTAAATCCCGCGCTGAAAGATTCTGGGCGGTGCTGTGATGTCTCGTGAATCTTTTTTTTTTAATTTTATTCTTATTATTTTTGCACTTTCTTCTAATGCTTACATAGTGCTACAAGTTGCAGGTGCCGCTGTGGTCCAATCGCAGATAAGAAACAGTAAGAAGATTCAACGCAGGGACCACTGCTCCCTGCTCAAGTCAACAGCATAGAGAAGCTCCGGCTGGCTGGCAGGCAGAACACAAAGATCCCTGGCCCGGGAAGATTACGCATTCAGCATGGCTGCTCTGCTCTTTATTTGAAGGAGGAGGGAAGGGGTAAATCCTCTGTGCCACATTCCTCATGCATATTCATGATGGGCCCTATTATAAAACTCAAAAGCTTTCACAAGCAGGATTAGAAGACTCTTTGGCATTGTTGAAATCTGCCGGGGGAAATCTTTTACATAGTTGCTTTATCAATAGATAGACTTTGTGATTTTTATAAGTGCCACTTAGCGTGTTTGCTTTTTTTCTCTTCTGAATGCTGTCCTTACAATTTTAAATCACATTCAGAGGCTTTTAAACCTTGCCTTGTTTCAGATGCTGAAGCCAGGCCCTGTTCGTGGCTTTTGTCTTTAATTTTCTTTTTAATTTTTTACTTTTCTTTGCATTTGTCTCTGCTCACCTGGGAAGAGAGCACGGGGACACCAGACGAGGGAGCGGGCCACATTTCTTGCATTCTTTGGTTGGATCATTTAGCTTTGCAACACTTAGGGTGAGGCAGCCAGCGGACTCCAGGGGCTGTAACCCACCCCACTGCACACAAGGAAAGCCAGAGAGCAAGGGAGAGGGCATCCAGTCACCGTAATTTAGGAAGCTGGGTTAAAAAGTTACTTCAGAACCCTCTACAACATCCATCACAAGAAGAGCATGCAGAACATGCTCCCAGCTAACTCCTGCCCACAACTCTGCTGAGCCTATCAGAGAAGTGCAATGGGAGCCTGTTGCTCTCTGATAGGCTCAGTGGGGAGTTGGCATTCTATGGGGGTGGGACCAAGAACGCTCATGGCCCATGCTCAGCCATGAACCGGTTGTTGGTTGGCAATTCCAGTCCTCAGGAGCAGTGAGCCAGCCCGGATTTCAGGATTCCTGCAATGCCTAGACATGAGGAATATTTGCAAGCACCTTCTATGTAAATAGATCCCCTGCCTATTCCGTGCAGATATCCTGAAAATCACCCACCAGTTTGTGGCCCCACAGGATCAGAATTGCCCACCGCTGCCTTAAATTGAAAACAAAAATGCTTTCATTTGTGCCTTTCTTTACCTGCTAAGAAGATTAAGAGCAGAACTGAGAGCTTCCAGGTCAAGTCTTTCGTCACCGACACTCAGAGCCTCCTCTTGCACATTTAAATGTGTTCCAGCTGAATCCACTTCCTGCATCACTCTCATCTGCCAAAAAAAAATTAGCACACATGTGCAACAGAACCATAGTGTGCCTATGGCCAATATGGCCAAGTCCATAGGCGCCGCTACCAAAAGGCTCTATAGCGCTGCCATGTTCCAAGGAGAGCAGTGCAGCTGGTGGGTCCTCAAGAGAAAAGGCAGTGCAGCCCTGTCAAAATCAACAGTATGGTCGGCGCAGCCCCACTAGCAATGCTACTGATTCTAGCGAGGCCGTACTGCTTTTCCACTTAATAAGGCTGCGCTTACCACGCCATCAATTTTGGAGGGCCGCACTGCTTTGCAGGAGAAGGAGGCGCACACCCTGCCCTGCCGGAAGTAGTCCAGTGCTAGAGCTAGCGTGACCAGAAGTCGTTCCCTTTGCCACAGGGGCTGAAGAAAGAGACTGCTGCTGCCAGCTAAATCAAGAAGGAAGTGAGAGAGCATGTGTGCATGTGTGTGGGAGAGAGCAACATGTATGCTTGTGTGTGGGAGAGTGAGAGAGAGCATGTGTGCATGTGTGTGGGAGAGAACATGTGTGCTTGTGTGTAGGAGGGTGAGAGAGCATGTGTGTATGTATGAGGAGAGTGAGAGAAAGCATGTGTGCTTTGTGTGGAAAAATGAGAGAGAGCATGTATGCATGTGTGTGGGAGAGAGAGCGAAAGAGCATGTGCCCTTGTGTATGGGAGAGTGAGAGAGAGCATGTGTGCTTATGTGTGGGAGAGAGAGAGCATGTGTGTGGGAGAGAGAGCATGTGTGCTTATGTGTGGGAGAGTGAGAGAGAATGTGTGCATGTATGGGGAGTGTGAGAAAAAGCATCTATGCGTGTGAGAGGGAGCATGTGTGTGCACAACTACCACAGTTCTCTGCCTACTAATCCATGACAATTTCAGGGCATCTGGAAATCAAAAGTTCTAAGGTATGGATAACGGGGAATTTTTTAAAATCCTTATTTTAATTGTTGGGTGTTATTTGATGTCTGTTTTGAAATATTTTATTGATGTTTGGAAGATTTTATATGAGTTTTTAATTATTGAATGTTATTCTGTTCATTAATTGTTTTGAATTATTTGTTTTATTGGTATGGTTTTACTATTTTTGTTTTATGAGGAATGGTAATGTTTCTGTTTTTTACATTGTTGCAGTGCATACAGAATTAGGCTTGTTGCAGTTTCCAGTTCAGTTTTTGCCTGTACATTTGTATTTATACTGTATAGTCTCTTTATTCTGAATTTGAGGATCTATCTCTGTTTTGCATGTGTGGCTGAAGTGAGTTATTCCATTAGTGTGTAGCTTCTATGTAGGGATCTATAGCAGTTTGGCTTATTCTGTTTTCCTAATAGGGGGTGTATTAATACTTTAGGCCTGGTGTAATATTTGTAGTATTAACTTTCATAGGTAGCATTGTTGCTGTTTGAGTGCTGGCAGTTAGTGCTGTTTTTAAATAGAAATTCTTTTTACTTGTGTCTCTCTGAGGCCCATGCCCATGTGCAAGACGCATTACAGTAGGCCTAATACCATACAGATTCCAAGCGTCTCCTGCTTTTTTGTAGGGGTTTTCTGGTTGGCACCTCAGCAGTGCATGTAAATATAATGCACCTATTGTAAGTGATATTTTTACCTCTGACTGTGCTTTGAATGTTCTTTTTCATGTAAAATCTGTTATTATAAATGCATAATTTGTAATTGTGTGTGAGGAGGGTGTGATGAGGTGGGGGGGGGGGGGGTGCAAGGCTGTAATACCCTTGCACCGGCCATGGGCATTGCTGTACAAACATTGAACAGAGTCTCCCAACTCCTAGTGTCATCTGTTGTGTAATGGGGGAGGGCACCACATAGCCTGGCTACAGCTCTGGTGTGCAAAACGGACAGAGTCAGACCAAGGAGGACGACTCTTGATGTGGCCCGGCCTGTTTGGAAGGAGCTCTTTTGTCTTTGCTCGTCACAAACCTATTTAAATGCGATACACCAGGTCCAGAATTGCTGATTACCAATGTCAAAATGCAGCCATGGAATACAGCCACACTGAAGGCTATTTTTTTTCCATCTTGTTTCCCCTCTACAATCTTTGTTGAAACTGTATAATTCTCTTAATTGCCTTATTCTTCTTTCTCCTAACCAAATGCCTTGGCTGTTTAAAAATGAGGTGGCTGGTGGAAGGAAGATCAATTTTTGTTGATTATTCTCCTTCTCATAAGGGATGCTTAGGAAGGATTGGAATCTGCTCGTTCAGCTAGTAATGAGTTAAGAATTAATTTACATGTCGGTGCTGGTAAGAGATAATGGCTACTGTTCACAGATTTAAATGTAATTATTTATTGCGGCCAGCATGGTTCTATGACAGTTAGTATTTTGCGTGTTATACAAGGGATAAGATTCCGGGTCCAGTGCTACAGGCTGAAGAAAATGCATGCTAACGTCTGGGAACCAAGACAGAATACTACTAAAATCTGAAGCTGGTGGGAAAAAAAAAAAAAGACAAACTCTACATATTTGCTGAAACTGGCGAGAACTATCTATAGCCCCTCTGTGTGTGCAGGCACTGCAAGGTCACCCACCTGTTTTACCAAAGCAATGGAAAATGCACCTCTTCAGGAAGCCAAAACACATCCTGGGTGCAAAGCTACAGTGACCCTGTCCAGAGTGCATGGAAGGTGGCCAGGGATGACGCTACCCGTGACGGTTAGAGACATGAAACTTCAGAGGAGCCATCATCATGAACTAGGCACGGGTGCAGACTCATCACCTGCCCTCCTCACCCATCTGATTTACAGGAAGCCGCTGGGCTAGCTGCCAGTAAATCCTAACGTACTGCTTGCAGGAACAATAAGTAGCAGAGTCTTGCTTTCTGTTTTACCTACTGAACCTTTCCCCAAAGATCCCGCGTGAATGCAAAACATTTCTGTATAATCACATGCTACAATCTGTTTAGTTCTGTAATTCGCAGTATTTGTAGCCCTTATAATAAAATATGGAGTTTATTTGAGTGACTTTCTGGACTCCAGGAATTATTTGGTTTCATTCACAAGCCTGATTGCATAGTTTGGCCATCGTTACCACCCAGCGCTAATTCCCCTCACAAAACTGGTAACACAATAACTTCCTCTAAATTTTCCCTTTCCATCTCTTGCTTCTCTGCCTAATCTTATTTCTAGGTCTTTCATGTGTCTATCTGTAAGATTTTCTGTTGATTTTGTTATATACTTTTGCAATTGTTTAGAACAGAAAGGAGAGAAACTATTTTTTTTTCCTGTAAAGGGTGGTGGATGCCCGAGTGCTCTCCTGGAGGAGTTGGGTGAAGATAAAAACGGGCATGGGATAAACCCAGGAGACGGTAATGAAGCTCTGGGGTAACCTGCACGGAGCGGCAGTTCAGCTCTTTACTGCAATGGTAGGATAGTATCAGGTCCAGGCCCAGATTCTGGCACAGACGGCATAGATAATTGCTTCTGGTGCCAAATTATGATAGGGCATTGCCTCCATCTGGGTCTGCTTCTGCCGTCCTCTTGAGCAGGCGCCGACAGCAGCAGCAGCAGCAGCAACAGCTTGAAGAAAAATCGGTGCAGGGTCTGTGAGCCAGCGGGTGCTCACAGGGCCTGGTGCAGCCCCACCATCACCCTAAGACATGCGGGCTAGGAGCCACAGGAGTCGCAGGCTGACGCATTCAACAGAGGGCGGGAAAAAAAAACAATCCCAGATTGCATTTTCCTTTCTGGAAGCTCCGTTGTAACATATTTAAGGCCCCCACCTAAATTGCAGGATGAACTTCGACGAAAGCAAACGAAATTGTGGGAAACAGTTGACTAGGCAGTCACAGGCAGGCAAACAGTCGATCGGTAAAGGCCCCACTTAAATTGCAAATTTGCAGAAAAGGCCGATCCCAGGGGATTAGGCCTGTGCTGCAATTGCAGTGAGGCCTTATTTATAATTTTGCTTTTTTCCACTTTCTTTCAGCCACATTATCCAATGGAGCATTTTTGGGGCCAGGCGGCCAGCAAAACAAGTCCAATTCCCCGTTAACCCCGGGCTGGCTTGGGTAGATGCAGCAGCTGGATGGTGCCGTGCCATCTGCAGAGAACCAGAACGTCACAGGTGGCAGTGCAAGGGATTTTAAGGTAGCTCCGTTCCTCTACCTTGCACATGGACATACAGGTGGCCAAGAAAGACCAAAACAGGAGAATCACCCCCCAGTTTGATTGTTAAAACACAAAGCAGCCAGCTCGAGCTGAATTCATCTTTGCTATCACATTTCAGGTTCCATTCCTGCTAGTGACATGAATTTTGCACAGTTCTTGGCTTCCCAAATGTTTCTTTTTAAAATCTCTACAAATGAATGTGGGCGATTTTAAGTAGGTTGGTCTATTTTCTGCTTGTTTGTACCCAGATTAGTATTTGGCAGAGATTAAACTGAGCTGCAAATCTTCAGAAGAAGCGTGTGGTTTACAGTTAAAACAAATCAATGAGCTGACTAAATGTAAACATGATCACAAAGATCTAAAAAAAACAAAACTTCTATTATTATGAAATCCTTATTAAAATACTGGTTTATAAACAAAACAGGATCCTTGATATACTAGTGAACTCAGCATCAGATAATGTGCAAAGGTATTTAATCCACTGCCTTTCGCCTCACCATTGGGCCGCAAGCAGTATCAGCCCAAATGCACCTTAATTCATTCATCGGCTGGGTCCCCAACCCTAATGAAAGCCCAATATGCTAATCCTATGTGTAAGTGAAGCCACACCAAATTATCCAAATGTCAAAATGAAAACAAAATTTGTAACAAAACTTATCTTAATCAGTGATTCATAGGATGGATAAACAGCAACCCAACACAGGCCCATGCTTCAGCACCGGGAAAGCGCCTGCATCAGGAGTCACACGTTCTCTGAGCTCTAAAACACAAAGCAATACAAAAAAAGTAACATTAATAAAAACGTTAAAGAGAAATCAAGAAAAACATGTCATCTGACATAACCCGCCTCCAAACAATTCTGCTTAACACGTCTCAGCATAGCACCATACAGCTCAGAAGCACCCCCTACTCCTTTAAATCATATCCCCCTATCCCTCTCACACAAATAGGAGAGTCTAGCCAATCAAAAACGTCCAAAAAATGACCAATGAGAAGTAAAATGGAGTATTCCACTGAAGCACAAAACGCTACTTAAACGGTAAATCGATTGTCCAATCATTATCACATACATACCAACCAATAGAATCGGAGGAACAACATCCACCTTTCCGCATAGAATTGAAAATATGCAAAGAAGAGAGGCATCACTTGTTGAACATTTGTTAGTTGCTCACCATACATTTGCTCACTTTACTTTTTCAGTTCTGGAGAAACCAGTGGATAATTCATGTGAGGGTGACTTTAATGCTCTCCAGTATTTGGGGGGAGCAACAATGGATTTATCGATTAAACGCTATACATCCTTATGAACTTACTAGAGAGATAGAATGGGCTCTGTTAATAGCATGCTGATGACTTTAGCGTACTTGAGTGGGAGGTCTCGTTCTGATTTTGACCAGTTGATCATTTGTAGGTGTCTGTTCTCAGATGGAATCAGACTTGGACCAGGGGGCACTCCATGAAGTTAGCAAGTAGTTCATTTAAAACAAATCAAAGAAAAATGTTTTTCACTCAGTGCATAGTTAAGCTCTGGCATTCATTGCCAGAGGATGTGGTTACAGCAGTTAGTGTAACTGGGTTTAAAAAAGATTTGGATAAGTTCCTAGAGGATAAATCCATAAACTTCTATTACGGTAATTAATGAGCAGTAGTAGCTTGTGATCTAACTAATGTTTGGGTACTTGCCAGGTACTTGTGACTTGGATTGGCCACTGTTGGAAACAGGATGCTGGGCTTGATGGACCCTTGGTCTGACCCAGTATGCCATATCTTATGCTCTTATTTACTACATCTCCCGAAGTATAGTTAACTTCTTTTGAGCAGATTGGCAGGCAAACTTGCTGTCTCAGCCCTGATTCCTCCCCCCGGTTAGTGAATAAAGGGCCTGCTGTGCCTGAGAAATTATACCATATCCCCCCCACCCTCATTCCCAGCCCACTCCTGGATGATGCCCCAGTATCCCCCGTCCCTTCCTATGGTGCAGAAGGAGAGATCCCACTACCTTCTGCTCCATTTGCTCTGCTAATTAAAATGTCACCCCGGTTGATCTGATGCTCTCCTTTGCCGTTCAGCAGTGGAAAGACTACAAAATGTGCTTTATTTTCATATTGTGGGAAAAGGGATTACAACCCAAAGCCTACCTAGGGAACACATTTACTTCAAGGAACTCGTTAAGAAGAACACAATTATACTTTTTCTTTTTAATAATCCATTGTGTCTTGAATCTGTTGCTTGTGTCAAAACCACACGATAGCCGTCCTTCACCCTCTGCAGGGGCTGCGGCTCTTAACGTCAGGGGCGGCTCTATAATGAGCCAGGGTGAGGCGGCAACATTTTGGAGCAGCAAAAAGTGCCCTCTGAAACGCTCAGTGGCCGCCTCTCCCTGTCTCCTGATACCTATTTACCTAAATGTGCCAGTCCCGCAATTTTTGAATACCACAGGACCGGCACAGGTTGGGGGAAAGGGGCGGGCGGATTGAAAAAGAAAGAAAGCCGCCGGTGAACCCCATCTCAAGAAGAAGCCCATGCATGATGGGAGCAGGAGGGAGCCCGTTCAGCTGCTGCTGCTCCTTCTCCTGTGTCGGTATGCATTGGGGGGGGGGGGGGGGGGGCAGACTGAAAAAGAAAGAAGAGGGCTTCTGGGGACACTGAGCCTGATGGACAGCATGTGTGGGTGTGAGTGAGTATTAGAGCATGTGCCTGTGTATGGGTGAAAGCAAGTGTATGTATATATATGAGAGAGCATCTGTGTATGTGAGAGCATTTGCGTGTGTGTGAGAGAGCATCTATGTGTGTGCCTGAGAGCATGGGTATGTATGAGAGGGCGTGTGTGTGTGTGTGTGTGTGTGTGTGTAAAACAGCAGGTGTGTGGATAAGAGCATATGTTGTGAAGTGCATTGGTGTTTAGGGCCTGCTGTAATATTTGCAGTGTTGCCTTTTCATAGATAAGGTTTTTACTTTTTGAATTAATGCTGTTTTTTTTAGTATGGAAGGCTTACTATATGTAACTGTAATTCAGTTTACTCTTGGCTTTCTGAGGACAAAGCCCGCACCCAACATGCATTACAATAACCTAATACCATATGCATTGCAAGTAAAAATTAATGTATATGTTGTTGTGCTACCTTTACCTCAGAAGGCTGTCCTTTTTCATCTAGAATTAGTTATTATAAACGCAGAATTTGTACTTGTGGGTGGTGAGGGCCTGGTCTGCTCGGAGAGAGTGCGCCACACACAGACCCCCCCACCATTCACCCATCTCCCACTTCTGCAGGGGGGGAAATGCTGGGGGGAAGGTGGGCGGCAGGTGTTAGGGGCTCCTGGGAGTACGGTGGTTTGCCGGCTTCCTAGAAACATTACCGCTCTGCCACTCCTCTGGGAACTCCCAGACCTTCTATCCCTCTTCTGCAACATTTCAAATCACTAACAGGGCCAGGCTGAATCGAGACTCCCCTCCTGATGATCTGACCTGTGTGGGGTGAGGTGGAGGAAGTGCCGCCATCTCATCCCTCGCCTCAAGCAGCAGATTCTCTTGAGCTGCCCCTGCTTATCTCCAAAATGAAACATGCTCAGATGAGAAACAGATTTCTGCCAGGTAAGAGGGTCTGCGGCGCTCTGCAAACTTACAGAATTGCTGGTTTTCTGAAAAGATATTTAATTACAACAGTTCTGTTCTGTATATCCCTCTGGTGCCAGCTCCATTTTTTTTTTTTTTTTTGCACAGCTAAATGTAGTACAAGGAAAAACAATTTAATCATGATAAATTCAGTTTTCAAACTATGCAGCTCCTGTAAAGCTGAATCAGGATTCTTTGACTGTGTGAATTCACTGTAACCATTTTTAGGCAGAATAAAGCCAAAGGCGACGAGTTTGAGGAGACTCGTGCATTCCTTTCTTTGGACCTGAGTGGTTTCAAAAGTATCTTAGGGGTATTCATGGGAAAAAAGTTCATTTTGGGGGGTTTTGTTTCGTTTTGGATTTGTTTTAAATTTCACTTCTGTTCTTTGCTTGACGTGCTTTGCTTATGGACTTGACCCGTTTAAGCAGTCCTGTGCTTTTTTCCTTATGTCTGTGTATCAGACCCAAACCATAAAAGTCGAGGCCCATGTTGTTGTCATCTGAATCCAATTCCTCTTCCTTGCCCTCCCCCCATCCCCGTCAAAGTGGAGAGCGATAATGCAGTTGCATCAAAAGCATCAAGGCTTATTGGTTAAGGGTAGAAATCCCATGGCTTCCGTTAAGGGCAGTAACTGCTGCTCTGAGCAGGTTATCCTCGTACTTATCAGACCATAGAAGTCGGGGCCGTCATTGGTTGTTCTCTGAATCCAGTTCCCTTCTTCCTTCTGGCTTTGAAGTGGAGAGCAATGTTGAAGTTGCATCAAGGCATCAAGGCTTATTGGTTAAGGGCAGTAACCACCTCGCCAGCAAGTTACCCCCCCATGCACTCTATTCTTCTTTTTCATCCTTTAACCTTTAGAAATCCACAATGTTTATCCCATGCCCCTTTGAATTTTGTGACAGTTTTCGTCTTCACCACCTCCTCTGGAAGGGCGTTCCAGGCATCCACCACCCTCTCCATGAAGAAATATTTTCTGATGTTGGTTCTGAGTCGTCCCCCCTGGAGTTTCATTACATAGCCCCTAGTTCTATTGTTTTCTTTCCAACAGAAAAGATTGAAAGTTTGTGCATCATTAAAACATTTTAGTTACCTGAAGGTCTGTATCCTATCTCCCCCTGCACCTCCTCTCTTCCATAGTATCACATATTTGGATCCTTCAGCCTCTCCTCATAAGTCTTCTCATGCAGACATCCCCATCATTTTTGATAAATCTTATATTCCTCTAATGAAATCTCTCACAACTAGCAAAGAATCCAGTTTTTCCCCAAGACTAGGGATGTGCGTTTGTTTGAAACAAAATGGGAACATTTTAACAAAATGTCAAGGGGGAGAGGCAGAACCAGCCCTGGTTCTGCCCTCACTCGCTACCGGGAGATGTTCCGATTTCTAGGAAAACAGGACGACATCCCCCGGCACGCAGTGGACTGAACCAAGACGCTCAGCTTGTCCTCCTCGACATCCTCCATCGTCTTCCCGTTCTTCCTCTCTCGCTCAGAGACCCTCTCTCCTGCTCCTCTCTCTTCCTACAGATTCATTCATGTCTATGTGCATTCGGTAGGTGCTTTCATTTAAATAAAATTTCCTGGTTTGTTTCATTTCATTTTGAAAACAAAACGAAAATAAAAACAAACAATACTAACAGCTGCTAACCCTGCCACGGTCCCCCTTCCTCCCTCTGCTGAAAAAAAAACCAAAAAACAGCGCCCCCCCCCTTAAAAAATCCAAGCCTCTCCACCCATCCTCCCACCCCTCCCAGGATGCATCTTACCCCATCCGTAGGGGTCTCAAAAATTCAAATGGGGCAAGAATGATCCTTCCTCACTCCGGCCCTGCTGGCGCCTGCGCAGAGATCCCACAGATGGGGTAATGCGTCTGGAGAGGGTTGAGGAGTGGGGGACAGGCCTGGGGAGGGTTTGGATTTTTGTGGCTTTTATTTTGGATGGGGGTCCCCAGCCCAGTGTTTTGTTTTTCATTAGTATTGTGGTTTATTTTGTTTCAAAGGAATGAAGCAAGATAAACAAACAAAACAAAACCAAAATGAAATTAAAAATAAAGAAAAAATGTAAATGCCCACCCTTAACATGCAAATATCTCTCATCTGCCGAGTTCCTGAATGCGCTGTGCTAGAGAGACTTGGTAATTATTCTCTCTGAGCTCTGACTCAAATCCCCATCTCATATTTATTTCTATCTAATGAAGCTATATATTTTTTTTTTTCAGTAGAAAAAGCAATTTCCAGCTCTTGTTTTAATCCCAGAGTATTAATTTATCTCTTATTTTTCCAGCCTGACTGGTCACTCTGCAACTGTTTCCTGAGCTGTGCCCATATATTGCCTTCTCAGTGTGGTGCCCGTGCGTACATAATACAGGAAGCAGAAGATATTCGGGCACATGCTGCTTACCACTCCCTCCACCTCTTTTCAATCCTACGGTGGCCACTTATGCAGATGAGCGGGTACTTAGATTGCGTGAATGCGAGGTGCAACAGAATGCTTAGCTGCAGCGTATTTTTAGCAAACAGAAATATATAAAAGATCTGCAACTGTAAAACTCATCGATGCTGGCGTTTCCTGGTGCATACGGGAATATTACCGTGCACAGGTTTCATCTTTATCGGAATCTTGGTGCACCTGGAGGGTAATGAAAGACCGGACTCTTTCTTTCCACTACAGGTGCCCTTGATCTTCCTAAAGACAACACTGAGCCCCCCCTTGCCAGCTTAGGATGTTTGCCAGCACCAGGGCAGAGCAGGTGGTTTGCTTAAACTGGAAGACCTTTCCTTAAAGTTGCCCTCCTCCTTAGATGAAGGCAGGAACGTGATGGCCAAGCATCATGGAAGCACAGGTCCTCCTGTGTTCCTCCATTCTCACACTGCACCGCTTGGTGTTTGCCAACATCGCGTGTGTCAGGAGCGCCCTGATGAATTTAGGACACCTTCCCTTTAACTGTTTTTATTTATTTTATTTAACATTTTCTATACCGAACTTCATGACAAGCTTCATATCAGACCGGTTTACATCAAACTTAGGGATTAACTGAACATAACCATATAACAGGAAGGCCGAAGCGCAGTTACAAATAACTGTCAAACCTGAAGAAAAGCTCAAGGGGATTCAGCTGCCTTAGAAGACCAAACTCTAAATATTTATTACATATTGACAGCATAGTCCATCCATTGTGTGTCAAAGTACAGGCCATAGAGGTTTGGTCAGAAGGAAATAAAGTTGTCATGAAAAGGCCATTTATACAACTTTAGTTAAAAAAAAAATCAATTATCCCAGGTAGTTGCACTTGCTAACAGCCTCTGCTCGCCAACTTTCCTGTGCACAATCGAAGGGACAGTTAATGTCTAAAGCATAACAAATTTGCTCGTTAACGAGCTGTGCCACTGACCAATATCAAGAAGATGCATGAGGCCTCTTTCAGCTGGAATCGATAGTTTAGAAAGGCAAAATTCTATTCAAAGAGAAAAGTCTTTTGGAAAGAGAGGATGAGACGATTCGGTCCCCTGCAAGGTGCGGATATGCTGTGGATAAGAAGTGTCAGATGATGCCTGCCATTTTGCTGTAAAAAATAAAAGAGCTAACATTTGTTTCCAGCCTTTCATTTTGCAATTCATTGGCTAAGAATAGCAATAAAAGTCAGCAGAGCTTTGGCTCTATGGTGTTGGCCAAAACTCTGAGCCCCCAGGAGCTGATTGAGGGCCTGATGTAAGAAGATACGCTGGGCTGTGCGCATGGCTGTACCCGCGAAGGTGCAAATCATTTTCTCGCGCAGGCAGCAAAGAGAGTTTGGTGCAATAAAGAAACCGCTGATCAGTTTCGGCCACCAAGTAAAACTACCATTAAAAATGACCGATGGCAGATGTACAGGATGGGGCAGGCTCAATGTAAACCCTACACATCAACTCCTCTAACATGTGCACAGAAATAAAGGGTCCAAAGCAGAACTAGGACATTTCCCCCTACCAAAAATAAAATAGATTCACCTCAATAGCAGCAACAGCAGCAGCATCCCTCCACTGCCAGTAACACAAAACTCAGCACAAAAATAAAAGACCCGCTGCACCATAACAGCACTAACGCCAAGAAGTCAGACAGCAACAACCCTACCTGTCAAAAGGCGGCAATGCACACATTACACTGGGTCCTAGAGAGCACCAACCCGCACTCTGTTGGAAAAAGAGAACAAGCCAGACTGCTGTAGATCCGTAACTACACACTAGCAGAGTCCCTCAAGTCGGCCACATCCGAAGAACAGACTGGCCCTCACCTAATAAAGCATAAGATATCACACATTGGGAACAGAACAATGCAGACAAAAATGAAATGGAAAACCCAAGAAGCCAGACTTTGCATGCAGAGCAGCACTGGAGAAAGGTATTTCCTCCTATACTGAACAAAACACAAAGATATAAGAAATGCACATGACCAAAGTTGACATATTTCAGTCACTAAAAACTTAAAATAAAATGTTTTTCTCTAATGAGATAGTCCAGGTCTCTTTTTCACTTTCCTCATCGTGATCTAAGTACTTTTTCAGGGTCTCCTTTTCATTTTCTAGTTCTTCTCTCTCCTCCAGTCTTCTCTCATTCTGTATATTTGTCTCTGACATTGATTTTTCCCTTTCATCTTTTTCTCCATTTCTCTCTAGCCACTCAAAGCTAGATTTCACCTCTCCTTCTCCGCCTTTCTCATTCTCAATCTCAAGTCCTCAGTCTTCCTCTTGTCATCTCTTACCTGCCTACTTTCCATCTCTCACCCCTTTCCCAGCCCCCTTCTCTCCAAACTCAGTCTTCTGTCCCCCCTTTCACCTACTCCTCATCTACCTTCCCCTGACTCTCATCCTGCCAGCACTAGATCCTTCCCTGTTACTCACCCCTTACTCAGCTTTCCATTCCTGGTTCCCTCATTTCCACTCTCTCACCCTTTTACAGACCTGACTCTGTCCTCTGTCCGTCTCTCATCCCCTCCATAATCCCTTCCTTCCAAGTCTTTCATGCCATCTTTCCACCCTTCCGTACCCTGTCTCACAATCCCCAGTCCATCTAACGCAAGCCTAGTCATACAATCCACCCAATCCCCCTCTCTCTACATCTAGGGACCTTCATTTTCAGTTTTATATTTTAGTGTTCCTGGGAATTTTAATGTTATAACAAAAAAAAAAAAATCAATCCATGAAGAAATGACTTATTCCTGATTTTTGACCTATTTCTTTGATTGATAAGGACATAAATTATTTCCTAATGCTTATTCAATTTCCTGTATCAAGGAGACTCAAGACATTTTGGCTTTGTCTAAATGAAAATAAATACATTTTTTAAAAAACCCAACAAATTTAGAGGAAGCCTGGTCAGGTCCTCCAGCACGGCCAGACCATGCATGCACGGCAAGCAGAAGATCATTTTGCAGTGAAAAAATTAAGTGGGGAGAAAAGGAGTCATTTAAGTGAATTTGGTTTCTGCAAAAAGTAACTCAGGAGCTGCTGGGTCTCTTTTTCCCATTTGTTTACTGTTCTGTAATTCATTGACTGCCTGCCAGCATGCCTTCATCAAACATTTATACCTTTAGGAAATGCATTGCTCACTGCAATGTTATACTTTGTAACTGGGTTAATAGCTACACCCGACTTCTAATCATATAAAGGCCCAACTCAATTTAGGACTCAAAGAGCAGCACGAGGGGTTATAAACAGAACCGGTCCTACACTGGACAACTGACCCGGCCTCTACAGTGTAGGCAGGTTGCCAACTTTTCCATAGGCCAGGACTGGACGCTTGAGGACCCGGGGGGGGGGGAGATGGTACCCCCCTCATTTGTATACATTTTAGATCCTGCCAGCGAGCTGCCTAAACAATGCGGTATCTATCTATGTATCTGCAGAGCCACTGGGAGCTGAGGGCTGTGCTGTCCAATCACAGCAGGGGAAAGGAGGCGGGGACATAGCACAGCTCTCCTCCGATAGGCTCCGCCCTGCCTTTCTCTTCCTCTAACTAGCAGGCCGATACAGTAAACATCGCGGGAGAGCGGGCAAGTGGACAAGTGATTCAGAAAAAAAAATTATTCAAATTAGGGCCCGTGGTAAAAAGAGGCGCTAGGAACACTAGCGCATCCCTAGCGCCTCTTTTTTGACAGGAGCGGCGGCTGTCAGCAAGTTTGGCAGCAGACGTTCAATTTTGCCAGCATCGGTTCTCAAACCCGCTGACAGCCACGGGTTCGGAAACCGGACACTGGCAAAATTGAGCGTCCAGTTTTCAACCCGCAAGCCGAATTTTTATTTTTTTTATTTTTGATTATTTTTAACTTTTGGGACCTCCGACTTAATATTGCCATGATATTAAGTTGGAGGGTGCTTAGAAAAGCAGTTTTTACTTTCCAGGTGCCAGCAGAAATTAGCACCAGCCTTTGGCAGGCGCTAATTTTTGAAAGCAAAATGTGCGGCTTGACTGCACATTTTACTTAGTGAATCGCGTGGGAATGACTAATAGGACCATCAATATGCATTTACATGTTGCGGGTGCTATTAGTTTCGGGGGGGGGGGGGGGGGGGTTTGGATGTGCATTTTCGACGCACTATTACCCCTTACTGAATAAGGGGTAAAGCTAGCACATCGAAAACGCGCATCCAAACGTGGGTTAACAGTGCGCTCCGCCAGAGCGCACTGAACTGTATCGGCCTGTAAGAGGCTGTGGGGAAAAAGGAGGATCCACCTGCAAAGCCGGACATTTAGTGTCCGGTGGGTACTTCTGACTGGACACTGTACAGAATGCCTGAAAACCTGGCTGTCCGGTCCAAAACTGGACAGTCGGCAACCCTACATGCAGCTGCAAGGAGGAAGACTGGGGAGTAACGTCAGAAAGCTTTTCTTGCCTGGAGTGGTCTTCCGGTGTTGGACAGAGCAGTTACTGAATTCAAGAAAGCCCTCGGGTAAGCACCGAGGATCCCTAGTGGCAAAGAAATGAAGGGAAAAACAGATCAGCAGGGCTGTGTGCCAGAAGTAAATGGGGCAGACTGGATGGCCTTAGAGTCCTTTTCTCCGTGTTTTTATGCTGCGATGGTTGCACATAGAAGAACCCAACAGACTGAACCCAAAATCCAACGAAACATTTTTAGTTCCTGTTCCTTTATTGTTACCCAGAGGATCACAGACCAAGGAAAGAGCATTTCTCCTATAACAGAGAAGACGGTAGCAGGGCTGCAGAGTGAGAAAAGATAAAACAGGCTGATTTGATCGTCATCGTCTTTTTGTGAAAATGCGCGGCGAGCCGTCTCATTTACTCGCCCATCAATATCGTGAATGACCTGTGAATGCGACTCCTCAGCAAATGGAAACAAAGGTTGTGCCCTGGACAAGCCTTGCAACGTAGGGTGGTCCCCATGTCCTGAGCTGGTGCTGGGTTTGGGCCCAACTGCACCTATGCCCTTGCAGTGCCCGCCCGTCTTCCTTAGGGAAATTGGGACTACAGCCTCCGTCTGTCTTCTTGACGTGCATAAGATGGAATGGGGCCAAAGCAGGAATGGCTGCGTCAGTCTCTGGAGTCGGCTGGTAATTCCACTGGAGGGGTCACCATATTTCAGCAGACGAAAGCTGGCAAAAGATTAATCAAGTTACTAGAGGCCGCGCCCTCCCCCAGTTAGAATTGTATGGGACTTGCTGGCTCTCATCTCCCTCTGATTAAATGATAGGTACCCTCACTTCTTGCACTTTCTGGTTGAAAGCGAATGGGGAGGAGGTGGGGGAGACGCAGTGGAGGAAGAGGATTGGGAGGGGGGCAGTCAGGAACATTGCACGAGCCTCCCTTGGCTGCATTAGTGGAGGCGGATTGTGAAAATGGGGTTTCAATTAAAACATCACATTTCAGGAGGAGGCCCGGGGGGGTGCAGGAAAGGGAGACCGGGAAGGAAACTTTGACCTGAGAAAAGAAACGGGGATTAAAAAAAAGGATTATATCCGGGAAGTCAGAGCAGAGCTAAGACTCAGCTGCAGGGGAGGCTGCATTACTCTGGGAAATTACTGTGATATATTGAGTTAAACATGGCAATAATTTATCCCTGGGTCTGAAATTAAGCTTGATTTGGAGGCCTTCACATTTTTATCAAAATTATAAAATATCTCCAAAAATTAACCACCTGTCTCTGGAAAAAAATCTATGATGGTATTTTTTTTTTTTTCAGTTTGCTTTCTTGATTAGGTTTTGCATATATTACAAAAATGCTGCATCTGACCTTGAGAATGAAAAACCATGGATAGGCATAAAACAAAGAAAAAAAATCACAAGAACAGATGTAGGACTACACTTGTCAGTTGCAAATTAAAGTTAGGGCTTTTAACCTTGTTATACTTTGTCACTATTACTGCTTCATATTTCAAAGTAACACAAACAGTGCTCACCAATAATCAAAAGATTTCCAGTTACATAAAATAACTAACTTCTAGAGATAATAAAATATCTACGTTTCATAGTAAAAATATGCTAGCGTTATTAATTTGATTTCTGAAAACATCATATTTAGAAATATGGACCCATTTTTTTTCTATAATGCAAATGCATTTTTTTAAATTTGTTGACAAGGAAATCCAAAATAAGTTAAATGCCTTGTCAATCCCAGAGCCACAGGAAGATACAGAAACTTGCCCAAAAAGCACAGTCATTGGCAGAGGGGAATCTAGAGCTCAGTGCATGCTTGTTTTCCCGTGCTTACAGAACCTTCAGCTATCACAATATTTCTAGAACAGGCCTGGCATACACTGGAAAGGTAATGCTGTGCATTTATATACAAATATCTATGAAATGCAAGTTATTCCAAAGTTACCCCCATCTTCTTAAATTAGGCTTTCTTTTCCAACTCAGCTGAAATGGAGGCAGCCATTTTGTAATACATAACACACGATGCTAAGAGTACATGAATGTGCACCAACAGATTACGTTAGGACCATAGTGCTTCCCTTGTAGTATGCAAGGGATCAAGGAATAAAAAGCAAATCAGGCCAGCTTGATTGCTAAGTTGGGTCATCCGCTCCTCCGAGCAGCTGGGGGTGAGGATGCTGCAGAGGCCGCATTCACAGTCCCTGAGAGCGAAGGAAGTCAGGATCCAGAGAGAACCATGGCTTCCCAATGGCAGGACTGCTGCTCCAGTGACCAAGCTAGGAACAGTGGGAGGATGGGTCCATTAAAAGAGGGGGGTTATCCCTAGCGAGCTGTGGATGAAGACCAACAGCAGCAGAATCCCAGTTCTGAGCTGGAAGGAAAAAGAGAGAGTTGGAAGCTGTTTGGACATAATGTGTACCCTGGTAACCTCACCAGACAATGACTTGCTCTGCGTCAGGTGAGTCGAAAAATATCATACTATCTAGATTTTAACTTCCTTTCTAAACAAGTCTGGAAACTGGTTTGAAACCAGTTTTAACAGCAAAAATGATCTGTCTTCAGGAAACCTGAGCTGCATTTTTCAAATGCATCGCAAACAAGGCAACCAAAGACTGCATTACAGAATGACTGGAGCTGGAGTAACTGGACAGTGTGCTTGCAAGAACAGGAAATGATTTCTCTCATTTTGTGCCTAACCCCCAAGCCCCCCCCAGGCCATGAGCAGGTGGGGGGGGACAAAAGTGACACTGAGGATTCCTCCCGACTTCCTGGAGTTCAATACCATCTTGCAAATCAAAGATAGTGGTCTGTCTAATTAAGGAGTTCTTTCATGAAATACAATAATTAGCAGCAGTTCAAGATACTGCTTTAGTCCCTGTTTGCTACCCAAGGGATGAGAGACTGTCTGTCGCTTTGCGCACCAATGAACCATGCAATCAATTTAGTAAAATTCACTGTACAACAGTACAATCCAATTAATGTCAATAGTTCTACAAGATGGGCTTTTCCAAGAACTCTGGGAGAGGTTCCATGAAAGCCAATCAGCAAGGAAACCACGGTTATCCCAACAAAGGCAGAGAGATTTTTGTATACATTCGTGCTACAAAATTGTCTCTAAGGCAACTCGGAGTCACTAATTTACAGATGACATTTCAGGAACTGCAGAGCTGTCCTCTGCAGGTCAACATTTGAGGCTTATCCTAAATTGCTAGCTGCGAGTGAAAATCACATCTACCATAACAGAATGGCTAATCAATAGCAACGGGATTAAGATTATCCAAGAAGCTGACGGACCTTTGGCAACATTCCACACGACTGTGGCCACCTGCCAGTGACACATTTTAGGGGAAAATAAAATAAGTAGTATTTGATATAGAGGAGGTAGACGAACCATATTTACCTATTATTGACTCAGAGTTTTCCAAACATGGGCAACTGAAAGAAGGCTGAACTGAATGCTTTGATGTCTTCTTTCAAGCAGACCTCATTAACATTGTGTTACAATGATTCAATTACAGAGATGAATGGACACATCCATTGTCTGCTAGTTCCTTGTAAAATTTAGATAACAGATGTGTTTGTTGCAGAACATCTGGAAGAGAAGAAAATCCTCAGAAGGAAGAAAGAAGAGCTGTGCTGTTGTCAACAAGAGGACATGTTGTTATTAGTCTGCCTGTAAAGAAAAGCAACAATACTTAATAAGGGGCAGAGAGACTTTCTTTTCCGATACGCAGCTCAGATACTCCAAAAGCAAGAAAGCATGAAATTTGGAGTTTTCATCCATGTAAATTATTTGTATAAAACCTCAATATAAACTTGCCCCACACACACACACACGTGCAGTCATCTCAATTCTTTCACTGTTATTTTTACCCCAAATCGTAGGAGAATATGATCAATAATTTGGCATTATTTGAGACAACTTCTTATTTTTTAAAAATAATTTTGCCACATTTATGTATTCTCATGATAGATTTAGCATTACAATCCATGGTAACAAAATTCCCCCCCCCCCCCCCCCCCCCCCAAAAAAAGGTGGAGAGTGGTGATTTCTTGTGCAATATTTCAAGGAATGAAAATGTTACTTTTGTAGCTCCTTCGTGCGCTGGGACCGTCATTTTTAAAAGCGATGCTTAAAAAGGTGAGGGGGACCACATACCTAGCACCAGGTTGTCCACCCTCTCCCCATCCCTGTGTCGCTGCAGACCCCGACTCGATCTCCGGTCATCTGTCCACTTTGCCCTTAGCATTGATCTCCATATCTGTCCCATTTCCAATCATTAGTAAGGTCTGCTGGTTATGTAATTCCGGGTATCATTGGTATGCATCAGAAACCAAGCTTTTAAATACAGAAATCCCTCAACAGATGGAAGAGATATAGTTCCACATTTTTTTCCATATACTGAAACTCACTTTCCCATTGATTCTCATTATAAACCTGAGATGCGTTCCTATGGAACTAAACAAAAAAAGACAGACAGACAAGTGGTATCAAACAATCTATTTTTAAAAACTTTTCTTTTAGAAATGTATCAGCTCCTACCCTGTGATCATCTCATGCTCTTGATCTTGGTCTCGCTCATCCACCTCATCTGTGGCATCATCTGCCTCATCCCGTAGATGCTCCTCATCTTCCTTTCTTTGTTCTGGAGCTTTCCTTAACAAGAAAATGCATCGAAACACAACTGTTTCGAATGCTTCTTCTCCTCCCTGTACGTTGAGAATATCATTTACTGCTCTGAAAACTAAAAAGAGTGCATTCACGACGAGAGGATCTGCACGCCAGCCTCAAAGTGTGTAAAGGCTTCGTACAGTGGCCGTGGAGTTGCTGGAGCTTTTACGTTCTGGTCCTCCTCATCTGCTGCTCACGCTTGTTCTAGCTGCGTCAGGCCCTCCTTGTACAGATCTTCTAAATGTGACTGTAGAAATTCAATCACGTCTGATTCTATGACATCATTTGCAAGGGTCGCACTATCTTCTGCTGAATTTGTGCAATGGCTTCCATTTCTCATGGGTCCTGGTCAGCATACCCATGCTCTGATCGTATCTTCTTCCACACTCCATTCAAAGTGACTATTTTTTAGTTCCTCCCAGGACTCAGCGATGTTGTCGGTAGTGTTCATGCCTTTATAATTTCACCAGATTTCTCCAGCCTGTGGCTTATCCTCCCCATCAGTTCCTTTTCTGAGTTGCTGGCTCTTTCTCCAGTCAAGCCACCCTTTCCTGGCAGGAAAGGTTTCTGAGCTCTCTCCGTGCTGGCGTTGTGAGTCTTCATACAAAGTTCATGCCCTCTCCTGGGGTATCACTGCGCGTGCAGTTCTGATTTTCAGTTCATACACTCAGCAGTCTTTTCATGTTTTCCACAATATCAACTTATACTAAGACAGCCTAAAAGCACTTAAAGATGCTACTGCTCGAAAACTTGGCTTAATTTTCTCTTCATTGTCATGGATTGTTCCTACTGTGAATGTGGCTGCACTAATGCCTTAGGTATTTTGGTCAGTTTTCACTACAAGCATCTTAAAACTTCTTAGCTTACATCTAAGGAAAGGCTTCCTTCCTATCGCTTTTGGCACTGCTGCTCTGACCTCCAGAGGCATCGCCACTTGCTTTTACTTGCCACAGAAAGGCTGTGGGCCTGTGGCAGCAGAGTTGGTGGCCCTGGTTTCCCTCTCTGTTTGGCCTGCGGGAGGATCTGCAGTACAGGAAGAGCCCTGGGTCAAGATTCCATTATGGCAACTTTGTTTATTCTGAGTCCCAAAGCTTCACTTCCATTAAATCGAAATTCCCTTAATTGAGTTTCCCTGTTATCAAAGGATGAATGTAATTCACTTTGCAGGGAAAAATAAACAAAACAACTCAAGATCTCCTTGTTTTACATTCCGAATTGTATTTCATTGGATGAGATCTTAGTAAGTGCACCTGTCAGAATCCTTTTGGACCCCCTGACATGTCCTGAACATTTGGTATGGATAGGACTCCAAGCTCACGCAGCCAGACGGAGCTCATCATTAATTGAAAAGTTGGTGTGGACAGGACTCCAAGCTCACGCAGCCAGACGGAGCTCATCATTAATTGAAAAGTTGGTGTGGACAGGACTCCAAGCTCACGCAGCCAGACGGAGCTCATCATTAATTGAAAAGTTGGTGTGGACAGGACTCCAAGCTCACACCGCCAGACTGAGCTCATCATTAATTGAAAAGTTGGTGTGGACAGGACTCCAAGCTCACACCGCCAGACTGAGCTCATCATTAATTGAAAAGTTGGTGTGGACAGGACTCCAAGCTCACGCAGCCAGACGGAGCTCATCATTAATTGAAAAGTTGGTGTGGACAGGACTCCAAGCTCACACCGCCAGACTGAGCTCATCATTAATGGAAAAGTTGGTGTGGACAGGACTCCAAGCTCACGCAGCCAGACGGAGCTCATCATTAATTGAAAATTTGGTGTAGACAGGACTCCAAGCTCACACACAGCCAGACGGAGCTCATCGTTAATTGAAAATTTGGTGCGGACAGGATTCCAAGCTCACACACAGCCAGACGGAGCTCATCGTTAATTGAAAAGTTGGTGTGGACAGGACTCCAAGCTCACGCAGCCAGACGGAGCTCATCATTAATTGAAAAGTTGGTGTGGACAGGACTCCAAGCTCACACACAGCCAGACGGAGCTCATCGTTAATTGAAAATTTGGTGTGGACAGGACTCCAAGCTCACACACAGCCAGACGGAGCTCATCATTAATTGAAAAGTTGGTGTGGACAGGACTCCAAGCTCACACACAGCCAGACTGAGCTCATCATTAATTGAAAATTTGGTGCAGACAGGACTCCAAGCTCACGCAGCCAGACGGAGCTCATCATTAATTGAAAATTTGGTGCGGACAGGACTCCAAGCTCACACAGCCAGACGGAGCTCATCGTTAATTGAAAAGTTGGTGTGGACAGGATTCCAAGCTCACACACAGCCAGACGGAGCTCATCATTAATTGAAAATTTGGTGCGGACAGGACTCCAAGCTCACGCAGCCAGACGGAGCTCATCATTAATTGAAAATTTGGTGCGGACAGGACTCCAAGCTCACGCAGCCAGACGGAGCTCATCGTTAATTCGCTTATCCTTGGCTGCGGCAGACGAGTTCTTTCCCTGATCCCCCAGGGCTCGGCGGTGGAGGGAGAAGTGGCCGACCTTCTGCCTTTAGGGCCATTCCTCCTTCCTACCAATTTCCAAAAGACGCGGAATAAGAGAAGAGGAGGAGGCAGCTGCCTGCGCGCCAAGCCCGTCCGTCTCCCCTTAATTTCTCCTCCCTCCGACTCACTCATTTTCTCTCTCTTTAAATGGCAAGCTCTCTCCTAACTCTGGTTATTCTCGTCTCGGTTGCACGTGGGTTTTCATTCCCAGCAGGAAAGATTCAGTACAAATTAAAAAATAAATAAAAAAAAACCCCTGCCAGGAGGAAACAGGGTGCCTTTTATAAAATCCATGTACATCATAAAACAGGACCATAAGTGCAGGTGCCGAGTGCGAACTCCACTGTTCTCCTATAAGGATCTATCATTACCTTCTTTAAAGCGGATCAGGTTTCCATGGTTACAGCACATGCAGGCAGGACGGCAGCAAAGTGCTGCAAGTTAATGGGCATTTTCCAAAGTGCGTCTTACGGGATAAGAGGGTTACTGCATGCAAGTCTTCAGATCGTAATCAGTCATTTGAATCCCCCCCTATTAACTTGCTGGAGTTAACTTTCTACATCGTTGTGTAAACAGACAGGGCTATAGGGAAAAAAACAGTAGAAAAAAATAACAGTAGGGCTTTGAATAAAACACCAATTAAGTAACTCTCCCCTGTTGATTTATAAAGCAACAGTATGACGGGGCACCTTCTATGCGAAACGTACAATGTTATGTGACTCAGAAAGTGAAAGGCACAATTATGGAGCAGTAGGGCATGCCAGCGAGTGCCTTGTTACTTGTTAATTAAGCTAATAGGAAAGGTGTTACTGCTCAATGTGTGCCCTCGTGCACTTTCTCCTTCTTCGGTGGCACTGCAGACTAATGCTGCCTCTATAAGAGGTTAAATCGGCCACAGTAGATACATTATTGGCCAATGTGACCTAATTTACGGTAGAACAAGCACGGAGAGCCATCCTCTGCCAACAATGGAGAACTCTTGTGAAACTCAACACTGGCCATGGTAATGATGTGTTACTAGGTTCAAGGAGAGCCTCCATCACATCTAGGGTCTATAGCCCAGGCATTTACCAGTGCTCCGCCCTTCTAAAGTCAGCACTTTTAGCTGCCGGCACTGAATACCTTGGGAGGAATGGTCAAAGCATTGCAGAGCCTTTCCCCTCTAAATCCCAACCAAGATGGTCTAGATGACAAGAGATGGTGGTTTCAGCCTCATATTGTGGCTCCTGTCAGATTACTATAAATCTGTGAATTCTACTCCAGTTGCAAAACTTGATTAGAAATTGTTTGGAAATGGATGAGTTGCTTGTCCAGGAGGACTACACGACCATAGGTTTGGTAACAAATGTTTAACCTATGCTCTTTTTTTTCATGAGCATGAGCAGAATGAATGGACCAATTGGTCTTTACCTGTCAACTATGTAAGTTACTATGTTCCATATGTACCATTTAAGTAGTATTGCCACAAACTCCAATGCAATAGAAGACAGGACCTGCAGAGGATTAAAAGGCAGCACTACACTGCCAACCCTTACAATTTCACAGAGGCTGTTTACAATGAGAAATTTATGCCAGAATGTTTTTACCATAAAAGATGCATGTGATATTTAGTGCAGTTTGATAAATCTAGGCCTTAGATTGTAAGCTCTTTGGGGATAGGAAAATACCCACAGTCCTGAATGTAATCAGCTTTGAAGTGTCAAAAAGTGGAAGATAAACATAAGAGCCATCTAGGCAGTGGAAACAAACAACTGGACTCTCTGCTGACCAACAGAAGGACAACAAAAACCAAGTGAGATAGTAACCGCCACATTTCTCTCTCAGTAGTCTGAGGCAGAAAACACGACACTAAGCAAAAGTACCATTTCATCCAATTTTCTAGTAAGGGTTTATTGCAGTAATTCTGTGGAGAGAGAGAGAGATCCAGATCACCTCTGCAGGACCAGAGAAATGATGGCTGTGATTGAAGGGCCTAGGGGCAGACTCATGTAGCATTTGTTTATTCTAAAGTCATTTTCCTGCATCTGGAGCAGTGCAATCAATTAAAATTACATTTAAAAGAGGGCGTTTCAAACTCTGCACTCGCTGGCTGCCTGAAAAGAATCAAAGGACGAATTCTCCCTGCATCTGCCATGAGCTTCCTGACAGTGGAACTATATCCACTCTGGAAGGACCTTCATGGTGAAAAGAAGCAGTTTGGGGGTTTCACACAACTGCTTGCCAAACAGCTAACATTGTGCATGGACTTCTCAGCCTCAGTAACTGCAGGACTGAAGTATGTAAGAAACATTTATTTATGGTTTTTTATTTTTCGCAGGGTCCAGAGAGGATAGGACAGCCTTTAAGGTATCCAGTTCCTTCCCTGGCACCAGCAAAGCAAGAAAACTTTAATTCACTGTTTGGAAGAAGGAGATACCAGGGAAGCTCACAGAGGCGCAGTGACGGGCGCTGGAAAGTTGGCGGAGAATCCCCCATTTGTGATCCTGCCTTGCAGGTAGCTCCACTGCTAGCAATGGACCCGTGAGGAAAAATATACAATTATTACGTTCAAATGGATTGCCAGTTTGCAGCTGTACTAGATACTAGGGGTGTGCATTCGTTTTGAACTTAAATGGAAAACGCAACTTTTTTTTTTTTTTTAACTTAAAAAAAAGATGAGGCTTAAACGATCGGATTTCCAACTTATTCAACATAGCTATGTTGAATACGTTGGAAATCGCGATTGTTGATCTAAAAAAAAATTTAAACCCCTCACCCTCCTTAATCCCCCCCCCCAAGACTTACCAAAGCTGGCCAAAAGTTCCGTGAGGGTCCGGGAGCGGACACGTGGGGAATCACGTGACGTCGGCGCCACATCAGAGTGACGCGGCGTCACGTGATTCCCCTCGGGTTCGCTCCCGGAACCCTCGTTGGGCCCAAAAGGCACTTTTGGCCAGCTTGGAGGGGTCAGGAGGCCCCCCCAAGCTGGCCAAAAGTTCCTTTTGAGCCCAACGAGGGGTCCGGGAGCGAACCCGAGGGGAATCACGTGACGCCGCGTCACTCTGACGTGGCGCCGACGTCACGTGATTCCCCTCGGGTTCGCTCCCGGAACTCTCGTTGGGCCCAAAAGGCACTTTTGGCCAGCTTGGGGGGGGGGGGGTCAGGAGGCCCCCCCAAGCTGGCCAAAAGTTCCTTTTGAGCCCAACGAGGGGTCCGGGAGCGAACCCGAGGGGAATCACGTGACGCCGCGTCACTCTGACGTGGCGCCGACATCACGTGATTCCCCTCGGGTTCGCTCCCGGAACCCTCGTTGGGCCCAAAAGGCACTTTTGGCCAGCTTGGGGGGGTCAGGAGGCCCCCCCAAGCTGGCCAAAAGTTCCTTTTGAGCCCAACGAGGGGGTCCGGGAGCGAACCTGAGGGGAATCACGTGACGCCGCGTCACTCTGACGTGGCGCCGACATCACGTGATTCCCCTCGGGTTCGCTCCCGGAACCCTCGTTGGGCCCAAAAGGCACTTTTGGCCAGCTTGGGGGGGTCAGGAGGCCCTCCCAAGCTGGCCAAAAGTTCCTTTTGAGCCCAACGAGGGGTCCGGGAGCGAACCTGAGGGGAATCACGTGACGCCGCGTCACTCTGACGTGACGCCGACGTCACGTGCTCCTTGCAAAGGAGTTCAGGAATGGCGTCCTGACCACCAGGGAGTTTTGGTAAGTCTTGGGGGGGGGATTAAGGCGGGTGAGGGGTTTAAATTTTTATTTGCACATATGGACATAGACTCAACTTATGGAATTCTCCATATGTCCATATTGACCGCAAATGGGACCCCCTTTCGACTTATGGACTTATGAACTTAAACTTTTGGTCTGCACATCCCTACTAGATACCGAGTTGTAAACAGATGCACACAAAATTAACTGGCATTAAGTTAATCAATAATTTCTAGTCTTTTCCCCAAATCATGAACTGCTCAATAGAAACCTTGCATAGTAAAGGGTCGAGTCTCCTCGTGCTTTTCGCAGACCTAAGGCCCAGATTCATTTTAGCGATGCGCTTTTTCTTATTACCCTGGTTATCGTTAAAGAATTCAAAGTGGAAGACAAATGTCCCTTTGATGGTGAGGGAGTGAGTGCCGAGGTGCTCCTGTTTGCACAAGCCAGCTTACAGAGGTTCTGCAAGGCAGGGTACATTAGGGACAGACAAAACAGAGGGATGAGCTTGAATTTGAATTGCCCACTGATTGCATCATGTTCCTCATTCTGCCCAGGATGACCCAAGAGAAATACCATTCTACAGCCCTTAGCCCTAGAAAGAAACTGAACTATTGCAGCTAGATATCTCATTCATCTTATTCTCTCTCTTTCCATATTTCCATGGCACCTGACAAAGAAGGCAGGAAAGGTATACGCCATGGGGTAAGAACAAGTTTTCCAGAGGCATTCTTTTACCCGGACTGCGCACTTCCAAAATGTGTCCATGCCCTTTTTCGAGTTAGGGGAGTAACACTCCCCGTTACCAACATAACTCAAGTGGCATGCACAACTCTCAAAGGTGCAGCTGACTGTGCAAACGTTTAGGCAGCCCTGGTCACACTGCCCGTGTCAATGAGGCTCTAAGCCAACGACAGCTGACACAACCTCTACAGCTTACTGCAATCTTTAATGCAAAGTTAGTATCTGCTGATTTTAAAAGATTGAAAATAATACAAGCAGTGAACGTGGCCTGCGCAAACGTTTGTAGGTGCCTAAGTTGAAAGTTGGGTGCAGAGGTTTCTACACATGCGCAGCTTAAAATCAGCTTAGTAGGACAAACAGTGAGGCACAGAAGATGTTCCTCAGGCTCCAGAGAGAGTACAGCCCACCCGGAAAGGAGGCAGCGCGCAGTCCGGGTGGAGCTTAATGAATCGGAGCATGCGCCAAGGATGTGAGGAATGCAGCGCTGTAGAGAGAGGGGAAAGGCGTTTCACAAGGTGGCTTTTCAGCCTAGACCTGAAGATGGGATTGTCACTGTCGAAGGCTGAAGGAGTCAGGGTGGCCTTAGGAGACATCTCGGATGGGAGCAACGAACAACACGGCAGTTCTTTGTAAGATTGGCCTCGGGAGATCTTTTTTTTTTTTTTGTTTTCAAGAGCAGCAAAGCACAAGTTGAAAATAAAGTAAAACTTTGGCAAAGCTTCCAGACTTGTGTCCCATCCCTCTGCGAGGAAGAGGTTTCCAACGTCTGCAGATGAGTGGGGGCCTTGGGGGGGGGGGGGGAGTGCACATCCAGGCTAAATCCCCGGCGAAAGGGCCCCCACCAGCTCAGCTGTGAAGGGGCAGGCAGCTCACATTTCGACTGCTGGCCTCCGAGGGCATTATGTCCCTGCAGCAGCCAGCGAGAGACCTTTCACCCCACTCCTCTCTGGTTCCACTATTTTAAATGTTAAGAGGGGCATGCAGAAGGCTTACAGCCTCACTCGTGCCTTCAGAAGCCTCACTTCACCTTTCCTCTCTCTGTACTTGACTACTGCATTGGGCCATCGCGCCCAGGATTTTGTGGGAGTGAGCGTGGCTCTCTCTCACTTCCTTTTCAGTTTGAGAGTCAGACGAGGGGTCTCCAGCCGCTCCAACCCTTTCCAGCTAGAAGAATCAGAAAGGCTGCGGCGGTGGGGGCCCCCTGACAAGGTAAACTCTCTCGTGCGCGGATTCTGAACCGTGACTTGGGCTATAAACAGGAACCTGCACCGGATAATTACTTCAAAGAAGCTCTCGCCCACCGAACGACTCTTAATGAATCTTCTAAAAAGAATTCCTAAATTAATGCCTGCACTGTTAAAATAAGACCTCATTAATATTCCTTCTATCTGAATATGCAATAATATGCTCTGTGCACCACTTAAAACCTTTGTGCTCTGATGCCAAATGGCAGCCAATTATTTTGTCTTTGCATTAAATGGAAACCTTCATGAACTTATGCAAGCTTCAAATTTTAAAATACTTCTGTTTTCTGCCATCAAAGGTAAAGAAGATTAATAACCTTTTCCAAGCTGTTCTTTGTCCCGGTTACCTCTAGGTATTGAGAAATGGGAAAACAGGGTTATTGAGCACTTTGGAAATAGATCTGAATGGAGTCCTGTTCTGCCATAGTTTTATGTATCCGGTATAATAAGCTTCGTCTAACAATAAGCGGTTATAAGAAGCAGGCTTCCATTGTTCGGCCAATAGGGAGCCATCCTCTTGACCAACTAATGAAGGTGCTACTTTCGGGACACTTGGATGCTGGTTCTAGTTTCAGCTGAGAGTACATTTCCTCAAGGTAGAAACTAGGTCAGAAACCAAAGAAGATACTTTCAGAGCAGATATGAGGGAGCTGCCTTCATTTTCTCTTGGAGAAGCCTCTCAAACGGTGCATTACAGAGTGCGAGCAACACATTTGAGACAACAATATCTGCATGAGACAGTTTGATGGTTTTTTCTATATATGAAAATACACATCTCCTGGTTTAAACTTTTATACACACCTAGGATATTCTGAGCTATGCTGGACATTTTGGGGAATTGCTACTGACTTAGCTGGAGCCTTGGATAAATTCTTAAGCTGCCAAGTATGATGGAGATTCCAGTTATGCTCTGGATACTTGGTTGGAGGATATCTATGTAGCACATTTCCCTTTGCTTTCATCTCCAAAGTACTGTAGAGAGACCACTTTGCAGGGAATATTAGAGATGGTGGTGGAGAGATGTAGTCCCAGGAAACATGTTTATTCGACTGACAGACTGTGAATGATTGCCATCACCTAGAAGTCCCCATTCTGTCATGGCTTTTCTCCGTGAAATCTATTCTACTTATTCTTTGGGTTGACAGCCCTTTTCCACAGTCTTCTGTTTATCATCGTACGTCATGCCAGTGCCAGTCAGTCTCTGTAGGCCTCCTTGAATTAAAAAAATGCATTAATTCCACTTTTGATTGTGTCTCCAGAAGAGTGAATTCCCAGGTTTATATTTAAATTCCAAGCTTAGATGCATGCATTATTTAGAAATGCCATTCTTTGTAGAACAGTAGGTCTATGTATTAGATATAAAAACATAATTTATTGAGATCTTTCTAACTGTGATGAGAGAGTCAAGCACTGGAAGAAATCACCCAGGAAAGCGATGAAGTTTCCTTGACTGGGGGTTCTTATGAACAAATATTTCTATCTGGGAAGACACAAATTCTACCAGGATGCTACCTGGAAGGAGGAACGAGGGCTATATGGCCTCAAACGAGGGCTATATGGCCTCAAAAAGACACAAATTCTACCAGGATGCTACCTGGAAGGAGGAACGAGGGCTATATGGCCTCAAAAAGAAACATCAAGGTGGCAGTAGAAAGGAATATTACATGCAGCTGATTTAAAAAAACCCAAAACAAAACAAAACAAAAACGAATATCATGCCCCAACAGACTTGCATTATTTATAAGACCAGAAAGGAGATGAGCATTGATTGAACGGAGTTAAAGGCCATTTACAGGTTACCATTAGCATGGAATTCGGTGCCAGGATTGATCAATGTACGCAAGCATTAGTCACGTTACCTTTGCAACTTGCGAGGGCCTTCCTGACGTTATAGATTGCAAAAATCAATTTATCAAATAACAGTGGTAAAACAGAACCCAACCTGAAAATGGTTTAAATAAATCACAAGATAGCTTATCGGTGCACACGTATGTCAACATGGCCCATCACTCACCGAGGAGTTCCATCACGTTGCACCGCTTCACTCCTGGAACTGCTAAAGCCTGCGAGGGAAGAGCGGCAAAATATTATTACCGGTATTTTTTTTTTACCGGCACATAAAAAGGAGAGAAATGCTTCATGAATACAGTCAAAGACAACATCGCAATAAATGTTGTTTTCTTGACAGATTTTGACCTGTAGAGGTGGCAATTCATTCACCAGAGATAAGAACAACAAATACAACCCCCCCCCACACACACACACAACCCATCCCCCTCCTCATTTTCTTCCCTTTTTCAAAGCAAAGGCTGGAAAATCTGTTTAAGGCTTAGAAAGTGATTGTCTCCTTGATCTCACTGGTAGGACCAGATAGCTTCATGCAGACACAGCTTTGCAATAGTTCAGAAGTGCACGCAGTACAAATTCTGTCCATTCGCTATGGAGCAGAACGAAAAAGGAGCCATTGCTTAGAATCTGAAGGCTCTAATTCAGACAGAGCGCTGAGACTGTGCTCACGGGGATCCCTCTGCCTGAGGAAGGCTGAATTTCCCTGGACTGAACTAGAACAGAAGAACTGCCATACTGGGTCAGTCCAAGGATCCATCAAGCCCAGCACCCTGTTTCCAACAGTGGCCAATCCAAGTCACAAGGACCTGGCAAGAACCCAAACATTAGATAGATCACAAGCTACTATTGCTTATTAATTACCATAATAAGAGTTTATGGATTTTTCCTCAAGGAACTTATCCAAACCTTTTTTAAACCCAGTTACACTAACTGCACTAACCACATCCTCTGGCAATGAATTCCAGAGCTTAAGTATACGCTGAGTGAAAAAGAATTTTCTTTGATTTGTTTTAAATGAGCTTCTTGCTAACTTCATGGAGTGCCCCTGGTCCTTCTATTATCTGAGAGAGTAAATAACTGATTTACATTAACTTGTTCAAGTCCTTTCATGATTTTGTAGATTTCTAACATAACCCCCCTCAGTCGTCTCTTCTGTAAACTGAACAGCCCTAACTTCTTTAGCCTTTCCTCACAGGGGAGCAGTTCCATGCCCCTTATTGTTTTGGTCACCTTTCTCTGCACTTTCTCCAGTGCAGCTATATCGTTTTTGAGATGTGCTAGCCAGAATTGAATTCAAGGTGCGGTCTCACCATGGAGCGATACAGAGGCAATATAACATTTTCCATTTTATTAACCATTCCCTTCCTAATAATTCCTAATATTCTGTTTGCTTTTTTGACTGCCGCAGCACACTGAGCCGACGATTTCAATGTGTTATCCACTATGCCGCCTAGATCTTTTTCCTGGGTGGTAGCTCCTAATATGGAGCCTAACATTGTGTAACTACAGCATGGGTTATTTTTCCCTATATTCATCACCTTGCACTTGTCCACATTAAATTCCATCTGCCATTTGGATGTCCAATCTTCCAGTCTTGCAAGGTCCTGCTGCAATTTATCACAATCCGCTTGAGATTTAACTACTCTGCATAATTTTGTGTCATCCACAAATGTGATCACCTTGCTCATCATAACCCTTTCCAGATCATTTATAAATATATTAAAAAGCACCAGTCCAACTACAGATCCCTGAGGCACTCCACTGTTGACCCTTTTCCACTGCAAAAATAGACCACTTAATCCTACTCTCTGTTTCCTGTCTTCTAAACAGCTTGCAATCCATAAAAGGACAACACCTCCTATCCCATGACTCTCTACTTTTCTAGACGCTTCTCATGTGGGCCTCTGTCAACGCCTTCTGAAAATCCAAATACACACATTTACCGGTTCACCTTTGTCCACGTTTATTCACCACTTCAAAAAAATGTAGAAGATTTGTGAGGCAAGACTTCCCTTGGGTAAATCCATGCTGGCTGTGTCCCATTAAACTATGTCTATCTAAACGTTTTGTGATTTTATTCTTTATAACAGTTTCTACTATTTTACCCAGCACTGAAGTCAGGCTCACTGGTCTATAGTTTCCCGAATCACCCTTTGATCCCTTTTTAAATATCAGGGTTACATTGGCCATCTTCCAGTCTTCAGGTACATCGAATGATTTTAATGATAGGTTACAAGTTAATTGAAATAGGTGTGAAATTTCATTTTTTAGTTCTTTCAGAGCCCTACTACTGGAAAATATTACTGTACAGAGTTAAAAAAAATTGTACAAAAAGATCATACCCTGTGCAAATCATATTGTTTTTTTACATGCTGCTATTGCTTCACTTACAGTCCTGCTCAAAAGCATGCAACAGACATCAGCAAGGATGTGCAATTGTTTAAAGCAAGACTGAAAACACCACCAGCATTAGTAATTTTGTGTCTTTGCAATCTGAAACACACACAGGAAAAAAATTTCATTTTGGAGTTTTAGAACCTGCTAAAATGACTTAATGTGCACTAAAACAAAGCATTAAAATGAAAAAAAATATATATAGAAAACGAAAAAGAAAGTTAAAGTTTATCTCTTGCACACCCCTATCATGGGATAAAGAACGAGGTGTGCGTGATGGGGGTTGAGATCTGGGTTGTCTTTGACCGGGATCCGCCTGACCACAGAAATCTGGCTTAGTGACGTTTTAAACTTAAAGGGCTGCTCGGTCCAATTATAACCTGCTCCTAACTCTGCCCGATCCAGAGCAGCCTAGCAGGAAAGCTTTACAAAGAAGACAGATTGTGCTTGATTTTATACGTCTGTGATATTTATCTTCATGGGGGAGGGGAGAGTTTGATATTAAAGGCAGAAACTTAAAAAAAAAAAAAAAAGCCCAATAATTTATTTTTCTTTTTTAAATTAAGCCCCTCTTTGGTGTGGGGTTTGTGGAATTCTGGTTAAAAGGATCCTCGTCATGATGGCAGGGGGGGGGCATTTAAAAAACAGGAGGAAACCCTGGGCAGTTGTGAATGAAGGCTCATGGCATCAGAGGCCAACAGAGGCTGGTTCCGACTGAGCCGAAAACCCATAATGAGGAAACTACCAGGCCCGCCTCCCACCCTTCAAAATTAGGTCTCTTGTTCCCGTCAGTTAATTATCAAACATCTCAGAATGCCCCTTAAAATAAACAGCTGAAAAGTACTTACCTTCTACAGTCATAATCTTGCCTCACTTTTATGGATGAGAACATTAAGGGCCCCAGGCAATCATTTTCAAACAGAAACATCCAAAAAATATATTCAACACCACAAATTCACTAAGCGGCCAATATTCAGCTGCTCCTGGACACATCCGTTACCCTGATGATCTTATCCACCTAACCTGACTGAGAGATCCACCACTGAGTATTCTTGGCAAAATGGCGCCCTCCGCTGAGGAGGATGTGTCAGAACTAATTTACTTAAGCACGTCCCCAGCGGACGCGATCATTTGAAGAAAACAGAGAAGAAGAGGACCTACACGGCCAGTGCTCCAGCCTCTGGCCTAAGCCAAGACCAGCCGGGCTGCGGGGTCAGATCCCCAAACAGATCAGATAAGTGGGGTTGGGAAATTTCCTGACCTTGGAAAAGGTTTTAGGGGGTGGGGGGACTGGGCCTTTGCTCACATCTCGGCCAAGGTGTGACCTGGGCCTAGGTCGAGATGCGGCGTAGGCCACAGCCCGACACAGAAATGGCCTATGATTAGGCAAGGCCCCCCTGCCTCCGGACTAACCCTAGGCTGAGAGGCCGGTGTCGCACTCGGGTGTAGGCCACAGCCCTTGCTTTGGACCTCAGCCTGTGCTCTAGGCAAAGCCCCAGCCAGGGGCCTAGGCATAGGCCCAACCTGAGGTTTTAACCAAATTAAACAAATAGGATTTAATTCGGGGGGGCCTCAATTAATTTCGGTGACTCCCGAAATAATTTGTTGCGTTTTTCAAATTCTATAAAAATGAATGCATATCCCTAGCACCAGCTTAGTTGTACACTCCTTGCAAGTCAGCAGGAGGAACCAAGAAGAGAGACCTGAGACTGCTCAGTTTAGCATACTCACACTATTTAGCTTGCCTTCAGTAAATAACATTCTCACACTATTCAGCCATTGCATTTTTTGGGTTTCCGTGCGCAAGAATAGCATGATCATGTTATTTCTGATATTTTTTACTGCGAGCACGTTATATCTTTTAGCATCACTCATTAAGTTACTTTTTTAATATGCCAGTTACATTTTTTAAAGCACCCATGCTAAAACTCGATTTGCGCGAGTTATACTACAGAGGCCACTTTAAACAAGCCTACCCTTGACTGACTCGATGACTACTTAACTTGCTGACTGATCTACTGATTTTCTGACTACACCCCCCGACCACCCCCCTTACTTATGAACTCCTGATAAACCCCTTACTCTTGGCCTCTTTGCCCACTCAATTTGCTCCTTTCACACACACCCCCCCCCCCCAATCAGATCACGCTTTCCACCGTTCTTATGCTATGTCTGTTTACTTCCCACGGAATAAGTCCGTAATAACTCATAAACATTCGTTATCTAGGTTAGCTCCCCTTTTTTTGATTTGTAAATATTGTCCAAATATTTAGTGTTTATCCCTGTTACCATATAACGAGATGTTCCCTGTTACTTCAAACTTTGTTGTATATGTAATTCATTGTAAAGCCTGTTGCTGCGTTATGTTACACTATGAACCGAGGTGATGTTACTAACGTGCCGCGGTATATAAAAAACCCTTAAATAAATAAATAAATAATGTTTTATGCTCACTCTGGTGTGCAGTGAACAAATGCAAACAATAAAAGGCCATGGAACAGAATTTAAGAGCTCAAGCAAGCCCAAGTAACCTGTAGAACAGTTTATAATTAAGCTTTGTCCCTTGCTTATAGACAAACTTGAACAGCATCTCAGGGGACACAGCCAAAGAGGCGAATACTGTGGGGTGCTGAACACCCTCCGAGGGCTGTTGTGAACCGAGGCCTCGGTGCTTTTCAACTTAGTGTTTGATCACAGAGTCTATTTGCATAATGAAGGATGTTTTGTTGTGGCGAGATTCAATTCTTCTGAGAAGCAAGGTTGTCTTATTAGGGAGATTAAATTAAAAACACAATCTTTAGTAATTAGCTTTAGTCAGTCACTAGCTTAATTTCACTCCAGTCCCCTTCAGAACCTAAAATATCCAAGAATTATAGGCAGCTTGGCCACAGGTGCACCACGAGGCTTTAAAGCTAATTCTGTATTTGAATTGCACCCAGATGATGAAGGGAACAGAGCTCTTGAAAGCTTGCCACCGATGTACTGAGTTAGTCCAATAAAAAGGCATCACCTACAACTTGTTCGTTGACCTATATTTCTATATTTCCATGTCGGCTAACACGGCAACCCCGCTGCTGATTTCCAGTGGACATAATGTCCCTTCCACTCCTCCTTCCTTTGAAACATTTTATGGGTAAAAACAATGACCTTGCATAAGCCCCTCCTGATGCCAATCTTCTCTTGTGCCGCCAGCTGGCACATGGATCAGAGCAATCCTGTACATATAAGCTAGAAGGCAGCAAGGCTTGGAGGTCCTAAGGCCAATAAGCAAAGGGCTCTGGAGGGCAAGGTCAGGAAAGGCCTAGATAGGCCACAGAGTAAGGTGAGGTCTAGATAGACCAGAGCACAGGACAAGGTCTAGATAGGCCACAGAACAAGGCAAGAAACAAGAAGGCCCTTAGGCCACAAGAAAAGCAGGGAGTGAGACAGGGAGTGAGATGGCCTGGAGGCCACAGAACAGGAGCAAGAAAAAGAAACAGAGGCCAGGACAAAGAGCCAAGAATGATTAAATGACCCAGCAGGGAAGTTCTGGCAAGGCAAATCTAAATAGAGTTAGGGCTGGGTGTGGTGCAGGCAGGAAGGAGGAGCCTGGCAAGTTCTGGAAGCCAAGCCTGCTAAGGACTCCTAGTGGAGAGAAGGCTGCACCACAGACTGAGTCAGGTTGGTCACTGAGGAACTAGTTTCAGTGGCCGAGGACAGAGTTCATTAGAGGAGGTGTCATAGCAGGAGGCAGTAGGGTAGGATAAGGCTGCATAGCAGGGAAATTTCCTTGGGATCCAAGGAGGGTCCTGAGATTTGTCAAGGATCAAGAGACGAGCCAAAGGAAGAGTGGAGTTATATCTAAGAGTTCTGGATTCCTAGTTGGAGTCAGCTTACGGTATGCCAGACTGGGAAGTCTACTTGCAGAGCTGCTGTTGAAATAATTGTGTCCAGAGACTCGTCTGAAGTTGTATCTGGAAGAGTTACAGCTTTCCTTCTTGCGGAGGAAGTGCCCAAGGAGATTTGCCTATGAACTTTACTTTCTTACTGGTCTTGCACTTTTATCTAAGTGTGCCTGCTCTGAATATTCCTCTAAAATCAAGTTAGCCAGTAAAGGGATTTATTTTTGAACTACAGCTGATCGTGTACAAGCTGGGGGGTACTGGATGATAGCAGAAGTCAGGCTAAAGGCCTTGGAAGACTTCACCTTCCAACCCCTGGCAGGAAAAGACCCCAGCAGCTTGGATCAGAATGTGGACCCAGAACTCTCAGGTGAGCCCCTGCACCCTGAAAGGCTGTGGAAAAGGGGCTGCATGTAATTTATCTAGAGTCTGAAGAATTAGAGACCACCATAGGCACTGACATCCCGAGAACAAAAGGAATAATGATTTGTGAAAAAATGATTTGCACAGAAACTGTAACAATTTTGTCTATTTTTGAAGATTTTTTCTTTCTAATCATATTTCAAATAAAGAGATCTGTTTTTGAAACCAGTCTACCTGTGGTGCTGTGATTCATTCAAGGAGGGTCCATAGGGCCTTGAGGTGTTACCTTCCCCCCTAAGGGATAGAACCCCAAATGTCGGTCTCATGGATTAGAAAAACAGAGAGGAGCAGCGGATGCTGACTGACTAGTGCAGACACGTAGGCACATTGTGTTCAACCTCCAGAGCAAACTAAACACAGGACGAGACAGAAAATCCTGGAGGGACTGACAGTCAACGTTAGCGTTTTACTTTTTTATAGCGTGGCCTTTGTTGCCAGAGAAATACAGAAACGCAGATAGAGAATGCCAAGGCCTATCTAAACCGGCCCATGTTCCCTTCCCGTCGCAATGGCGCAGACCCTAAATTTGATCTCCATTTTCACGCTCGCTCCCCTGCAACGAAAAGATTGGCCGCGCTGGTCCCATGCTATTTAAAATTCCAGTATTTTTCGGCCATTGGGAGATTGTTCAGGGCATACACCACCTTCTCTGGGAAGAAACGTGTATACATTAAGCCTGCTGAGAGAAACACAAACACACACATACAGCTGAATGGGGTCCTTAATGCCTTGGTTGAAAAAAGAGTTTCTCTCCATTCTTCTGGCGCTCTTTTATTTCTTAAAATCAAATACAACTGAGCATTAGCCATTTACTTCAAACGTAGAAATATCTTGGAAATCCAAATATTGCACCAGTGCCAGGCAATGTCCCTAGATCTGCCCTCTCAATAATACATTTAGCATTAGGATATGCTGGAAGACATTAATATTCATGCAGGACAGACTCATCTAACTAGAAGACGTCTGAAGAAAAGGACCAGTAGGTTCCCCCCAGTCTTACTCAATCTGTGGTCTTCTCCTTCCCATTGTTTTGGCTGTGGGATCCACCATGACCCATACAGACACAACCCGTGAGAGAATCTAGATCCTATGCTTCTCCCTCGTTATAAGTAACGAATGGGCTAGAAGCCGGTGGCAACACTATAAAGAGAGCCTTTATAGCAGAATCTGACTGTGCACGATGTACTGTGGGGGAACAGAACTTCAAGCTGTGTCAGAAAATTAAAAAAGGAAGGAGATCTTTAGATGTTTTTTCTCGTTGAAGACTTTCCTGAGCAAACTGAAGATAATATTTTAAAGACGCTTGTAGACTTAACGCAGACACACAAACATACAAAAAAAACCCCCAATTCCATTCTCTTCAGTGTTGCTTACACATGGGAAAATAATATGCAATGTTGGAATTCCTCTGAAACAAAAAAGTCAAATTCTATTCACGCTGATAAGATCTTCCCCCCTTGCGAATGAAAAGATGGACCCTTGAAATTGTTAAACAACATCCATGAATTATAAATAAATATTAACAAAGGCGGAAAAATGCGAGCAAAGTAAGCAAAACCTCTGTCTCCGAGGTGCTGAGTCCAAAATTCAATCTCCCCACTCTGCAATTATAGAATAATTTTTATTCAGAGCATCCAAGTCTTAAATCAAGCAGGGATTGCAATGAGCTGCGTTCTGCATAGGAAACAGGTGGGCTTGAAGGAGCAATGATTGAATTAATTCTGAGATTAGCAATTCTGTAGAAAGGCAAGCGCAGAGCGGTGTTCAATATCGACTTGTCATGGGAGCATTGTAGGCGAGTGTGACCCCCAACCTCTTCACTTCCGATCCGCCTCGGTGCAGTGCGGGGGACACAGATTCTGTGATGGGGGCCAGGCTTAACCCATAGGAGCATAAACACGGTCCTCGTGCAAACAATTGTGTTCCAAACAGAAAATAGACTTTACTCCACAATAAAACATAAGGCAGTTCAACATAAGCAGAATAAAACAGCCCCAAGTACACAAGGCAAGAGGAAAGTGAGTAGTACCACCTGTAGCAGATGCAAAAATACACCAGACATAGTCCCAAAAAGAAAAAGGATAAGTCCTCAAACCACTCGAAAACTGAAGTAGAACTCGGGGGATCCTGCCTCGTTCTCCACAAGGAGAACGAGGCAGAAAAGAGGATATTCCTGGTCCTCTGGACCAGGAATATCCTCTTTTCTCACACAAGGAATGGTAGAACACCCCATGATGGCTGCATCTGTCCTTCGCCTGACCTTCTTCCGACCTCGGAATCAGTGACCCAGCTTGGATCTCAACGCCCTTGGATTTGCCAGGAATCCTTTATTACCTTCGAAAATGGAAGAGAGGCAACTAGCCGTCTCTGTGCTTCATGAGCCCAGTGAGAGCCACAGCCGCTTGGCTGACCCTCACTAGCTCCTTGGACAATGCCTGTCCAAAACTCACAAAGAGCTCCCAGAACTCCCTCCAATGACTCGTTGAGTCACCCTGTATATCCCAACCAAATGACCTGCCCTTTCAAGGATGGACCCTCCTGTCACTCCTAAGAGACCACTGACCCTTTGGAACTCCCTTTACTAGAAGGCTCCTCCCTTAAAGGTACAGTGGGGCCTAGTCAGCCCTACCCAAGGTTGAAGGGAAATCAAAATGTCCATCATGTATAACCTTCTCCAGTGGTCTCACTGGCACTTTCCACACAGTGATCCTCCAAGGGAAAACAAAAATAACCCATTGGCATAGCCAGTTCTGTTTCCCATGGCAGAATTGCTTTTATGAGCTCCAAAATGGTATTTCACTGGAGCACTGAATCTAAGCTGAACATCACACCCTGACATACACAATTTACTTGGAGAAGGAGCAACTCAAGTTTCTACAGCTGTGAACTGTGCTATATCCTTACCTGGGATCTTTCAAGCTTTCACCCAAAGATTCAAGGAATTTGTACCAGGTGCCAGGTCTCCAGGGAAGCAGTAGAAAGCTACAGAGCTCTCTGTTTACTGTTCCAGTCACTCTTCTTCAGGAAGCTTGCAGCAAACAACGGTGTCTGCTCCAACTTCACACTACCTCTTTCCTCAGTAAGCCTGGACGGCACAGGGGAAGAGGGATGATATAGCCACATAGTGAATGATGGCAGCTAAAGACCAAAATGGGCCATACAGTCTGCCCAGCAAGTTTATTTTAGGGTGGTAACAAGTGCCCACTCCATGCAGGTGACCCCCAAGCAGAAATGCAAACTTTAGGTGTAATAGGAAAATTACTCCATCTCTTCATTTCCATTCTGTGGCCAGCTGGGTTCCTCTGCCCGAATTCCATTACCATTCTCATCTTCCCCACCTCTTCCAGGAGGGCAATGCATGCATCCGCCACCCTTCCTATGAAGACATATTTCCTCACATTTTTCCTGAGTCTTCCTCCTTGGAGTTTCATATCATGACCCCTAGTCAGGAGGGGAGAAACTGGGGAGCAGGAGCTGGAACAGATGCGGCTCAGCCTGCAGGTGTGGCTCCAATACTTGGGATTCAGCTGAAGGTAGAGGAAGGAAATATAAATCAGGGAGGAGTGGCTTACAAGGGATGGTGAGGGGAAGCAGAGTCATGGGAGCCATCCCTGGAGGGGAAGGAGGGTGGGGGGAGAGAGAGAGAGAGAGTGTGGAGTAGCAGGGGGGAGGGGAAGAGAGAAAGCCAAAACGCATTTTCACCCCTATCCTTCCCACCCTAACTCCACCGCCCAACAGTAATCTGGGGGTGACCACAACGCAAAGGTTCACAGGTATTGATAAATCCTTGGCCATGTGTGGACCAGAACAACTGGGCAGCCTGGGATGGGCTCTACCCACTCTCCTTTACTATGTTACACCTACAGATCTGTCTGTCCTGCAAAAGCTCTCCAATCTCCATCCATGAACAGAGAATAACTCCCAGTGGGGGAAAACGGCCCTTTGCCAGATTAACCGAATGAAAGCCAAGTTAACTGTGCTTTCCCCACCTCTGCCCCATAGAAGTCGGAATCACTCTAGGATCTGGAGCCTGATTGTTAAAGCAGCCTTTGCACCTCAGAGAGAGAGATGTGGCGAGGATGAAACTCTGATCAGAGGCAGCAGCAAGAGCTGAAGCCAGGAGAACGGCATCCCTGCCACGCTGGAGACTTGTCCGCTGCTAGCAAGGTCCAAGTCTGCGTTCTCCAGAGCAGGATCGCTAAAAAAAAAAAAACCAACAACAACAACAACAACATGGTAGCCCCTGGCGTTTGTTTTCTTTCTGTGTTTGCCTCGTTTCACAACTAGCCAGAAAGTTTCAGGGAGATGGCAGGGATTCGGCCTAGAGTCTGGACACCAGGCAGAGGCAAGCTTTGAGCCTGGCCTTCCGGATCTTGCCACTATTTCAAGGACACTTCTTGTAAGCCCAACTGACATCAGACCGCACTGAAATGTCACCCTCGGCGAGCTGTTGGACATTAATCGGAGATCATAGAGGATTCTCTGCCAGGGTGACCTTTGTGGACTTTAATATTTCGTAGCATTCAAGAAAACAGTCATCCACTTTTACTGCTGCTCCTGGAAGATCGGGCTGGCAATCAAAGAGATCAAAGACAAATGTGGAGAGAAAAGAATTTCCTGGGACGTGAATTTCGTATCCAGAGCAGTGAGCGTTACTCGTGCGTGAGAAGCAGCGCAAACAACAGAGCTCTGATTGACAGAAAAACCGCAGGCTGACAGCAAGATCATAGCCCACTAATTATTATTTTCACCGGCGCTGTTCACTTTGCATGGATCTGAAGAAGGAAGCAGACCATACTGGCCTGATTATAAGAGGGGGAGGGTTGTTTTTTTGTTTAATTTTCAAAAACCTGCTTTGCCTTATAGTTGCAGCCAAGTGAAAAACAAAAAGGAAGAAGCAGTGGAGTCTTGCCCCAGTGCAGGGAGAGAAAGCAGAGTCCTGCTGGACCTAAAGAGTAACAGCGTCTCACCGGGTCAGGCAGAGGAGACAGCGGCATCCTGCCGGACCCAAGCAGAGAAAAGGCAACAGCCTTTGACTTAGGGAACAGCCACTGCTATTAATTGCATCAGTGGCATGGGATCTTCTTGGTGTTTGGGTAATTGCCAGGTTCTTGTGGCCTGGTTTGGCCTCTGTTGGAAACAGGATGCTGGGCTTGATGGACCCTTGGTCTGACTCAGCATGGCAATGTCTTATGTTCTTATGCCCTGTCAGACTTGGGCTGGGGGTAATAAAAGATAATGCCCCGATGGGCCCGGGCTGAGAAGAAGGCAGCAGCACCCACCAAGCCCAGCAGGGGAAAAGAAAGCAGCGCCCCTGCTGAGTCTGGCGGAAGAGGAGTGGGCCCAGGGGGAGATCAGGCAACAGGGTCCTGCTGGAGCCAGGCGGGGAAGAGAAGGCCTGGGTAGAGGAGGAGGCAACGGGTTATAGGTTTTGCTCTGACCTCATTGGCCCTAACATAAAAAGATCATCTTACATTTGGGGTTGTTTTATAAATTGCTCCAATATTGTAGCTCTTGTAAACTAGTCACAAATGTATTAAGTTAATCCAGTAAAAAAAAAAGGTCTCATCTAGAACTGGTTTGTTGACCCTTTGTTTCTGCAATCATTGCTGAATGCGGCTTGTAAAATGTTCCACATTTGTCAGTGTCAGCTCACCGGCCTCTCTGCGGACGCCTTAGCAAAGTGGCCGAGCTCTTCTACTGCACACAGTATGGTACTAAACCTTTTTGTCTTCCTTGTTTGTTCATGTCTCCAAGAAGTCTGAGCAAGTTGAAATCCACCAAAACCAGGTGGAAAAGAAAAGCTTTCATCAGTCATGATGCGCGGGTACAATCAAGACGAGACCAAGCTTCAGAGCGATTCCTGCACATAAAATCGTGCCCCCTGGTCTTTGTCCCAGTGCAGGCAGTCTGAAAACTGGCTCCTATATTTATTTATTTTATTTATTTTTAATTTTTCTATACCGATGTTCCTGTAAGAATACAAATCACACCGGTTTACAATGTAACTACAAAAATTCGCTAAGGAGCGTTACATAGAACAGTAACATAACAGTAACATAGAACAGTATATGAGGGTTACGATATTCAGATAAAGCTGAGCACCTATTTTCAGACAAAGTTAGGGGCCTAAATTTCAGATGAAAATTCCTCTAAATTTAGGATCCTACATTAGGGGCCTAGTTCTAAGCTCGTAACTTTATTTCCCTGACCTAATTATTAATGAAATGTTTTATGTTCAAATAGTTGTCCTTCAATATCGTATTCTTTATATTTTATCTTGTACCTACTCTGGTCATATTGTTTTTAGTTTAATTCAACCGCCTGGATGGATTGTTACTAATTTTATTAGCGGTATATGAAAACTTTAAAATTAATAAATAAAAGGAACCCCCACCCCCGTAGCCACGCAGAGTCTCCTCCCTAATAAATGTTCAAATGGGTGAGGACCCTTTGAATACTGGGTTCTCAGAGTCCCACGGGGAATAATAAGGCACGATAATCAGAGTTTGGCTTGTAAAGATGACATTTTAAAGCTCTTCAGGGCAGGGAACACTTTTTCCTTCTGCATGGCTTGTGTTAACCCCCAGCTGCTGAGCGCTGGACAGCGCTGAGTGCACTGACTGCATTGCACACAAAAACAGGAGACTGAATCATCGCAAGCAGCGTCTTTGCCTTTAAAAGCAGTAAACTGGGTTCTAAATATCACGTTACCGGGATTTCATTACAGTTTGCTTCCTTGATATCAGATTTTATATCATCATCTGCAGTGCAATCCTTTTCCTGTAAATTGCATTGTAGTGGCACCCCCTACTGTTTTCACAAAAAAAAAATCCCTATCTTCATTCCTGCACATGCTGGCGAAAAAGCCGGCACTCAGTTTATCACGTCTTCAGTAAGCAACCCTTCTCCCCACCCCCAAAAGAAATGTTTCCAACAGGTTTTAAAATGAGGAGGGAGTGTACAGCAGCACACCACGGCTAGCAGCCATCTCCATCAGGGGTTGCCACCTTAACATAATTTTCACATTTCGAGATCTGCAGCAGTGTAGGAACAACAACATCAGCAGACAAGGACACACAGGCGCAGGTAACTGCTAGGCAGAGCTAAATATCCTCCGAGAATCCCCCACTACCCATCATCCCTACCCCAAAGTCTTTTTTTGCAGAGCACGACAGATATGTCCAGATATTCTCCCGCGTCCGTGGTTCCAGGCTTTTGCAAACCACAGAGTCCCCAGCCTGCTACTGCCAGCGTGAGGCTCTCCACCTTCCCTTCCATCCTCTCATAATTCCCAAAGGAGATCCTGGCCACGGATTCCCAGCACAAAACTTCTCAGCTTCCACCAGACTAAGAGCGGAGCCCATCGGATGGCCAAGCTTTTATTACAGAGCAATGCAGCCAGTCAGAACGGTGATCGCTTTTATAAACCGCGTTCACACACCACAAACCTTTTGTGCCCTGCGATGCCCCTATTAAAGAACCAACATACAAACAATGCTGCGCGATACAAGCTTTGGAGAGCACAAAAGACCCCCCCCAACTCCACACTACTGTATTATATCGTGGCAAACACATTTTAGACGAAACATAAGCAGCCAGCAAAGAGAGAGACTGCCTTATGGATCCCAAGACGTTTTCTTCCTTCTCACAACCACATCACGTCAAATGTGGATAATCGCAGGGAGAAAACACGTTTTCAAATCCTTCCATTCGACTTGTTGACTCTTAAAGCTTGCCACGTACTGATGCCCGTCTCCAGAACTTTACGAGAGATCAGTGCTGCTGACCCACTGACCCCTTTCCCAATGAAACCAGTTTGCATCGTGCAAGCACAATCGCCTGGGCCGGTGCTAACCTTTCTGCTGACCCCCCCCCCCCCCCCCCCCACCACCACCATTCACTCATCCTCTGCCCCGTCCCACCAAAAAAAAAAGCCCAGCTCCCTTCAGTGATAGAAACTTTAAAAACTGACACCCCCCGGACCCATGGCTGGTGCAAGGGTATTAGGTGCCCCAGGTGAACCTTAAAGCCTTGCACGACACCCCCCCCCCCACACACACACACACACAGTTAAGAGTTATGCATTTATATTATAAAAGAAAAATATCAAGTACAGTATTCTGAGGTAAAATATCCCTTACATTATATTTACAGGCACTGCTGTGATGCAAAAAAGACACCTGGAACCCATAGGGTATTAGGCCTATTGTGATGTGTACATGACCCTCTGAAAGCCCTAAAACACTAATACACTTCCTACTAGGAGAAAGCCTCCCCTCAGTCACACATGCAAAACATAAACAGACCCTCACCAAATACAGAACAGAGCAACCATAAAGCTTCGATCTAGCCACATTGTATAAGCGGTATACAAAAAATATTAAATGGAAGAACCATTGGATAAGATGTCAGCTAGATTCTGACCTGAGGATTTGATCTTCTATCTAGATCGCTGCTGACCCAGCCCACTAAATCTACTTCAGGTTCTCCACCAGTGTTCTTCAGGTTCTCCATCAGTGTGACCCAATTTGGCCTAATTCAAGTGTTAATGGGAGCTGAAATCAGACTTCACATTAGAATGAGCAGGGAAAAGAAAGAAAAGATTGATCTGCAATCTGGATTGTGGGTCCAGGATGTATAATGACCCAGAGGATGGTATTTAGAGCCATCCCAGCATCTCAGAAAGGCCTGCAGGAATTGATTCAGAAGGTCAGTGGCACAATCGAACATGTGAAATATCATATCCTAATGGTGGCCATTGAACGCTAGCAAGCTTCAAAGAAAGTTTGAATTCCCTGGAGCCAGATGCAGGGAATAAATGATTCCCATTGATCAGAGCAACATGGTCCTCCTTGACGGCAGAGATCTTATTTACCCATCACCTTGTATGAACCGGAGTGCATTAAGAAACCTTTCAAACACAACCGGCAGTGCACGAGGTGGACAGTTTTACCAGCTACCGAATGTACTCGTGTGCCGCAGCGGGAGATGCCCCTGTGTTAAACCTCCAGGCGACCGGAGGAGGGGAGGAATTCCATGGTAAACCTGCTGATAGCTTCCGGTCACTAACGAGGAGAAATGAGCCATGTCACGCATGATGTAATTGAATCATCTACTCTTTGTACGCTATCCATTTGGAAGCCACAGTGTTTCATGACCCATCATTAGCAGGAGTGACCAGCGCGTGGTTTTTCGCAGAGCCCTTCCATGTCCCACTGCAGTAATGAGATGATTGAGAAACATTAATACCCAGTGCAGCGCAGAGAGACATTAATTACACGGATTTGTGAGGGGCATTATTATAAGGTGCTTATTATGTATAACGTAAGGAAAGCACACAATGCAAAACTAACAGACATGGAACATGAATGCAGTAACTTACAAAAGAAAGCGAGACAAGAAGACAATGCTCTTATTTTCAACAAGCTGTAATTTTTTGCCTCTCTGAGGGTAGCGGACCTTCCAAAGCACACATCCTGTGCCTCTGGTTGCAAGGGATACCTTGTCTCAAGCAGGCCAGTCCTAAGCTCATTTTATCCCTTTATTTACTGGCTCGTCGAGTCCACGTACGAGGAAGGGATGTTTTATCATGCCAGGATAAAATGGGCAATGAGCCAAACCTAGGGATCATTATCCAGTTTGCTTGCCTGGGTGGCAGAATCCTACGGGATGCCAATCCACTTAGCATCCCTGACAAGTCTGGATAAAGAAGTTCTCTTTAGTAATAACTAATAACAGAGCACACAGCTCCCTGCTCTTATCATGGCCTTGCAATAATCTTCTGGGCCTATCCATTTTTCCAATATTGTTCTACTGTCCTGTGGGGAATGTGCCTGTTCCATTCTGCTACAAACATCAAATAACTGAGCAGCCAGAGAGCACGGGCTCACACTATTTCTTTTGACCTTTTACATTTTACCTGACAGGGAGAGTGAGAGAGAACGGCATTCCTGTGCGGACACGTTGAATTCTGGTATCTGATCTATGATACTGCGTTGACGAAAAAGTTGAGGGAACAATGATATTACGAGTTTTATTACACAATCAGCTGGGTAAACGGGGATGAGAAGTTGGTTCTGATTGAGCTGGAAGCCCAAAAAAGCAGGAGGAAAATTGCAGGCCCAAAAACATGTTTATATATACAGCAAGAATCCATTCTGATCTCCATGGAGAGAAAAAATGATGCATAAAATATATTCTCTAAATATTCAAAAAGTCCTAATTAGGTGGATTTAAGAGATGCCACCTAGATTTAAGGGAAAGCACGACCTTCTGCGCCACGTGGAAACAGCTTACAGTTTAAGTCTGGGACATCACTGGAGCCAGACATAAATGTATATTTACCTTTTTTAAATAATGGAAGCCACCAGATGGAGCCCACAGTGAAATCTGCAAAGCTAAATCCACAGTGCAGGACAATGGCCCAGCGCTTGAATCTGGCCCCCTTATTCCTACCAATGACAATAAACAAAGGATTTGCAGGCCAAAGATGTTTGCTTCGGTTCACTTTGGTGGGGAGTTTGTTTACATTCTGCTCTCTCTTATTTGTTTCTTTCAGGGGATTTTCACTTTTTGAAGTTTGCCTGCATAGTTCTGTACTTATGCATATATTTATTTATTAAATGATTATAGCGCCTATCTACAATCCTAAGCGGTTTACAAACGATATTCATAATCAAAATACATATATCAGAGTAAAATAAGTAAAAACAAAATCACTGTACAATCACATTAAATTATTAAAAAACATAACAACAACCTGATTGCCTCACTACTCTTCTGTTATGACCCACTAAAAAACAAATACATTGCCGCATTAAAGACAAACTCATTGGCGCTGTAAACATTACCACATCTCTCCTTTGTTTTTTGGGTCATCTAAAAGGCTTACAAAGCCTCATTAAAACTTACGAAACACTTTATACACACACATCAGAAGCTGTGCATACAACTTCCAATGTGCACTCACAAAGTGCTTTTTCTGCATGCACAATCCTCTGAAAAAGAACACATACAACAATTTTATCTATTTGATGAATCGAAAATTGACTCTGTTACCAAAAACGCAGTCGTGTCAAAGGAATGCGCACCCCGACAATAAATCTGTTTGTCTTATCTGCACGTAAGCTCCATGGAAAAAAACACCCGTGCAATGCATTTCAAATCACAGACGCTTAATGTGAACAGGGCAGGGAAAGCAACACAGGCCCGAAGAGAACTGCTGCGTGCTCAGTGCCGCATCTCACGCCAGGTGACAGGCAAGGCTGAACAAGAAAGCCAGCTTGGTTTTAAAGGAAGCCTAGGTCGCATGGGGAGGCCAACACGCCAAGCATTTTACCCGTGGAAGTGGGGCCCATCCTCAATGCCAGTAAGATTAGGCTGCGCATTATCTTACCCTCATGGTTTGCAGGCATTCCTGAGGGCAAGGTAAACTCAGGGGAGGCACAAACATACTTGGTTTTGGATTTTAAAAATCCGTGCTCACCATTTTTGCTGTATAAACTATTTGCAGAAAAAGCATGCTCGGGATTTCTGTCGGCACGTTTTCCTTAGGCAATGGTGAAAAGCAAAATTACCCCTGTGGTTTTGCTTTGATTATTGGCGCAAACCCTCGTGGGGGAGTTACACCAGCGTGGGGTAGTTCTGACTATTGCCCCCTTTCATCTCTTGTTTGCTTTCCTGGTTTTGCCGATGTGCAACATCCGAGGGTAATTCTGTACTCGGTGACCTGCACCTCCTTAATCTGCAGGTGGAGGAAAGGTGGTGGGGGAGTCGTCACCCTGGCAATGCCCCCTCTTAATTTGGCTAAAAGCCCACACATTGCGAACACGGTGCGTATGTTTTAGCAGCTCGGGGGGGGGGGGTGTATATCTTTCAACAAGCCAATCCTCTTAAGCTCTGTTGCATTGATCTGGTGCTGAAGTGGAACAGGCAATCCTGTAAAATCAGGAAGCGAGGCCTAACGAGCTGACCCCATCGCCACCATGAAGACCCCACCTCCCTCCCATCCCATCCCTACGCCTCCTCCCCACCCCCAGACTGATGATTCGGGGCGACAGAATCGGCAAATAATCTTCTGTTGTCGTGTGTGCGATGCTCCTCTACCCCCTCTGTTTCCCCCCCCCTCCACCTCTTCCCTTAGATGCCCTCTCTGAACAGCCAATCCTGAAAGCGGACGCTTACGTCCCAAAATTAGGATAGGGCGAGCAACAAGTTACAATTTGTTCCTCTGGCCTGCGAAACATCTGGTGGGCGGCAGGCGCTGTGCAGCTTTCGAAAAAGTGTAAATGAAATCCAGATCCTGGTGCCAGAGACGCTGTCCGGAGGAGTCAGAGGGCTGGCCGCGTGACCCGGGTCACAAGGGGCAGCCTAAACCAGCCCTGGTTTTACCCTCCCCCACCGCATCTGTGGGCTGGGGAGCTCCGAGGTCTCTTAAGGAAAATATCCCAGAAATGCAACGTGGGGAGTAAAACCAGGACCTGTCGTTGAGAGCCCTAACAGCACGACACTATTTAAGGAAGATTCAGGTTGGCGAGGGGCGGCTTTTGCTCTCTCTTCCCCCTTGAGTATGAGGCTAAGCGAGGCCACTGTTCTGTCTGGATGTCAGAAAAGGGGATAGAAAGTTATTTGACTGGTGTATTATTATTTTTACCCGTAATATATTATATTGAATTAATTGCTTGGGTTGAACCTGTTTCAAGGAAGGTGCTGTGAGGAATAGCATTGGATACAAGAGAGATCAACCATTCGCTGAAGGTCGTACAAGGGAAAAAAAAAAAGGTTCGAAAGGGATGTGAATCTGACTCTTCTCTTTCTGATCTCACCTCTGGCCTGCACAGTCAGGCAGTACAAGAGAGGGATCCACAGGTGGGCGCGCGCCGGGACGCCTGAGCCCAGCCAGTGCAGGTTGCAATCGAGCATAAGGAAGCCATCGGCCAAAAAAGCCAGGACTACAGAGAACAGTAAGTGTTAGGGAAGTAAAACAATGTAATTGCAGTAGACATTCACCTGAGCACTGCACTTTCTGAAGAGAGTTTTTTGCATCTTGATGCTGCAGTGCGCAAGAACAGACAATTTTAAGGCTGTCACTACTGATCAATATCCTCCTTCAAAGCAGGGAGACTTCTGCTGCTTCCGTGCTATTGAGCGGCGGATCCAGTGAAGTAAAATGAAGAAAAAGAGAGAGAGGGAGGGGGAGGGGGAGGGGGGCAAAGCTGAACGGCTCTCAGATTCCTGCCGAGCGCTCTGCGGGAGTCCCCGGACCTCCCAGCTCCCTCCGGGCTTGCGGTGCGTCGGGGGACAGAGCGCCGTGGAAAGCAGGTGGATGGCGCCTACGAGTGGCCACTTTCTTCTGGGACATGACCTTTGCGAACGCACTGAGAGAGGATCTATTGAAACATCTCTGAGAAAACCAAGGGATTGATTCATCCAGGTAAATCAACCTTGTCCTAAAAAATAACGGCCCTGATAACCGGATAAGGGCCCCGTGGACACAGAATGGGAGAAAAACCTCAGGAAATCAGGCCCGAAGTTTGTGCCCTGAAAGTCGCAAGCCTTCCAAATTTAAGCACTTAAAAAAAAGGCAGCCAGGCCGCAGGTGTGCGGGAGCAGACGTTCACATTTGTGTGCTTAGCAGGACAGTCAGAGGGCACAAATATCCATCTTAAACCTAATCACTCGCACTTTCAGCAGGCGCCTTCAGCCTAAAGTCAGTCAGCTGGATAAACGTGGCGGAATATTAACCGGCTAAATATACCGCTCCCAGGGGTTTGATAAACTGACCCGAAAGTGATTACTGAGCACTTAGAAACCGTCAATTAACTCCCCCATTGCCCTGAGGCCTAGTTATTAACTAACAATTACATTCAGGCCTTTAAAAAAAAGGGATTTTAAAAATTTTTTTGCTAAAAAATGTTTTTTCTTGATTCACGATTGGGAAGCGCAATGTTTAAACAGTTTTGCCCAGATGACTCAGCAGTTGGCTGAAAATTACCCCTACTCCTCTCTGTAGGAAAAAGGACGCGCGCTGTAGAGGCGCAAGGCTGGGGACGGGAGGAGGGCAGAGCTGGTAAGCAATGCGCTGGAGCGGGGATTTCATGGTGGTGGCGACTCTAGCGTGCCCCGCCGCCCATCAGAAGCGAAACGCCTTGGTGCGCCAAACGGCATACGCCTGGTTAACCTTTGGGCAGGGCGGGCTGGGAAGGAGGCAGCTGGTGCGGGAGACCCCTTGAACCGTGAGGCCTGAGTCACGTTCTCTATGGCTCTCGGCAAAACAGGGCATTAATGGAGGATTGGCGCCCTATATTTCGACCAGCCGGATTCGGAATACTAGAGAGAAGACGCAGTCTTTAACAGAATGCAAGCTCCCTATGCCACCACTTGCTCATACCAAAAATCCACCATCCATGCGGAAACTGCACATTCCTACCCAGACTCCCGTTACTGGATGAGATCTAATTCTACAATCAGAAGCAAGTTACCGCCATTTGTCACGTGCTAGGACCTTCCTGCTTAGGGGGTGGCTCTGTTTATTTTCATACAATTTGCATTACTGACTTGCAGTTATTCTGTAGGTCAATTACTGCGTTGATGCCAGAAGTGTAAAACTCCAGCATAGGATAAAATGATTGCCACTTTCCATTCCTTGCACACGTTTCTGTGGTGATAGCAATAGTAATGGCTATTACTTACTAGCAGTTTAGCACAGAAATATCCTTTATCTTCAGGTTGTTACGAGGCTTCATTGAATCCAGTCCTGAATAAAGGGAGTGCAGCTGCTGTGTTCCTCCATTTAGGAAAAACAGAAATAAAAAAAAAAAAAATCAAGAAACAAGGATTAGGGAAGACATTTTTTTTTTTTTGTGCATGGCTACTTTTCAGGAGACGCACTCCTTTCATCAGTCCATGGGGCAAGAGGTCACTGGTAGGTTGGCTTGTCTTGCAATAAGCAGGGATTTTGCATGGACCTGATGAAAGGGGCGTAATTCCCAAAGGCTAATCCCAAACTGTAGTACATTAGCCCAATAAAACGGTGGTACCTACTATTTCTTTGTTGACCGAACCCAATCCTGACAACAGTTGAATTTAAGTCGGTGCCAAAATGAAGACATGTGCCCTGCAAACGATGTGCTCTCTTAATGAACGCATTGCTTCATATCCCTTTACTGAGTCAGCAGGAAAAGCCAAGCATAGAATAAGCCACGTAGCACTGCTGACCCTGCCCAGAGAAGCCACGTAGCACTGCTGACCCTGCCCCAGAGAAGCCACATGGCATTTAGGCTGACAACTCCTCACAGGCCCCGAGGAAAACGTGGCCTCAACATCCTGCTGGGGGGCATTGGTCCAGCACAAACTCCCAAGAAAAGGTTCCCTAAGGCTGTGCTGGGAGGAGAAGTGAATCATCTTACAAAAAGCCTCTTCCTAAGAAACACATGGACCAGCTCCCAAGAAAAGGTTCCCTAAGGCCATGCTGGGAGGAGAAGTGAACCATCTTACAAAAAGCCTCTTCCTAAGAAACACATGGACCATCTCCCAAGAAAAGGTTCCCTAAGGCCATGCTAGGAGGAGAAGTGTACCATCTTACAAAAAGCCTCTTCCTAAGAAACACATGGACCATCGCCCAAGAAAAGGTTCCCTAAGGCCGTGCTGGGAGGAGAAGTGAACCATCTTACAAAAAGCCTCTTCCTAAGAAACACATGGACCATCTCCCAAGAAAAGGTTCCCTAAGGCCGTGCTAGGAGGAGAAGTGAACCATCTTACAAAAAGCCTCTTCCTAAGAAACACATGGACCATCTCCCAAGAAAAGGTTCCCTAAGGCTGTGCTGGGAGGAGAAGTGTACCATCTTACAAAAAGTCTCTTCCGAAGAAACACATGGACCATCTCCCAAGAAAAGGTTCCCTAAGGCCGTGCTAGGAGGAGAAGTGTACCATCTTACAAAACGTCTCTTCTGAAGAAACACATGGACCATCTCCTTGGAGATCTCCCATCCAAGGGTCAATAAGTTTAACAAAGCTTAGTGTCACAGGTCCCACGGGGTTCGGAGTTGTTTCACTCCAGGAGGGCTGCACATCATTGCTGTTTGTAAGTGGAGTTCTCCAGGTTGCGAATATCTATTCACAGCTGCCTTTTTGTCCTCACTACTAGCTCCCTATCAAAAATTGCATTAAAGCTGAGAGGAAAGCATATCCCTCATTTCCCCCACTCCGGAAGATTCCAAGACACAAGGAAAACGGATAATCTCATAAAAGATGAAGCTAACCTCTGTAGGAGCCCCCATCATTAAAGAGAAAGAAAGAAAATGAAAACCACCATTCATGGAAACAGAGGAGGCTGTCAGGTTGTTCAGGGTAGCGTCTCTCTGAAGGGCCCAGATAAACTTCAGCAGTCCATCATCCTCATACGACAGACACAGAACAATGTAAAGCAAAGCTTCCTCTGCCGTCACCAAGACCACTGGATTCCCTTCTGGAAGACTGTGAAGCCACTACGGGCACTCGGCAGATGTGTGAAGACATCGTGCTCATAGCGTATGGCCGGGATTTCTTAGAAACGCAGATGATGTCAGCAAGAAAGGAGCTTTTGAGCTACTCAGTCCACCTACTGTGCTGTCACAGGTCTTACCCCATCTGTGGCCATTTCCCTCCCTCTGCTACTAAGGTCCCTTTGTGTCTTTCCCATGCCTGCTTGAATTCTGCTACAGTTCTGGCTCCTATAACCTCTACTGTGTTCCAAGGGTCCATCGCCCTCTCACTGAAAAGATATTTTTTCACTCTCCTTTTGAGCTTCCTTGACGACCCTTTGTCATTCTCTGGAAAGACCTACTTTCTGGGACCCTATTCTAGATATCTGAACATTTGCATCATCTCTCGCCCTTTCCCTGCATCTCCAGAGAAACTGAGTTCATTTATGAATAGGCCTCGGTTGACATTAACAGCTTAATACCTTCAATTGTAGCTTCCTGGCTTTGTCTTCACATTTCAGTTGCGAAGAAGTGACATTTTTCTGTTAAAGCGATCCTGACAGCTACTTATAAATAGAATGGATTAAGCGTTGTACCTCGTGTATTCTGTTAAAGACAGCAAAATAACCCAATTTCCATTTAAGCTCACACCTCTGGAAAAAGGCCAGGTCTTGCTTGGAAGGTAATGATAAAATTACATTGTACTGCTTGTTTGTTTTTTTCCAAAATTTTGTAAACAGAAAACTATGTTTTCTAAATTGAAAGAGGAGAGGGGAACGTAGGTCTGGTGGGCAAAACTCATCCTCAAAGACTCAACACGTCTGTGCATCCTTGGAGATGGCTACTACTATGTGAACTGCTGAATATGATGCAGTGTAATTACAATTCAACAAAATAACATCACATATATGGAAACTTAGATATTTTAATTTTTTTATATATTATGTAAAATGAGCGGGAATCTCATAAAGTGATGAATATGACAACAATAGCTATTTAAAGCTTTAAGCAGTCTGCCACGTTGAGACTGTAACAGTCAATGTTTTAATCATTGATTCCCGTTCATTAAGTTGAATGTGGGACACATTAGCATTCTACTTGAACTTATTTTATGCCTTCATAGTGTCGAACCAAATACACCTTGAGTTTCTTTGAGAGGATTCTCTTTCCCCGGATTTGTTTCAAATCAGAGAGCAACCGCGCTTTTACACAAAAAAACACAGCTGTAGTAACAGACTAGAGATAATCAGAGCTACCGCTTAGGAGCCGCCGCTCAACTTTGCCAAAGTTGAGCGGCAGCTCCTAAGCAGAGCAGCAGCTCGAGTAAAGCGGAGCGGTGGCTCCTAAATAGAGCGGTAGCTCTGATTATCTCTAGCACCACCGGTGTTTTGATGACCCTTAGACCCAAAATTTTTTTTTTTTTGTTAATCGTACCATAAAACTAGAAGCCCAGATGTACCAAAGGTTTGTTTTTTTTCTTATCTTGTGTCTATGGGAAAAATATTTAGTACGTCTAGCCCTTAAATGCAATGTTAAAATATGTACCAGCTACAAAATACATCTCACCTGCCTTGAGAGAGTTTATCCTTCCATTGTGTGCGAACTATTGCTTCTACTGCCAATTAGACATTGCAGTGGTTGTAATGCAAACATTGGTCTGGTTGTTGACTCCAGTAACCCTATCCCCAATAAAAGAAATCAAATGTCGTTTACACATTTCCAATTAGATTGTAAAATGTTATTTCACTTCAGAAAAAAATAAAACTGCACTGTACAAGGTCAACAGCTGTACACCTCCCTGTGGTGTTTCACAGTTGATGTATATTGACCCGCTGAGGCATATATGATCAAGATGTTTGCAACTTTCACTAATTTTCTCCCTTTGCACTGCAGAAAATCCCCTGTTAGATTCCCAACTTAGGTTTCCTGCTTCCTGGGCCATCTGGGGGTGTTGTGGAGGCAGCATTCACGGTGCCTGGGGAGTTATGGAGGAGTCATGGTCATCACTCAAGGGTGACAAACTGTGGCCAGATTCAGGTCCTTGATTGCAGAGTTCTGGAAGGAGTCCAGGGACATAGCCCCCATGCCAAGAAGTGCAGAGTCCTACAGCTGGGATGCAGTAATCAAAAAGAGCTATATCTGATGGGGGGTGATGTGCACGGACCAGGAGAGAGATCTTGGGGTGATAGTGTCTGGTGATCAGAAAACTGCAACGCAATTTGACAAGGCGATAGCTAAAGCCAGAAGAATGCTGGTTTGCATAGAGGAATAACCAGTAAGAAAAAGGAAGTGATAATCCCCTTGTCCGGGTCCTTGGTGAGGCCTCAGCTGGAGTACTGTATTCAATTCTGGAGCCTATATATCAAAAAGGATAGAGACAGGATGGAGGTGGTCCAGAGAAGGGCGACCAAAATGGTGTGGGGTCAGTATCAGAAGACTTATGAGGAGAGGCTGAAGGATCTGAATATATACACCCTGGAAGAGAGAAGGTGCAGGGGAGATATGATACTGACCTTCAGATATATAAGAACATAAGAAATTGCCATACTGGGTCAGACCAAGGGTCCATCAAGCCCAGCATCCTGTTTTCAACCGTGGCCAATCCAGGCTACAAGTACCTGGCAAGTACCCAAACACTAAGTAGATCCCATGCTACTGATGCCAGTAATAGCAGTGGCTATTCCCTAAGTAAACTTGATTAATAGCCATTAATGGACTTCTCCAAGAACTTATCCAAACCTTTTTTAAACCCAGCTACACTAACTGCACTAACCACATCCTCTGGCAACAAATTCCAGAGCTTAATTGCACATTGTGTAAAAGAGTATTTTCTTCAATTAGTTTTAAATGTGCCACCTGCTAACTTCATGGAGTGCCCCCTAGTCCTTCTATTATCCGAAAGAGTAAATAACCGATTCACATCTACCCGTTCTAGACCTCTCATGATTTTAAACACCTCTATCATATCCCCCCTCAGCCGTCTCTTCTCCAAGCTGAACAGCCCTAACCTCTTCAGCCTTTCCTCATAGGGGAGCTGTTCCATCCCCTTTATCATTTTGGTCGCCCTTCTCTGTTCCTTCTCCATTGTAACTATATCTTTTTTGAGATGCGGCGACCAGAATTGTACACAGTATTCAAGGTTTCGGTCTCACCATGGAGCGTTAAAGAGGCATTATGACATTTTCCGTTTTATTCACCATTCCCTTCCTAATAATTCCTAAAAGGTTTTAATGATGTACGAACTTCAAACCTTTACCACTGGAAAGAAGTCAGTAGAACTAGGGATCAGGTAATGAAACTCCAGGGAGGATGACTCAGAACCAATGTCAGGAAATATTTCTTCACAGAGAGGATGGTGGATGCCTGGAATGCCCTTCCGAAGGAGGTGGTGAAGACGAAAACAGTAAATGATTTAAAAAAGGCATGGGCTAAAATTGTGAATCCCTAAAGGCTAGAGTTGGAAATTTAGAAAGGGGTGCATGGGGGTATCCTGCACGGAGCGGCAGCTGCTACCCTGAACAGAAGGCCTGGGGATTACCACCCTTAACCAATTAGCTTTCATGCTTTTGATGCAACTGCAGCATCGCTCTCTGCTTTGATGGCAGATGGGAAAATAGGAGAACTGTACCCTGACTTTTGTGGTCCAGGGTATTGATTCACAGAATTCGTCTGAATTATCAGCAAGGCTGCTCACCCCGTAAAAACGTTGCTGGCAGTCATTTTGTTATGGGTTTGACCGCTGCTTGGTTTTGATTGTAAATATCGCTTCCCTTAACCTAAGGCTTGAGGGCAACCTGCACGGAGCGGCAGTTACTACCCTTAACAGAACGTTACCCGTCTAAATGGCTACCTGGCTATATTGAGAGCCGTATGCAAGTAAACAAGTTGGAGGCATTTCCGGGCGTCGCAGAGGTAGCTGCATAGGGTAAGCGGCTAACTCTGTTCAGGCTGAGGGCTGTCCTAAGGTGAGCTGGCTCGACATCTGGCTAACTTTAAGATAGGCGGGTAAATTCAGCGGTGCGATCGCACCACTGAGTACACCCTGCCAGTTAGCCGGATATGGCTGAAGTAGCCGAGCCGTTCAGCGGCTGAAAATGGACCTCAAAGAGGTCAGATCCCAAAACCATTTGCTTGCTATAAAAGCCTTTGCAAGCTCAAAATACCTTTCCTAGTAGCAAGGTAACAATTCCCAAAATGATGATGATAGCCAGGAGGCTTCGTGATCCATTTGTTTCCTTCACTGGAAGTCACCGGCATTCTGAGGACCGAACGCTGCATCCCGACACGCAATGTGAGTGCAGCGTTTCCATTTAGAGGGGATTTTCCCTCTCGTTCCTTCATGGGATGCTATTTTTTATCTCGGAAATAATAAGACTGCAGCACCAAGCCCTGACCTCACATACTAGATACTACCACTAATCCTGTGGTGTGAGGAGCATGGCTTAACGTGGTACAGTAAAGTCGTCTATCATAATTATACCTTATGCTTCTCTGAAAGTGCGAGCTTTATGTTCCTAGATAGGCTGGTAATGAATAATCCATAAGTGTGAATTATTCAGGCATTATCCACCTCGTCTGCTTCTGGAGATGATCCAGGCTGCTGCGCAGAAGCTGACGTAGGTGAAGGTTCGCTGCCCGTTGTTAAACAGGCTGCCCCATTAAAAAGAAAGCTGTCTATAGGCAGAAGGCGCTCCTCTTCCTCTTTGCTTTCTCTCATCATTTCTGGTACTTGAGATAGAAGAACATAAGATCTGCCATACTGGGTCAGAGCAAGGGTCCAGCAAGCCCAGCATCCTGCCTCCAAGCCAGGTCACAAGTACCTGGCAGGATCCCAAGGGGTAAATAAGATCCCAAGCTGCTTATCCCAAGAATAAGCAGTGGATTTCCACAACTCTACCTTAATAACGGTTTAATGGACTTTTCCTCCAGGAACTTGTCCAAACCTTTTTTTAAATGCAGCTACACTAACAGCTTTCACCATATCCTCTGGCAACGAATGCCAGAGCTTAATTATGCATTAAGTAAAACTATATTTTCTATTTGTCTTAAACATATCACTTAGTAACTTCCTTGCATGTTTCCTAGTCTTTGTATTTTATTTTGTGCCGTTTACGTTGTTTCAGATTTGAAAAGGTGGCTATCATTCGTTAAATCATCGCATTTCAACATGAGATTTTTTTTTTTTTTAAGCAATGCGCATACCCAAATAGCCCCATGCTAATGTACAATGACACGAATGGAAATCTTGTTCATTTGTTGGGTCATTGTGGATGAGAAAATGAAACAAAACGATATCAGTGAGAAGGCGACAGCACATCCCTAATGGAGACATCTATCTGGTTACGTTTTGTGCTTTTGTACCAAACACACAGCAGGAGATATTTTTTCAGCAGGAGGTTTAATCCTTCTAGTTTGGCAATGGTTATAATCCCCAAATGGAGGGGGGTCGGATGGCAGGACATTAGCCCCCCCACCATGTTGTACAAAGTCTCAGTCAAAAGGCCAAGAAGGGATTTAGCCTCAAATCATAGCTCGGACTGTAGATTGATTTTTTTGCCAAAAAGCAGAGAAGCAAACGTGAAGGAGGATAATTACACAACAGCCCTGCCACTCGTGTTCACAATAATATTTCACCTTTAGGTAGCACAGCACCTTTCATTCCAATGAGGATCCCAAAATGCTTTTCAAGTAGAGTTACTAACTGGCTCCTTTTCCCCTTCCCCTCCCAAGGTCACTCTGATCTAGTCCTGGGTTTAGCCCCAATGCATGCAGGGAATTGTAGTTCTTACCTCCCGAAGAAAAAGGTGCCTGGCTGCAATGGGATAAAACCAGAACTGGATGGAGAAGAATTTAATTGAGTGACTAAGGCGTTAGCTGGCTAGATCTGTCAGACTAAAAACTGTATCCCATGCTATAATTACACAATGTTGGGTTCCATATTAGGTGCTACAACCCAAGAAAGAGATCTAGGCGTCCTAGAGGATAACACATTGAAATCGTCGGTTCAGTGTGCTGCGGCAGTCAAAAAAGCAAACAGAATGTTGGGAATTATTAGAAAGAGAATGGTGAATAAAATGGAAAATGTCATAATGCCTCTGTATCGCTCCATGGTGAGACCGCACCTTGAATACTGTGTACAATTCTGGTTGCCGCATCTCAAAAAAGATATAATTGCGATGGAGAAGGTACAGAGAAGGGCTACCAAAATGATAAGGGGAATGGAACAACTCCCCTATGAGGAAAGACTAAAGAGGTTAGGACTTTTCAGCTTGGAGAAGAGACGGCTGAGGGGGGGATATGATAGAGGTGTTTAAAATCATGAGAGGTCTAGAACGGGTAGATGTGAATCGGTTATTTACTCTTTCGGATAGTAGAAAGACTAGGGGGCACTCCATGAAGTTAGCATGGGGCACATTTAAAACTAATCGGAGAAAGTTCTTTTTTACTCAACGCACAATTAAACTCTGGAATTTGTTGCCAGAGGATGTGGTTAGTGCAGTTAGTAGAGCTGTGTTTAAAAAAGGATTGGATAAGTTCTTGGAGAAGAAGTCCATTACCTGCTATTAAGTTCACTTAGAGAATAGCCACTGCCATTAGCAATGGTTACATGGAATAGACTTAGTTTTTGGGTACTTGCCAGGTTCTTATGGCCTGGATTGGCCACTGTTGGAAACAGGATGCTGGGCTTGATGGTCTGACCCAGTATTGCATCTTCTTATGTTCTTATGTATCCCCCCACCCCCCCACCAACGGGCCGATACAGTAAAAATTGCGGGAGAGCAGGCGAGCGCCCACTCTCCTGTGCACGCGATTCAGTAGATTAATTTATTTAAATTAGGGTCCGCAGTAAAAAGAGGCGCTAGGGACACTAGCGCGTCCCTAGCGCCTCTTTTTGGACAGGAGCGGTAGCTGTCAGTGAGTTTGACAGCCAACGCTCAATTTTGCTGACATCGGTTCTCAAACCCGCTGACAGCCACGGGTTCGGAACCCGGTCGCCGGCAAAATTGAGCGTCCAGTTTTCAACCAGCGAGCCACAGGCCTATTTCAAATTTTTTTTTTTTTAATTTTTAACTATTTGTAACTTTTGGGACCTCCGACTTAATATCGCCATGATATTAAGTCGGAGGGTGCACAGAAAAGCAGTTTTTTCTGCTTTTCTGTGCACTTTCCCGGTGCCGAGTGAAATTAATGCCTATCTTCAGGCAGGCGCTAATTTCTGAAAGTAAAATGTGCGGCTTGGCTGCACATTTTACTTTCTGAATCGCGCGGGAATACCTAATAGGGCCATCAACATGCATTTGCATATTGTGGGCGCTATTAGTTTCAAGGGGGTTGGACGCGCGTTTTCGGCGCGCTATTACCCCTTACTGAATAAGGGGTAAAGCTAGCGCGCCGAAAACGCGCGTCCAAATGCAGGTTACTCAACAGTGCGCTCCACCGGAGCGCACTGTACTGTATCGGCCTGCAAGTGAGCAAGCCAAGTTTTATTAAGTGGCTATATTTATCTACGGAGAAAATTGGTGTTCCAGAAGGTGGGGTTAAGTTCGGGAGAGGGAAAATATCCATGTATATTTAAATTTCCCAATATACATACATATTTTCCACTGCAGGTGCCCACGGACTTTGAACCTAGGCGAGTTGGTGAAAATGACCCCTAAGGTGTACAGGATCCTAAGAAGCAGAAGGTAAGAAGAAGCTCAGATTGAGTTTCTTCCTACCTTCTGCTCCCCTCCGCACCTCCTTCCCGCCTCTCTAAGCTCCTCACATGAGTGATAAGCACATGCATAAGGCACCTCAGAGGGTATGGGCAAGTATAGTCAAATGCATGCCTGCTCTTTACAACAAGCAACATGAGAAGAGAGGTATAAATAGCTCCCACCATGCTACGGCACTTAATTATCATCTGACATCGCTGCAGCATTGCCCTTCCCGTTCCCCAGGCACCATGCCTTTCACCCAGACCTTCAATTATCATCAGTGCACTTTGAATTGTTTTGGGGTTTGCTTGTTTTATAAATCCCGTGAAAATTCCCTTCCCAATCATTTTATAAAGCAATCACTGGTCCCCAGAGCACTAACTTGTTGCCTGGTAGCCTTTCTTCCTCTAAAATGTTATCAACTGCACCCTCTCCAGCGCTTTCATGTGACTGCAGTCCCCCATGTGCAGCACCGTAATCGCCTTCTCTCTGACCCAGTAAGGGGTACTGAAATGAAGCTGCCTGGTGGAGACAATGAGCGCAGATCAATACGAATTTATTTCCAACGTTTTGGTGCCTGAAAAAGAGAGAAGAAAATTTGATGGGTTAATTTTGTTTCCCACTTTCTCACCAAGTGTAACAAAAGCATAATTTTTTTTAATGACCACCTAGACATAAACACGTGTACTCTTTAAAAATCTAATTATTCTTATTATTGTTATTGCTACACTTATATGGTGCCTTAAACCAGGGGGCTTTCCATACAAATTACACATAGGCATGATGAGTCCCTGTCCCGGAGAGCGTCCCTGGCACTTCTTCACTACTGGGTTCACTTACAGTACGATCAGACAGAGGTTTGAGCCTCTGATTCAGACTTTGATACCCATGTAGGGGCTCCAAGCGACTCACCATCCCCTGGTTTGGTTCCCCCCTCCCATCTCATTTATGAATTCACAGTTCTGATTTTTTTTTTTAATTTAGAAAAATTGAAATTACAAGTCCATAGATAGAGTGGGATATAATCAGGATGGCCTCTTCCATGCTCTGCTGGTGACCTATGGCCTTCTGGTAAATCCACACAAGCCTGCTGGGGGAAATGAACAGAGCTCTCTACAGGCTTCCTGACATGGGGCTCTCATACGTCACCTAGCAAGCTCCGAGCTATGCTACCCTACAATGGAGAGGAGCACAACGTGATCCAGACAAGAACACCTCAAAAACGCAATCGCCCCCAACTGGCCTTGCTCTGCGCTACCAGTAGCACATTGTGAACTGCTAATTTTTGAAAAGACTTTCAGAACAAAGGGTGGACACTTAAGAATACAACAAGCAGGAGAAGACAAAGCATCCAGCGATAGCCCTTCATAACTTCTTTTAAGAGCCATGTACTAACCATGACGATAAGGACATCTTCAGCTGTCAGAAAAATTCACCGATACATTACTACGTTTGTAGAGCTAAGATGACATCCTACGGAGAGGTATAACACGATGTGGTTGCATTTTCAGCAGAGTTCCTATTTCCTTAGAGTATCGAGGAACATCTTTGTAAAGGCGCAGAGCAGAGTATTTGTAGTCGACTTGGTTCCTGGAGAACACTAGACCAACATAATAATTATCTGAAGATGAGATTTAATTTAAGATGTATATTCTGCCTTTTATGCCTTGTCAGCCACTTCAAAGGAGCTTACATTAAAGGTACTGCAGGTATTTCACTGTTCCCAGAGGGCTTACATTCTACGTTTTGAATCTGAGGCAATGGAGGGTGAAGTGGCTTGCCCAAGGTTACAAGGAGCATCAGCAGGATTTGAACGCTGGCTTCTCATCCGCTGTTGAACCCCCTAAGCTACATCTCCATTCTATTCAGGTTGTCAACATGTACGTTAGAGCTCAACTGGGTCCCTTCTTCACGTACTTTCTGAAGATGTGGACTCTAATCTTTTGAATGCAAAGCTCACTGGATATATTAACACCACCTCCTGAGATCGCTGCAGGTCTCCTTCCGGATTCTTCATCATGACACATTACATAATGGCACCTCCCACAATAAGACAGGCTAAAATATGGCATCAAACACTGGACCTTAAGGGTCAACTGCAAGCATGGATTTCAGAATGGCCACTGTGAAGGTTTATATACATAGTAAATTAGTAAGGATGGCAGAAAAGGACCAAATGGTTCATCCAGTCTGCCCAGCAAGCTTCTTATGGGATTAGTAGCTGCCATGCCGGGCAGGTTACCCCCATGGAGTTGTATAGGGTGACTTTTAAATTGTGGTTAATTTGCATATTTGGGTTATCCTAAAAAAAATCCAGACTATTTGAGGGCACACAAGTATCAAAGTTTGAGCTCAACAATCAGAAATTTCAGCTTTGTGCTTTGACAATATTATGTTTAATGTACAAATTATGATTGTTTGACTATTTCACGACAGACTCTTCAGCTCTGTCCTATAGTGTGTGTGTGTGTGTGTGTGTGTGTGTCCCCTATGGGTCAATATGAAGAGAGTAATGCTTTATTTAGTTATATTTCACTTTTTGTGATTACATTCAGGCCCTGGCCCTGGAAGGCTTACAGTCTAAAGGCTTCTTATTTACTAAAGGGTTTCTCCCAAATGACCCCCTAAGTTTGCACTTAAAGCAATAGAGGGTGAAGTGACTTGCCCCAGGTCGCAAGGAGTGGCCCTGGGATTTGAACCCTGGCTTCCCTAACCCTTGGCTTGTTGTGCTAACCATTAGGCCCTGATAATAACGGAGGGAAGAGAGAGGATATCGTTGTAGCCAAAGCAAGGAAGACGCCTGGCATTATAGAAGTCAAGAGAAATGCCGGGAGCACTACAACCCTGAAAATGAAAAAGCAGCCAGAGAAAGAGTGAGTGCTTGGTGGGAAGTGGGGCACAACTTCGGATTCTCTCGAGACATGTGGGGCCTACAGGAAGTGAACTGGAACATAATTACATTCACTGAAGCCTGTAAAAAGAAAACAAAATATTTATAATATGCACACACTGTCACTGAACTGTATTTTTGCTTCCAAAAAGCCAAATTGTTTTCCATTCCAGCTGCGTTGACAGCTCATTAGCAAACTTCAGATTAAACATTCAGACACAAAAGTGTAAGGTGTCTATTTAAAGATAATTCAACGTCTTAATCATATTAATCCTTGAAAGAAAAATGGGGTTTTGTGTTAAAAGGCAAACATCAGGCACAAGACAAGATCATAAAAGCAAAAGCTTACTCGCTTTATAGGAGATGAAAAACCAGGGATAATATTTTGCCCTTGGTCAGAGCCAATAACCACAATATTGCGAGGGCAGGAAAAGAGGGAACATTGCTTTTTGTTTTTTTACTAAAATCCCCTGCCAGAAGTTTCCAGAGTAGCATTTTATGTAACGCATCCAAGATGAAGAAATAAAGCTCATCTATCAGTTGCCCAGCCAGATGACAGAAACGATTAAGCAAGCAACAGAATGTTAAGTAGTGAGCGAGAACTCGGTCGGGTGCAGAAAGCCAGTGGTTTCAGGCACAGTCCCAACACGTTCAGGCCTGCAGCCACCTCAGGGGGAGGAGGGACCTTCCGACAGCTGCTGCCCAGGCCACAGGAAGAGCTACAAAGGGAACGCGTGGTGGCATTTAATATTTATTATCCAATTGGGAAAACTGAGTCACGAGGAGATAAAACCTGAGCACGGGATTAAAGCTCATAACCCTAGGAGCTCTCCCTTAGGCTGCTTTTAGAGACCGGAGAATGTGAAGGTCCCTTTATGATGTAGGGAAAACTCTATCAGAGAAACATTAATATGTTATGCTTTGATTCAACAATCCTTGCAGCTCAAGGCAAGCCCTGCACAGCCAGGGAATTCATGAAAGAAAAAACTTCTTTTGAATTTGCTTCACCAACACTCTAATCAAATCGGTCATCACCTATTCTAAAAATAGAAAGATTAAAAAAAAGACACTTTCCGTAAAAGTTTTAGAGAATGTGGAGAAATGAATAGCCCCACTTTTAAAGCAGTTCTTGTTATTTCAGAAATGTGCTTTGCCATTCTTTACGGCCTAGCTTTTTCTATTGCCAGCCCCTCTCTGCGACCATGACCAATTCCTCTTCATATCTACTCGGGAATTCCAGAAGCCATCCAGGTTAGTGTTACCAGAGATGAGTTAAACTAGGCCCTGACCGTGTCTGAGAGATTGTAGACCTGCAATCCTGCCTTCCTTGGAGCAGATAGGTCTACAAGTAGTAGATGCCTACAAGGGAGCAAAACCAGTGGAGCTGGAGTATCTAACTGCAATCCTCCAGGGCCATCAATTGCTCTGCTGTCTCTACTGAATATGCATGACGGGGGGGTAGTGGATGCAAAATCTCTCTCGTGCATATCTGTTAGGGATATTCTGAAAACCCAAGCAGTTCATGGCCTACAAGGATTGCCCTTCTTTGCTGCATGAAGTGATCTGCTGTAAAGAAGTCCTCATGCCTCAGGAGCCAGCTGGACAGGCTGATTTTCAGAATAAAATCCACAATCAGTGCACATGAGATACATATTTGCATGCCCTACCTCCAGCAGCAGTAAGAGAAGTGATAGGGTCCCATTAGAAGATGCCAGATTGCCATTCCTGCACATTCCACTGGTAACTGCAGCCTGAATTAGTCGGGGTAAGAATGATCCATAGCGAGGCCCAGGAGCAAGACCACTCTATGCCCAAGTTGGAACTGGAAAACTAAAGGCATGAGTGCCTTACAAAGTAATTACCATTAAACAGGGCAATGCTTTAGAAAACAAGCTTTTACATATTACACAACCTGAAAGTAACCCTTGGGTGATTTGCCGTACTGGAATAAAGTCAAGGAGAAGATGGTTGAGCAAATGTGTTTCCTCTCATTAGAGGATCTGATAGTCCTTGCATTCTCAAAGTCCGTGAAGGCTGGAGAGGAATGCACAGCTTGCTAATTGTCTCTCCCATTGCTGCAACCAGTTATTTGAAAGCAAGGATCTTTTTGTGATAAAACTAAGAAGCACTTCCAGTACCAGGGGGAGTTGCGTCATGGAAAATCAGGCTTTTGTGGTTACAAAACTGGAAGGGAGAAAAAAAAAAAAAAAAGAGGTCTGTGATATACAAAGGAGACTTTTACACATTTTGACTCTTCCCAAGATGTCAAAATCAGAAGCATTTTGCAAGAACAAAAAAGTTAAATTCTTAAACAAAGCCAAAAAAAAAAAAAAGTCCATAGAGCCAGAGAAAAAAGTAAAGGATAAGAGAGAGAATGACAAGCCAGGCAGCCACTCAACTTGAGCATTAGGCCCTGGCCGAATCCCAGAGACTGGAGTTTGCCAGCTGATAGATGGCGCCGCTGACTCTCCCATGAAACACACACAGCACCGAAAACATGACGGAGACAGCTCGACCTTTTGTGCAGCCATAAACCCGGCCTGGCTGCAGTCTGGAGGACGCGGCTCCCATTCAGAGGCTTGGGGGGTTTCCCCCCATTTGCGGTCAAGGATTTATCGTCCAGAAGAAGGGCCGTTCCTCACCCTAAAATGAGGTCAAGATCTCATCCTTTGCAAATAGTTTGTAGCTTAATTATTTTGCAGCGTTTTAGACTCTGGAGACTGGGCCGAAGCAGACCGCTCGGACCACACAGGCTGCTCCCAGTCAAGCATCCATCTCCCGTCTCACTGGAACACACCGTCCATCTCTGTCCGGGCCCTGCAACTTTGCCATTTCGGGGGAGGAAGGTGTCACCGGACAGGGCCTGAATATAGTTCTGGGGTGAGGCGGGGGAGAAGGATGGGGCAGCTTGGAGAAGGGCAGAGGGAGTGGACCTCACTCTACTAAACTCAACAGAAGCTGGAGAACCGACGTTCAGGGACGAACCGGCTTTTCAGGGGTTAACTGTCTTTGCAAGCAATCGTTCTGCTGTTAGGTGAGTCCAGCAGGTCATTTAAAAAACAAAGTAATAATAGGGTGTGATCTAGGGGTTTGGCATCCTGTGCAGGTCAGTAAGAGGGGGCTGGAGTCAGGGCCTCCCTGGTGTGACCTGGGAGGCCTCAGCAGCAGGGATCTCATCCGTCTCCCAGGTTCTGGAGTTGTCGTGCAGTCCTCTCGTGATCCCTCGTGCCAGGACTGCACAGGGAGACATGCGAATGGAGGGTTACCACTGCGCGTGAGGACTGTGCTAGCAGCGTCGCCGCCATGGGCCTGGGATTTGGCTCTAGAATTGGGCTTTCTATTAAGAGTTTTATGTTGATTGGATTTTGTACAAATATATTTTACTGCACCGAGTTTGCAGTTACACTCGCCTTCTGACCTGTTATACCTTAACCATTTCTTCTAAATGGGGAAAAAGAATTAGCAAGTAGAAACAAAACATATGTAAGGTGAGTTCTTTTTATTGGACTAACTTTACATTTCTTGATAGCTCCAGAAAGCTTTCTAATTTGTGGTTCCATATTCTGTGAGTCTGAGCTGTGCGTTGCCCGAGCTCCCATACTGGACTCGCATGAGAACATGAGAGTTGAGATTCTGGGGGGGGGGGGTGTCAAACACAGTGAGATCCAGGGGTGGACTGACCAGATCACTGTCAGTCCAGCCCTGGTGCTAGAAGAAAAGAGAGATCAGCAGTGGCAGCAGGAAGCCTCCAGAGACGGTGAAGGCTGGGGGAGAGCCGGCATCGGGGTGGGATGACGGGCTGACAAGGCAGATTAGGATTGGAACTGACTGGGATGTGGCTGGGCGAAGGTGTATGCTGGAGAGGGAGTAGAGAATGTGTGGGGGAATGGGCTGAGGGAGAGTGAGGAGGGAGTGGGTGAGCACTGAGCAGACTTGGTTTGAGCACACCTAAGCAGCCAGGGTGGGGAGCAGGATATCCATCCTTCCCGCACCCCGCCCAGCTGCTTTCTCCTATGACAGTCTTGTCTTTCACATTGTTAGTGCCCCTGAAGATCACTGGTTTCACCATTTCATCGCTTCTAAGAAGACCATTCCACACCTTCACCCAGGAGTGTCCCGTCCCGGTTAAATGCAGGACACACACACACACACACACACACACACACACCTCACAATCTCACACACACCTCACAATCTCAATCTCACAAACACACACAACTCACACACACAACTCACACACACACACCTCACACACAAACACCACACACACACACACCACACACACACACCTCACACACACACCTCACACACACACCTCACACACACACACACACACACACCTCACACACACACACACACACACACACCTCACACACACACCTCACACACACATGGCTTTGGAAGGACAGGAAAGATTCGGTTGCAATTAATTCAACAAAAATATAAGTAGCAAGCATTGTTCTATTAATTTGTCAGGTAGCATCTTAATCTGCTTAACACGATGCCTTGTAACAATGGAAATCTGCCGAGCATGGCAGCCCTTTACCAGAGAACATACGCAGGCCTGTGTTTAATGCACGATTTTTATTGCTGGTGTGTTTTATAGCGCACTGTCCCAGATGAGCCTGCACTGAAGCGTCGGGTTATTATTTATTACCCTTAGATTTAACGGATACAAAGAGCTACGGGGGGAAGCACAGCATACATGGAGCGTTCCGGATGCCCACATCACAGTAAGACAGGGACATTTCTTTCTAAAATTATCTCACCAACCTCAGATCAGCCAGGGCAGGTTAACAATTTAGATGGGGGCACTCTGTGCATGAAGGAAGTCTGCAGGCAATGCCCCAAGCAGCTCCATGAAGACTGTGAAACCAGCGGCAGAGAAACGACGCACACAGGAAAGATCACCCCCCCCCCCCCCCCCCCCCAGCAGGCCATGGTTCGTTCCCCTAAAGGAGAAAGTTCCCCCGCATGAAATAAAAGTCGCACGCCTGGAGCAGAAAGGCAGTGCATTCCCCAGGTGCATAAGATGTACTGAACAAAATGAATCCCAGCAAGCCACTCTCAGCCTAGGAATAATCACACATCCATGTATGCGGCACACGGGCCTCTCCGTGTGCGAGTAATTCTGATGGGGAGGAGGCTCGGATCCTGAGAACAGAGCTTTGAGTCAACATCCCTTTCTCCAAAATTAAAGAACAAGAAACACACACACAGCCATCCCTATTCTTTTTTTGACTAAATGCATTCCTAACTCTCGGAAACCGCACTCCCTTCATCAGGTCGAAACAAAAGTGAGCAGATCAAAGTTAGCAAAGTAAAAAAAATATATAGGTAACCGAACAAAAATAGCGAGACATCAGTAAAGGAGAGATCCAGTATTAATTACTCACTGAATAGTACAATTGCACCTTTTTTTCCCCACACTCACAGAGCATCGTGCGGATGCTGCATTGTTTCTCTTTCCTAGCCTGCTTTATAGGCCTGGTAATGTCCCACTGCCTTGGGGTCTGGACCTTCAAAGACTTAGTAAAGCCACAATGAAAACATTGCATCCAGCACCGAGCAGGTCACGCTGGGACTGACGCACCTCCTGAAAGGCTGCACGGACCTGGGAACTCTCCAGGGTTGACACAGGGGAGTACATATTCAGTCGCTAAGCGGCTAGTTAACTTAGGAGGGGTAGCCTAGTGCTTAGAGCCGTGGGCTGCGAACCAGGAGACCAGGATTCGAGTCCTGCTGTTGCTCCTTGTGACCTTGGGCAAGTCACTTTACCCTCCATTGCCTCAGGTACAAACTTACAGGCCAGTACAGGGTGCACTGGAGCGCACTGTTAACCCACGATTTGGACGTGTGTTTGACGCGCTAGCTTTACCCCCTATTCAGTAAGGGGTAATAGCGCGTTGAAAATGCACGTCCAACCCCCCCGAACCTAATAGCGCCCACAACATGCAAATGCATGTTGATGGCCCTATTAGTTATTCCCGTGTGATTCAGTAAGTAAAATGTGCAGCCAAGCCGCACATTTTACTTTAAGAAATTAGCGCCTACCCAAAAGTTAGGCGTTAATTTCTGCCTGCGCCAGGGAAGTGCACAGAAAAGCAGTAACAACTGCTTTTCTGTGCACCCTCCAACTTAATATCATGGCGATATTAAGTCAGAGGCCCCAAAAGTTAAAAAAAGTAAAAAATTTAAAAAAATTTTTTTTTAAATGGGCCCGCAGCTTGCGGGTTGAAAACTGGACGCACAATTTTGCTGGTGTCCAGTTTCCGAGCCCGTGGCTGTCAGCGGGTTTGAGAACCGATGCCGGCAAAATTGAGCATCGGCTGTCAAACCCGCTGACAGCCGACGCTCTTATCAAAAAAGAGGCGCTAGGGACGCGCTAGTGTCCCTAGCGCCTCTTTTTGCCGTGGACCCTCATTTAAATAAATTAATTTACTGTATCGCGCGCACAGGAGAGTGTCCTGCCCTCTCCCGCGATTTTTACTGTATTGGCCTGTTTGATTGTAAGCTCTCTGGGGATAGGGAAAAACCTACAGTACCTGAATGTAATCCACTTTGAAGCACTGAGAAAAGTGGAAAAAAACTAAATAACTGAACTGGGATATTCAGAGGCACAGCTGTGCCGCTGAATATACCCGGATAAGTCACAGTTAGAGGGATATGTGGTATCCTGCTAACCGTAGACCTGCCCTATGACACATCTAGAGTTAGCCAGAAGATAATTCTGAATCTCAGAGATAGCCGATTAACTTAACCAGCTAACTCAACTTTGCCCCAAAATGCCCCATCTTAGCTGGATAATTCATTGTACAGCTAGCCAGGTAAGTGTTTTAAAAATGTGGCTATAACTTTCCTGTTATCCATCTAAATGTCTTTTGAATATGTACCCCAGGGATTTCAATGAAATCTCCAGGTCTGAAGAAACACCTGGAAATTTTCCAGCTGCCAGCCCTCCCCTCCTGTTTCCTGCAGGCTGCTGAGGGGAAGGGCGGAATTAGGGAGCAATGAGGTTCTCTGCTTTTTTTTACTTCATCCTCAGCTTCACCCCTCCCTCTTGTTGCCTGCAGGCTGCCTGGGAGGGGCTAAAGAGGATTCAGAGGGCCCTGTCTACCCACACCTAGCTGGGGTGAGAGAAGGGGGGAACATGCTGATGTCAGATATGGGGGGGTAGAGGAGAGAATGCTGGGGTCATCCCTGGAGAGACTGGGGGAGGAGAAGCTAGAGAGAAAGAGAGAATGCGTCTGTGAGAGAGTATGGGGACGGGGAGAAAGTTCACACACACCCACACACCCTTGCACGGATACACACCAGATCTGCAGGTGAGCACAATTCCAAAACTTCTCACGTATGGGGATGCATTCCTAGTTCAACTGGGAGTTGCATGTTCAAGACTTCCGAATATAGGTAGGAGAGAAAAAGATGACATTTAAAAAAGGTGGAAAGAGCAAAGGGCAAAGAAACCTAGAAACATGATGGCAGAAAAAGACCGCATGGCCCATCCAGCCTGCCCATCTCTCCAATTCATTTAGCTTTATAACTCTCATCACGTCCTGAGAGATACCATTTTTGTCTCCACCACCTCCACAGGGAGGCTGTTCCACGCATCCACCACCCTCTCTGTAAAGAAATATTTCCCAAGATTACTCCTGAGTCTGCCCCCTTTCAATTTCATCTCATGACCCCCTCGTTCTAGAACCTCCTTTCATTGAAAATGGCTCACCCCCTGTGCATGGAAACCTTTGAGATAGTGGAATGCCTCTTATTATTTCTCCCCATTTCTCCTTTCCTCCAGGGTGTACACGTTTAGATCTTTAAGTCTATCCCCACAATCTTTAGAAGGAAGACCACTGACCATTTTAGTAGCCTCCATCCAGTTTCTATCCTTCTGAAGGTGGGGTCTCCAGAACTGTACACAGTATGCACAGTGAGGTCTCACCAGGGACCTATACAGGGGCAACAGACACCAACAGGTCTGTTGCAGATTCACGGTGCACCATTAAAAGATGATTTGCCTTCAGTTCATTTCCACGTCATCAAATTGCATAGGTGCATTGCTACTGAAACCCTACAAGAGGCTAGCAGTAGGCCTTCTCGCTCTCTCTCTCTCTCGTCCCAGTCACAAGTCAGGGCCTGAATAGCTCAGGAGAATGGTCCCAATGCAGCAAGAGCTTACGGATATGGCGTAAGGCAGTGTTGTCAGGCTCCAGTGTTGACACGGTGGCACCTTTCAGTCCTGTGAATTCTGCTGCCTGTTTCTCTCTTGTATAACACCAGGGTGGCAGAACGATACCCCTGCTGCTCATTACCGTAGCGAGGCGGGGGAAAGGCTTGGCTGATGGCCCTGCAGTTTGGGCTTTAGTGGTGGGAGAATACTTTCATTCCATGGCCCGGGACTACTCTCCTGCTGAGGTCCAAGACTTGTGTCTACTTCTGTCCCATATTTTAAATTATAGGGTCCAGTTAGTGAGTTGGAAGGCAGGTGAAAACACCTTAAAACTTAATTTCCCTAGTTGCCCCCTGGATGGCTTTCTGAACGGTCACTGCCTCGTGAGCTTATCTCTTTAATGCATTACGCTTGATTCTTGGTCTTCATCAAGGAAAATAATCGCTTTTGTCCAGAGCCTGCAGTTTGCATTAACGCAGTGATTTCTGGGAATAAGAACACCCAAGGGAACTATCCCTCCAGTGCCCTGCCCTCACCCCTTCTAATTATATCCGCTCATAAAATTTCCTAACTCCCACTGCTTCCACCCTCAGTCATCATTCGGCCGCTCTTCCATTTTATTCTCATTTCTACCCTCCAGAACATCCTGGCCACTGGGAATGACCGCACGCTGAGTTTATGAATGCAATTAGCATAAATTACAAAAAAATAAAAGGGTACCATGGCTGATTCAGCTTTGTTAGGGGAATAATTTCAGCCATGAGAAATAATAAAGTTTCCTATTTTCTAGGCATTACAGACGCACTTAAACACCGCCCTCCATTATTATTTCACTCGGCAATCTGATTGACTATGCCAGATAAAGCTGCGCTCTATTGCTTTCCTGTTCTCCAGAGCGAAATGGGCGAACAAACGATGTTCCTGCATTCTACAGAGGTCTTTTGTGTTTATTCCCTCATTTTAAGAGGGGAACTGCTATTAATCAACCCAACCCTCCCCCCCATACACAATTTCTAGTTTGGGAAAATAAATAGGAAATGGATAAGAGTTTGCAGCTAGATGGGGTATTAAATATGCATGACCTACAAACATAGACACATGCACACCCAACCTCCAGGCTCCTGGGTGAAAATTCCTCCCTCCACAAGATTAGTACATCAGTATTTCCGGAAAAATCAGTCGTGCAAACCTCAAACATCTTTGTCAGATGTTCAGCTTGATGAATGGCAGGGACCAAATGACTCCATGTCATCAGGGACAAGACGGACCTCCCCTGCCACCTCCACTGCACCTGCGGATCTATGGATTCGTTCCAGTTTCCCCAAGAAAAGCAAGAACTGAAATTTCATAGACGTGCTGAGGGTAAAAACCAGGACCAGCTCAGCCTATCCCTGATGACCTGGAGCCATTCATCATCTTACTCAGAATAATTTCCTGCCAGAGTTCACTAACGATGCTGGATAAGCCAATGGGGGAGGGGGGGGGAGGAAAACTATACTATGCGCAATTTACACCAACTACGCAGTAATCAAACCTTGGTAATAAAGAAAATCTGTTTTATTCTGCTAAAATAGAAACCATTCTCTCCCTTTCAATAATATAATGCTCTCAAATGTATTCAAAGCCATACAGGCCAGTCAGTAAAGAAAGCAGCCTACAACTAAGGATTCCTGTCCGTTCAGCTACCGTCATAGCTCCTCCTGAATTAAACACTGTGGTTGAATGGAGGGGGAGAGCTGGGGGGGGGGGGGGGTGCAAATCCTATTCAAACAAATAATATTGTACTTACCACCGGCCAGCTGAACAGCAAATTCTACCAGAGGCAGGTGATGAATTGTGGGCTCAATACGAATGCAATTACAACGGCTATTAAACCTCCCAGCTCAGGCAATTTTGAAAAAAAAAAAACAAAAAACCAGTCCTGCCTCTGACTCTCTCAGCCTGGGAGTTAAACTGATGATTTATTTCATGGGGCACTGTGGGGCTGTCTTCTCGGAGATGAAGGGTGTAAGTGGCTGTTCTTTTCTTGGTGGTAGGTACGGCGCAGTGGCTAGGGCTCAGCGTGGGTCATTCTTTTCCGAAGCACCACGTGCGTGCAGAATCCCTTAAGCCCATCTTCCACACAAACTTACTCTGTAAGCTCTTCTGTGTGGGGGCCCTGAAACGTTTTTGAGAACAGATATTATTTGATGCAATAAGGTCATTCAGCGCGAGGCCTGGAAGCCAGTGTCTTCCTGAATGTTATTTACGCGGGTAAACAGTGATTTATGGGCGTAAACTGACCGTTTGAAGAGCACCATTCCAGGGAATGTCAGGAAAGGCTCACCTTTCAGCCATCGCGCCGTCGCCAGGCTACACCCTGGGCTCCCAGGTCTTGGGGCATTGCCTGTACTCAGACCGGAGATTCATTTGTGTGGGTAAGTTGCATCTTATTTCACCACGAGGTTCATAGCCTGTGGTGCGCATCGTGTTCTGGCGGTGGGCGGCAGGGGAAAATAACACACACGGATTACGTCTTCAAGTCTAGTGCAAGCGTCCCAGGGTGCTTTGTATTCGTGGCACATTTCAAAGGAAAAGGTACAAGTGCGCTCGCTCTTTGAATATTGGTGCAAAGCCTTTAGGGGCAAAAAGCACCCAGGAGGTTGGCCCCAGAGACTTGGCTAGGATGAAAGTCAACCAGATAACCACCGAGCATGTCCTTCCACTAGTTGCCTTGGCCAATCACCCTAGGCAAAATGGAATGCCATTCTTCCCTAAAAGGTGAGAACTGAATCATTCGGTCAAACGAATGTAGCCGTAGGCATTGACTGCAAGGATGGCAGCAGCCCTGCTTGGCACGCACTTTGATGTGATTGATTTTGGCAGCCTATGGATTGAATAGCGTGTTACTAGAATATTTATTGTAACGAAATGTGATTTGTTAGCTGGAAGGGGGGGTGGGTGGAGGCAGGGAAGGAGATAATCGCATTAGAGATATTGTTTCTAAGTTTAAGGCTCTCTTAGGGCCCATGCAGGAAAGGTTCTCTCTATTTCATGCTCACAGCAGGCCGCAAACCATCAGGGAACTTAGCAAGATAGTAGATGATGGTAGCCAGAGACCAGCTGGCCCATCCAGTCCCGCCAGTTATTCCAGGCCATACTGCTGATGATGTGGCCCAGCTGCCGCTCACTGTCTGTGAATCAAAGCATTGCAGAATAAGGGACTATTAAGGCTCCCATTATCTCCTATCGTTTACTTGTGTAAATTAATAACCTGTCCTTTCTCTTCCTCTAAGCCAAGTTCTTATCACCTTGTTATATGTAACTGGCTTTTCAGCACCATTGTTATTGTTATGTTTACTTTGCACCCCTGTTTTATGTGAACCAGCACGATGTGACTGCTGTCTCGAATGCCGGTATATAAAAAATCTAAATAAATAAAATAAATAAATAAATAGACAGAAAGGATTATAATATCAGGGAAGCAGACTACCAGGAAACGGTTGGTTTACTCCAATCCGTGTCTGAAACGTAACAAGAGAATGCATCCTCACTGAGCAAAATCCAGAAATCAGACGGACATGGACCCCTGCTAGCTACAGCTTTCTCAATACAGCTCTCTCAATCAGGCCGATGCAATATAATGCACTCGGCCAAGCGCACTGCTTAACACGCACCTGGACGCAAACGTTAGACGCGCATCCAAAACCCCTTATGCAATAAAGGGATTAGCGCATCCAAAACGCGCATCCAAACCAGCGTGTAGCTAATAGTGCTCATCACATGTAAATTCATGTTGATGATGCTATTAGCTATTCCTCCCCCACCCCCGATGCAAAAAAAAAAAAAAAATGTCCACCCAACACACCCATTTTTACTCTCAAAAATTAACGCCTGCCCCGGGGCAGATATTAATTCTTGTAGAACTCTTGAAGACAGCCACCTCTCCCGGGGGCCCACTGCCGAGGAGGCGCCAGAGGCAGGCAATTTCCCCCAGCGCCTCCTTTTTTTTTTTTAATGCGGCAGACCGTTTAAATATCACAACGGGTGCCTCGGAGAGGTGCATCGGCGCGCGTTAGGAGAGCAGGCGGCCAATCATGAGGGCTCGTTTTCCACCCGCCGATATTGCTTCGGCCTGAATGTGTTTGGGATGAAAAGGTTGGACGGACGGTGATTCTCTGCCCACTTTCCCTATGTCAGGAGAATTTGTTTTCTACGCATGGGAAATGCTCACCTTTCAGCTGTTTCTCAGTCTCGAGGCTTCGCTCTGGTCTCGGGGCATTGCCTGTTCTGGGGATTCGTTGCTGTTTGTAACTTGCATCTCATTTCACTAGGAGGTGTACATCCTTCGGTACTTATGGAGGAGGCCACTGGGCCAGAATGCAGTCTTCAAAGCATTAATGACCAGAAGATATGCACGGCCTCCGGCGACTCAGGAAGTACTGGTTTTGTTTGGAGTTTACTGGTAATGTAATAAAAAGCAAAAGTAAAAAGCTCTGAGTTTTTAACTTACTTTTTATATTTTAATATCACGAGGTGCTCCGGGATCTTCCTTGGAGGGGGTAAATGCTCTCAGCTTTGCTTTGGGCTCTGAGCCCCTCCCACTTGGGTAACTGACAAGAAATGCCCTTCCTCAGCAGTAGAGTTCCCAGCTGACTCCCGATTTTCAGGACATGCTAAGCCAGCCCTGCCTTTACCGCACTGTATGCAGGGAATTGTAGTCTTGCTTTTCTTAGGAACGGCAACTGAGAAATCAGAACCACAAGTCCCTGCATGCAATGGGGTAAAACCAGGACTGGCTCAACCTGTCCTAATAAAAATGGAGCCAGTTGGTAACTCTGCTTATTGGTTCCTGATCCCTACAGTAAGCATAAAACAAACACAGGGCTGAATTCACAGGGTTTCTATTCCAGCAAGGGCAGTGAAAGAATTAATTTTGTTGAGCACAAAATGAAAGCTTAAGAATATGGTATAACAATCATGGGCAAAATAAATAGAATTTAGAATGAAATGTATATTTATCTAAATATATGCACAGAGTAAATATGAAATTACCACCCACAAAGGCTTAGACGTTCTGCACTAATGCAAAATTCTACAAAGAGCAGTCGTGCAAACAGTAAGTCACTTACTAAATTGAACCAATAGATAATAGTCATAAATCTATAGATGCTGTATCACACAGGCTTCACGCATCTCGACTTTTAATCCTAATACTCACATTAGAAAAAAAAATTCACAAATGTGCAAAACGTAACCCACTAGTAATTACTGAAACCAATTGGCTAAAAGTGAAACCAATTAAAAGATGCCAGAGATGAGATGCACTTAGCATCACAAATGACAGAATTCAGACGTGGCCTGTGTTTCCAGGTGAGTCTGCAACAGGAGAAGATGCTGATGAAATCCAGAACCAGTGGGTACCATGGCCTAAAAAGGATGAAAGCTCAAAGGGCTTTTAATACTGGCTTATTGGGATTCAAATCCAAGATGCATGTGAAGTCATCTATAGATTTATGCATACCTCCGACACTAAATATTTGTTGATCCCGTTTAAGAGAATAAGTATTACCAGGCTGTCCTGGCAGCTCGGTGGCACTGCTCTTCACAGCCACATGGAAGGTGCCTGGTCAGATGTTAAGCTGTTGGTTTCAGTGGCCCTTCATCGTATTAGCTAGACTGAGGGAGCGGGCATATCCCGGTACAACGACTGCGGATCCAGTCTTCCAGTACCACAATCCAGACTCTGCAAAGGAACCCAGCTCTTGGATCTGTTTCACCTCAGCATTTTGCAGGAATATTCATTGAGGTTATCCTGGAAGCAGGCCTGGAGTTCACCATGCCTGGACTAATAGACTGGAGACCCAAGGTCAAGTCCTGCTTCCATCATAGACACTCTGTTAGGTGATCTCTCATTGGCTCAGGCGCTTGCTTAAAATGATAAAGCTCTTTATATAAGGGACTCAATGCACCTGTGAATTTGCTGTACGGAACCATGTAAAAAAAACCAACCCAATATCGGGCTGACCCTGTAGTGTAAGTGGGCTGGCAGTGGGGTTCATGGGTGACTGGGAAACAATCTGATTTTCATCCTATACCATGCACAGATTGTAAGCTTTTCATGGTAGGGACGTTGCATGCAGGGATATGGAAGGCCTTGATGGACCTGTAGCCTAGGCATGCAGTATCCTGGTGTCCCACATGGACCACAGTAAATACGAACCCTGTCATGGTCTTCTCTGACTGTGCTGCCAGGACCTGTACTTCTGTTATCTCCCCCCCTCCTGCCGCATGAAATCACTTCAGGGGGTGTAGGTAAGTGCATTAGTCACACCCCCACCTCTTACGAGCTATGATTCTTCTCTGTCTAAACCTTTAATGCAAGGTGGGGATAGGCCTTATCTATATCCTTAACACTGACTTATAACCAAATAATACACAATGGAGCCAGTTAAATATGACCTCTCCCAGGAAAATGAAGGGATAGCAGCTGCGTGGCACAGTGGGAGGGGAAGACTATTCATAACTCCAGAGGACACCTCTCACTGTGAGGAAAATTCATTACAACCCGTCTCCAAAAAGACTTATTGGGAAGTAAATCTTTCAGCTCTGGTGTCGTGGTGAGGGAGCCAGGGTGGTAATGGCTCTCGGAAATGAATAATTAAGGACCGCCGAGCTGATTTAAGGACTCCCATCGGTTCAGCTCATCAATAATTGAGCGGGAGGGGAAGCCTTGGTTGGGGGTGGAGCGCTCCTGATAGGCAAAACTTCAAAAAGGCCCCGCCAGGAAATGCTCCTCTCTTCTATTTTCTTGATGCCTACTACAAACGTTTCCCTAAGCTTCCACGGGTTTCACGGGAGAGCTGCCAGCTCCACAGCCTGTGTTTGTCGCGCAGGATAAAATGACACAATAAAAAAATAGAAATGTACAATTAGGTCCAAGTTTTCAATATTTCATTGTTTCATGTATTACTACGCCCGGCTGACACGGAGAAAGCTATTTTGTTTCCAAGTGACATCACCAATGACCCTCACTACTTAGGTAAAGGCCATTTAGGGGGACACATTTTAAGGAACCCATCCATGTTTTGTGCTCATTTTGAAAGAGGCACAATGCAGGTAATTTGTCTTTGAAAGTTAGCATTAAAAAATATATATATATATATATGTGCATTAAATTGCCCATGAACTTTCCACGGGCTATTTTCTGGGAGCAGCTACAGAGGGTCAAACAGCACGCGTGCCTTTAGAAGTAGCAGGTGCGCCTGTTACTTTCTTCCCCCCAGGTACAGGCACCTCCAGGAATGCCTCTCCACCAGACTGAAGGGCAGCAGACAGGCCAATTTAGCAGGGTTAATTGCTTTAGATATTGCCCTCTTAAAATAGAAGTCACACGTCGGCGCTTTTTTTTTCTCCCTATAGTCCAGCGATTTCCTGCACCTCCCTTGGGCTTCTAGCTCAGTTAGAACCAGAATGTGCTGGACTGAGATGCCATGAGCAGCTACCCAGGGATTTTACCTCAACCATTACAGCAACAGTCCTGGATTTTTTTTTTTCTTTTTAAGGAATCTTGACTATTCTTTACATATTGCAAGGGGAAAATCCTTAAAAAAAAAAAAATCAATATGTACAGTTCATATAAGTGCATTAAATACCGTGCACCCTACAACTACGACATTGGCTGCATTTTTATAGTTAATTCTCCTGTATCCTTCCTGCAAACGAGATGGAAAGGCAGTATAGCTGAGCTTTAAAAGCACATGAAGAGATGTTTGAAACTCAAATGGAATACATGACACAGACTTGCATGCACGGCCTCTGTTGCACGCAAGTATCTCTCAAGCATATGCACTGTGGAGATCTTGAAAACTAGACTAGTTGAAGACTAGTAGAGTATAAGGTGTGTGAATCGGAAACAAATCAAACCTCTTGGTTCCCTCTGGTTTGTTAGGACAGGAGGAACCCAACGTGGTCACAAAAGCTTCTGTGCATGCCATCCATCTCAGGATAAGTTCTCATGCTGATCCAATTCAAAGTTATCCAGAACCTGCAGAGGATCTGAATGAATGATTTATGTACTGGCGAAGTTTCTTATAGATAGAACAAGCATGGAGAAAACAAAATGGCTTCCACCTACACAACTGGTATTTATTAAGTATACAGAACACTTTTTTTTAACGCATTCACATGAATGCAAAACTGTTATGCATGTAAAATTTAGCATAGGAGCATGGCAACCATGAGTTTTAATTAACTTTTGGATAGCAGATCTCCATTAAATTACAGATTTTGATATAACCAATTCAGTCAAGAGGCATCTCCATGGTAGAAAGCTGTAGAGTTCGGACCCAGCGCCTTGACCTTTTTTTTTAAATAAGAAGAAAACCGTTACAGTCTTTCTTTCATGCATATTCCATCTCTGGCTGCCTCTGGCTTACCACCAATTACTTCATTAAATGTTAATATTATGCTCAGTAGTTCAGCTGCCTGACTGCAGCTGTGGTCCCTTATTGCCTTTTTTTCTTTCCATGGGTATACATTGTATATATTCATGAGGATGATCCGATTCTGCTGTGATCACAAACTCTTTGTACTATCCCTCACCGCCTCAATGGCTATTCAGCTCAATGACTAGGCTTATACAGTAACATAGTAAATCACGGCAGATAAGGACCAAATGGTCCTTCCAGTCTGCCCAGCCAAGTGCTCCGCGCAGGTTATCCCCATGCAGAAATGTTATACCTAAAGTTAAATAAAGGTTACTCCGTTTCTCATTCCCATCCTTTAGCCTCTAGGGATCTGCGGTGTTTTATCCCACGCCCTTTCGAATTCCAGGTCCATTCTTGTATTATTCACCAGCTCTTCCGCGAGGGCATTGCAGCATCCACCCCTGCCCCCCCTCTCTCCGGGAAAGTAATATTTTCTGATGTTGGCTCTGAGTCTCCCCCCTGGAGTTTCATTTCGTGCCCCCCCTCCCCCCCCCAGTTCTGATTTTTATCCATAAATTCTCAGAAAAAAAAAAAGAAAAGATGAAGATTCTGTTTTAAAGGGATGAGAATAAAATATATAGTTTTTTTTCCAACTTGCAGGTCCAAATTTAAAACTTCCCTTGTTAAGAAGAAACGACTTTCTAAATTACATTTTCTTCCTATAAGAGAGACGTCTTACTTTTAGGGTTAAATGCTTTTAAATGTAGCAGTCAGTGACTCAAGCTAAGCTCAGGGTTTGTGAAAGGCATCAGCCATACAGGGATAATGAAGCAGAAGGAAGAACAGGAGGGCTCCGGGATTAAGATTTCCTGTGACAAATAAGTTTCAGCAGGAGACAGGGGAATGCAGACCCCCCCTCATTTCCTGCCCCAGTGACCCTGTGGGCGGGGGCGAGTCACTTCATCTCCCCTAGACCCAGTGCAGCCCACTTGAAACTGGGGGAATATTAAGGGCATTATCCCTGCAGACTAGCCCCCCCCTCCAAAACAGACCAGGGGGCGGGGAGCACGTCCCACCTACCATAAAATATACAGCGTCAGCTGGGGGCAGGAGGAGAACAAAAAAGGTTTCCACGACCCCCCCTATCCCCCCCCATACTCCTCTAACTTCTCTCGAGAAAAGCAAACAGGTGAATGGCAGGCGGGGAGAGAAGATTCCCGTAGAAACACTGGACTAGGCCTCCTCCACCCTGCTCTCATTTCCACAGCGTCCGTCTAATCCCCCGAGGGCTCTGCCCAAACGCTGGAATGATGTGGGATCAAAAGCACTCTTTCCAGGGTTATTGGTTGACCCAACCGGGGGGGTGGAGTTACCCAGATAATTTAAAAAAAAAAAAAAAATCAGCTGAGAGATGTACAGCAGGTTTCAAACATCCTAAATCTTTTTGACAAAGACCATGGCAGTGGTCGAAAAAGCAAACAGAATGCTAGGAATTATTCAGAAAGGAATGAAGAATAAAAGAAGGAATATCCTAATGCCTCCGAACAGATCCACGACGAGACCACGTCGCGAGGGGTTTGTGCAGTCCTGGTCACCGCTTCTCTGTGGCGGAATTAGAGACAAAAAATGATGACAGGGATGGAAAACCTAAACAGGTCGATGATGAAAACCCTGCTACGCTCCCAGGAGCACTCCTACCTGCCTCCCACTTGCCCCCCATGGGTGAATGGTAGGGGTCTGTGTATTGGGCATCGTAGGCAAAACTTATCGCCTTGGCCCCCCCCTCCCCCCAGCCCTCCCCACATACAATTAAAAATTATGCATTTATAATAACAGATTTTACATAAAAAGGACATTCAGTCTTCTGAGGTAAAAATACATGTATATAATATTTGCATGTACTGCTGAAGTACCAACCAGAAATCCTGCAAAAAAGGCACTTGGAACCCTGTTCTAAAGTGCTTAGGTAAGGGTTCGGCCCTCGGGAAGCCATGAGTAAACTGAATTACAATTACAAAATAGTAAACCTCCCATATCAAAACAGAACTAACTGCAGCCAGCACTCAAACAGTAACAACCCTACCTATGAAAAAGCAATACTGCAAATATTACACCAGGCCCTAAAACACCAAAATACCTCCTATTAGGAAAACAGAACAAACCAGGTGCTATTGATCCATGCACAGAAACAGCACACTACCAGACCACCTCACCTCGGTTACACGTGCAGAATACAGACAGACCCTCACCAAATATAGATTAAAGAGACTATAAAGTATGAATAAAAATATGCAGCCAAAAACTGAACTGGAAACCGCAACAAGCCAGACTCTCTCCGCAGTGTAAGAATAAAAAAAGAGAAACATCACCATTCCACAAAAAGCTTTAAACAATACCATCAAGAAATAATTTATTTATTTAATATTCATATAGTCCGCGAATCCACAAATTGTCCAACGTGGTGTACAATAAACACTCATAATAAAACAATTGAAACATACAGAAGTACAACACAACTTAAACTAAAAATATAAAACCAAATAAATTATGCTTATAGATTTCATCAAGCAGATACATTGCTACTATTAGGTGCGACCATGAACTGTTGCCTTTTCCACCCTTGTGAGAGTGGGGATGGCTTAGGTTGTGGTGCCAAATTGACAATGCATTTAGGATACTTGCTGGTGTTTTTATTCTGATATTATGCAATATGTATTGTATTTTATGATGATGTGCTGGATTTATAATGCATTGAAAAAGCACATTGTGAGCAGGTTTTATCCAGTGACTATCATGACCCAGCTGAATTAGTTTTGGATTTTAGGGGAATTCTGTATTTTTGGAGCAGTAAGGGGGACATATTGTATTGTACTCCTGCCATTTAATGGGTCTGAATGGATGAGGTTTGGGAATCTGAAGCTCCATGTGGCTTCCCAGTTTGGTTGTAACTTTTCTATACCTTCTGCTGTTGCATTTAGGTAATCTGTAGCTGCTGTGGTAACGTCAGATGGAAAGAGAAGGACCACAACTAGCCAGATTGTGCTAGGATGCAAGTTAAATGTTCCGGACTGGCACACCACCTGTGTCTCAGCACATCTCTGAACCAGTGCCCAGTGGATGCCAGTTTTGTGACATCCTATTAAAGATCTGCGGTGGAGAGAGAGAGAGAGAGAGTGTCTCTAGCATAGCCTGGAACAGATGCGCACATCTGGAAAATAACTGTTGTTGATTTTCAGGCTTAAGGATGGGGCAAAGAATAAAGACCCACTGTAAGCTTTCTCAGATAGACAAGGAAAAGGTTTTTCAGCATTAAAGTTCAACTTTTGTTTTCTTTCCAAGCTAAGACTGATTAGATCCTGGAGTGTCTGAGAAATCCAGCGGAAAGTCTTTAGTGTTCAGAGCTTTTGTGGTAATGACATTTCTGAGGGAGGGTAAGGTTGCAGTTCCTGGGCTTCCTTCACTCTGCATGCTTATGTGTAGTTTTCATGTCTTTTGCTTTTTGTACTTATTTGCTTTTTTATTATTATTATTATTATTATTATTATGCATGCTCTTTAAATTTACTTGTTTTGTTTGCTGGCATGGTTTGTTTGTTTGGTTTTTTTTTTCAGAAAGGCAGTACACAAACGAAACAAAATAAATAAATGCACAGGAACCGGCAGGGCTGTGAGAGCGAGGCAATGCTTTGCTTATTTTTGACCCAGCAGTTTATCGCCTGCCCCTTTGTAATTGCAGCTCATTCAGAGCCAGGGCTGCGACCCGGCACCGTGAGCTTTCAGACTCCATTGGCCCGGTGGGTGCAGCGATGGTCACGGTCGTGGGCCAGGGCCATGCACCGGGGCTCCTTTCACAGCCCTGTCATGAAGGGCCCTGATTCCAGGCACTTACACGACGACTGACACTCATTCCCCCTTGGGGAGATGTGAACATTGCCCTGGATGAGCTACGAATCAGAAGATCTGACCTGGGGAGGGATTGAGCTCAGGACTTTCCACAGCACTTAACGGAGCTATGGGAATACCTGGTAAGCTTTTCAGGTACGGTTACCCCGAGATTCAGTGTGGATTAGGATTTGGGCGGGCGGAGGGGAGGGGAGGGGGGGTGCATATCAATAGTGCAGCCACACCCTCGGAATATAGCGGCTAACTTTAGGACAGCTCTTTGGCTCAATCAGACCTGGCCGGCTAACTTTGAATAGCAGAGTTAGTTGTATAACTTAGCTCTTCTCCCAGTTACACCCCCAGGAAAACCCCCTACCTTACAGGCCGATACAGTACAGTGCGCTCCTCGCCTGCTATTGGACGCACGCTTTCCCTTACCCCTTATTCAGTAAGGGGAGGAAAACGCGTGTCCAACCCGGCACCTAATAGGGCCATCAACATGCAAATGTATGCAAATGCATGTTGATGGCCCTATTAGGTATGCGCGCACATTTTACTTTCAGAAATTAGCGCCGACCCAAAGGTCGGCGCTAATTTCTTCCGGCGCCAGGAAAGTGCACAGAAAAGCAGTAAAAACTGCTTTTCTGTGCACCCTCCGACTTAATATCACAGCGATATTAAGTCGGAGGTCCCGAAAAGTAAAAAAAAGTTAAAAAAAAAATTTTGAATTCAGCCTGCGGCTGTCGGGCCAAAAACCGGACGCTCAATTTTGCCGGCGTCTGGTTTTCGAGCCTGTGGCTGTCAGCGGGCTCGAGAACCGATGCCAGCAAAATTGAGCGTCGGCTGTCAAACCCGCTGACAGCCGCCGCTCCTGTCAAAAAGGAGGCGCTAGGGACGCGCTAGTGTCCCTAGCGCCTCCTTTTCCCCGTTTTTACCACGTCACCTAATTTAAATACAGAATTGCGCGCACCGGCAAAGGGCCGGTGCGCACGCCGGGAGAGCAGGCGTTCGTCCGCTCTCCCGCGGACTTTACTGAATCGGCCTGTGTGTCGGCTAGAAGTTAGCCGGACAGGTGCCCAAACGTTCACTGAGCCGGAAAACCTCTGAGTTATCCAGTTAAATGCTTTTGAATACGAACGCTCATCCGGCACAAATATGTTAACGATACCATCAGGAAAAGGTTTTAGACTGCAAAGTCCTCGGGTGTGAGCATTTTCTCATTCTGCTCCAGTTCTCTAATTAGCATTTAGAGAGAGGGACATTTAAGCCTTTGCTCTGAGGGATTGTTTTAAATCTGGAAAGGGTGATTCATAAGCATTCTTAAATAAATAAATGAAACAGGTGAAAGCATTACTTTATCTGGAAGTATATGGGGTCCGGTCATGATTTTATATTTGTTACTGTAATGCTGTTTTACTGCATTTTATTATACATTTGGTTTTATGCATGCTACAATTTGTAATCCATGCTGAACGTACACTGGAAGTTGCTGACCATAAGCCTTTTAAAATAAATAGAGCTTATTATTTGTCAGCTGTTTTGAAATATTCTTTTTTTAGTTTGTTTTTATTATTATGATTGGTGTTTTATACTCTAAACAAGCCACCCACAACAATTCACGTGAGTCAACAGCTCTGGTCAGTTTTGGGACTGGAGGGGCACGGGAGCAGTGCATTACTGCTATTATAAAATGTTAGCTGGAACTCTGAAAATACTGTGCTTATTAAAATTGACTCTTAGGAATGATAAAGCGATGGTGATAGATGAAAGCAAATTCCATCAGCGGTTTAGACATTTGGAAAAGAGTTTTGTAAGATGATCATTTTCAAAAATTAATTTGAAATTGTGGTTCCTACTAGTTACTTTCATACTGCCACAACATTATATAGGAACAGCAAGATCCTTTTTTGTGGGTTAATAAATAAGTTATAATATGACCCGGGAGACTGATGGACGAATGCTGCAATATGATTGGCTGATGCGGTCACCTGATGAAGTCACGCATGCTTCACAACAGCCATGTAAATAATTTAGTTAACCCTCAAAAGCCAAGACAACAGGCAGGGAGTATGGGGACCGCCTGCTTCAAAATCAGCAGGAATTCAGTCAAGAGGCTTTTGTGAATTGTTCCATCCTTTGAGTCCCTTAAACATGCTAAAATTGCTCTAGGGCCTCCTGCCTTTGGTGTCTGGATTCAGCTTCCCCGAACCCTGAATTAAAGAATGGCATTTTTAACTTGCCTTAGCTACCAAATTTACTGTAATTAGCATACATTTAAATTTGTTTGTAATATAGGTTGGAAACATTGCTCTCATAACCATTGCTGTGGTGTTAGTCTTTTGTCATTGCTATGCTGGTTTGCTGCCATATTATATTAGACTGGGCTGTTTTGTACACTTGGTTTAGCACGTTCATTGTATTAGAGTGTGCGGTTTCTTCTTCTGATGTGTTTACAGTTCTAACTAGATTTCTTTGCAAATGCTTTATGTGACACATTGTGTAGCCATTTCAAGTGGGCATGGCCTCGCTGTAAGCAATATTAGGAAAGGCGATTTATAAATCAGTAAATGAAATGGAAATGGAAACAGACACGAGAAGCAACAGCAGCAGCTGCACCATCGGTAGCCGAGACAGAGGGTGGAAGGGCAGAACGAGGGGGGCAATGAAGGAAAAGTAATCTCACAGCATTACGTTAACAACAAAATCCTGAACACCAGTTTTAATGTAGTTTCATTCAACAAACTCTGCCACAGCCAAAGAATAACTCTCTCGCTCTATTTTATTTTATAAACAGGAGCCTTAGACATCACAACCCCCACAAACCTCACCCGTGCAGATGCCTTGGTGCAGAGGCATCATCACCGGGGAATATTCCCACTGCACATCTGTCTGAGCCACTCCAGCTTGCACCAAGCAAGAGGCCTTTAACCCTACAAAATAAATAAATCTCGGGTTTGTCTATTGGAGCTCAAAGTGAACGCCAGAGTGCGTCACATTTCTATTCAATGGGAACCTTGGAACATTGCCAGAGATGTCTTCCCTACGGCAGCTCCTGAAGGGGAGGCGTTATCCCTCCTTAGGGACACGGGAAGGCAAAGCGATCCGGCAAAGCCAAGGTTCACTGGCAGAATGGAGTAACTGATGCAGGCCTTAGGACTCTGGACTAAGCGCTACACGACACCTGGTCCAGAATAAAGAAAGAGAGAGAGCGAGAGCGAGATGGGATAAGTGCAAGAAAATTAATTGAGAAGGAAGAATTAATGTGTACAATTATATAAATCAAGAGGCTTAGCAACCCACTGGAAAGTGAAAGGACTACTTGACGGTTCACTTGAGTTACAAGGGGATTTTTTTTTTAAAGGCTGCTTTTTAAATTGTATGAAAAAAAAAAAATTGCTGCCTGAAAGTGTTCTTTCGGTGGGGACGATTAAATGAGAACATTACGATTTACGTTTGTAATAACTCGAGGTAGTAAAGAGCGGCAGTTTATTTGGTAATGAACATCACCGCTGTTGTTCCACCGCGACAAGGTAGGATGAGAGATTAAATTGTTTCATTAATAATTTTTTTAGGATTGCACACATTTAGAAATTGGAACGTGTGAGAAGAACCCTCCGGGTCATCGCCATGGCGGCGAGATAGATTAGCCTGTGCATAAAATTTTAAAAAGGAGCCACAGCAGTAGGCTCTGGTCACATTTCCTAGGGATGAGCACTCCTCTCGTGCCCTCATCTCCAACCCTGGGCTATTTTCCAGCAAATCCTTCTTGCATGGCATTAGCTCCAAAGCCAAACTGATGCCGCTAGCATTTCGGGTTCAAATCCTGCCTCTGCCAAATCACTCCATTTTCCATTGCATCGCATACCAAGTTAGACTGTGAGCTTTTAGGGGCAGGGGACTGTTGCACCTGTACCGGATGTGTTGCCAAAGTCCCTGCTGTAGGATGCTATTCAGACAGCAATGTAAAGAATTCAGTTCTTTTCAACATTTTTGTCAGCACCCTAAAAGGAGGGTTGTCGGGAAAGGTTTTCCTTTTTGCCGATACCATCAAAATCTGCAACAGGATAGAGAGCCAGGAAGGTGTGGAAGACGTGAGGAGGGATCTAGCGAAGCTCAAGGAATGATCTAGGGCAGGGTTTCCCAAGCTGTGGGTCGCAAGCATTAGGTAGTGGAAGTCAGCGAGGGGCCTGTGAGCAGTAGTGGCTGTGGTAACAGGAAGCTCTGCATGAGGAGGAGGGACCAGTGCCACCGCAGGACCCGTGAGCTTGCTCTAGCTCACAGGCCTCGTGCTGCTGATAGTAGATCACTGTCAGGATTGGGACCAGCCATGAGGGGAGGGGGAAGGCTGAGTGTGCATGGGCTGGTGGAGGAGATTGACGCTACTTCTCTCTCCTTACCCACCACTGAACCTACCCAATAGAAAAGTGTTGCCCTGTCATCAGCCTGCCTTCTCTTCCCACCAGTTGTCATTCACCTTTGGCCCTGAGGGGTATGAGGGTTAGATAAGGTGGTTAGGGATTGGTGGTGGAGGGCGAGGGGTGGGAAATGACAGACGATCAACTAGGGTATGTAAGAGGAGGTGGGGTGAGAGGGGATCAGCTGTGGGAGGAAAGGAAGTGAGGCTGGGAGAAGGGATGGGGGATGCGGTCAGAGGAAAGGAAAGGCAGATGATCAGTTGGGGGCTATAAGAAGGGTTAAAGGGAAAGAGGATCAGCTGGAGGGAGGCAAAAGGAGCTTGAGGAGGACATGGCTAGTGGAGCTGGGGAGGTGAGAGGGTTTAGAAAGGGAATCATCTGCAGTCCGGGGAGAGGAGGGCATGGCTAGTGGAGCTGGGGAGGTGAGAGGGTTTAGAAAGGGAATCAGCTGCAGTGTGGGAAGGGGAGGGCGTGGCTAGTGGTGCTGGGGAGGTGAGAGGGTTTAGAAAGGGAATCATCTGCAGTCCGGGGAGAGGAGGGCGTGGCTAGTGGTGCTAGGGAAGTGAGAGGGTTTAGAAAGGGAATCAGCTGCAGTCCGGGGAGGGGAGGGCGTGACTAGTGGAGCTGGGGAGGTGAGAAGGTTTAGAAAGGGAATCATCTGCAGTCCGGGGAGGGAAGGGTGTGGCTAGTGGTGCTGGGGAAGTGAGAGGGTTTAGAAAGGGAATCATCTGCAGTCCGGGGAGAGGAGGGCGTGGCTAGTGGTGCTGGGGAAGTGAGAGGGTTTAGAAAGGGAATCAGCTGCAGTGTGGGAAGGGGAGGGCGTGGCTAGTGGTGCTGGGGAGGTGAGAGGGTTTAGAAAGGGAATCAGCTGCAGTCCGGGGAGGGGAGGGCATGGCTAGTGGAGCTGGGGAAGTGAGAGGGTTTAGAAAGGGAATCATCTGCAGTCCGGGGAGAGGAGGGCGTGGCTAGTGGTGCTGGGGAAGTGAGAGGGTTTAGAAAGGGAATCAGCTGCAGTCCGGGGAGGGTGTGGCTAGTGGAGCTGGGGAGGTGAGAGGGTTTAGAAAGGGAATCAGCTGCAGTCCGGGGAGGGGAGGGCGTGACTAGTGGAGCTGGGGAGGTGAGAAGGTTTAGAAAGGGAATCATCTGCAGTCCGGGGAGGGTGTGGCTAGTGGAGCTGGGGAGGTGAGAGGGTTTAGAAAGGGAATCAGCTGCAGTCCGGGGAGAGGAGGGCGTGGCTAGTGGTGCTGGGGAAGTGAGAGGGTTTAGAAAGGGAATCAGCTGCAGTCCGGGGAGGGGAGGGCGTGGCTAGTGGTGTTGGGGAAGTGAGAGGGTTTAGAAAGGGAATCATCTGCAGTCCGGGGAGAGGAGGGCATGGCTAGTGGAGCTGGGGAGGTGAGAGGGTTTAGAAAGGGAATCAGCTGCAGTGTGGGAAGGGGAGGGCGTGGCTAGTGGAGCTGGGGAGGTGAGAGGGTTTAGAAAGGGAATCAGCTGCAGTCCGGGGAGGGGAGGGCGTGACTAGTGGAGCTGGGGAGGTGAGAAGGTTTAGAAAGGGAATCATCTGCAGTCCGGGGAGGGGAGGGCGTGGCTAGTGGTGCTGGGGAAGTGAGAGGGTTTAGAAAGGGAATCAGCTGCAGTCCGGGGAGGGCGTGGCTAGTGGAGCTGGGGAGGTGAGAGGGTTTAGAAAGGGAATCAGCTGCAGTCCGGGGAGGGGAGGGCGTGGCTAGTGGTGCTGGGGAAGTGAGAGGGTTTAGAAAGGGAATCAGCTGCAGTCCGGGGAGGGGAGGGTGTGGCTAGTGGAGCTGGGGAGATGAGAGGTTTAGAAAGGGAATCATCTGCAGTCCGGGGAGGGGAGGGCGTGGCTAGTGGAGCTGGGGAGGTGAGAGGGTTGAGGAAGGGAATCAGCTGCAGTGTGGGGAGGGGAGGGTGTGGCTAGTGGAGCTGGGGAGATGAGAGGTTTAGAAAGGGAATCATCTGCAGTCCGGGGAGGGGAGGGCATGGCTAGTGGAGCTGGGGAAGTGAGAGGGTTTAGAAAGGGAATCATCTGCAGTCCGGGGAGGGGAGGGCATGGCTAGTGGAGCTGGGGAGGTGAGAGGGTTGAGGAAGGGAATCAGCTGCAGTGTGGGGAGGGGAGGGTGTGGCTAGTGGAGCTGGGGAGATGAGAGGTTTAGAAAGGGAATCATCTGCAGTCCGGGGAGGGGAGGGCATGGCTAGTGGAGCTGGGGAAGTGAGAGGGTTTAGAAAGGGAATCATCTGCAGTCCGGGGAGGGCGTGGCTAGTGGAGCTGGGGAGGTGAGAGGGTTGAGGAAGGGAATCAGCTGCAGTCCGGGGAGGGGAGGGCGTGGCTAGTGGAGCTGGGGAGGTGAGAGGGTTGAGGAAGGGAATCATCTGCAGTCCGGGGAGGGGAGGGCGTGGCTAGTGGAGCTGGGGAGGTGAGAGGGTTGAGGAAGGGAATCAGCTGCAGTGTGGGGAGGGTGAGGAGTGATTTCTGGAAGGGGACTGCCCTCTGTTCATTTGTTTTTGTCATCATCTGGGGTTGTGTGAATTTTGGGGTCATATTGGTTAAAAGTTTGGGAATATCCCTGGTCTAAGATTTAATGCTAAAAAATACAGAGTAATGCATTCAGGAGGCAAACACCCAAGGGAGAGGTGCAGTATTGGAGGAGAATTTCTTCTAAGCACAAAGGAAGAGCAGGATCTGGGGTGATTGTATCTGATGATCTTAAGGTGGCCAAACAGGTGGTTAAAGCAATAGTAAAAGCCAGAAAGATGCTTGGGTGGATAGAGAGAGGAAGGGTCAGCAGGAAAAGGGAGATGATGTTGCCCCTGTATAGGTCCCTGGTGAGACCTCACTGTGCATACTGTGTACAGTTCTGGAGACCCCACCTTCAGAAGGATAGAAACTGGATGGAGGCTACTAAAATGGTCAGTGGTCTTCCTTCTAAAGATTGTGGGGATAGACTTAAAGATGTAAACGTGTACACCCTGGAGGAAAGGAGAAATGGGGAGAAATGATAAGAGGCATTCCACTATCTCAAAGGTTTCCATGCACAGGAGGTGAGCCATTTTCAATGAAAGGAGGTTCTAGAACGAGGGGTCATGAGATGAAATTGAAAGGGGGCAGACTCAGGAGTAATCTTGGGAAATATTTCTTTACAGAGAGGGTGGTGGATGCGTGGAACAGCCTCCCTGTGGAGGTGGTGGAGACAAATCGGTATCTGAATTCAGGAATGCCTAGGATAAACCCAGGGGATCTCTGAGGGAGTGATGGGTGGATGGGCAGACCTAGATAGGCCCATATGGTCTTTTTCTGCCATCGTGTTTCTCTAAATCATTTCTGCCTGCCTGTACTGGACACGTGGAGGTGAGCCCGAGTGTGCATCTATGTGTGTGTGTGTGTGTGTGTGTGTGTGTGAGGGGGGGGGGGGGGGGGTGCTGTACACGTGCATGCCAGCATCCGCACCGGACACGATTCCGAACATGCGTGCGCACACACCTGCATCCATCTCAGCCCTAACACACGCACACACAAAACAAAGGCACATTCAAGCTTAAAGCCCCCTGCAAGCAAAATGAGCATCAAAGGCCGCTTTCATCCTAGGATGCGTGCTGCGCGCTGATCTTCCAATGCCAGATGTACTCCTCATCCGTTAAACACGTCTCCCAGGGTAAGGGGGAAGCCATCCTCTCATTTCAAACCATAAGGAGGAAACATTGGAAAAAAAGAGAGAAATTGCAAACCCCACACATCAAGTCCAGCCTGTGGGACCTCCGCGCTACATCTACCTGTCAATTGGAAAGCTGTTTACCCCGCTAATTCTGCTTAGAAGATTTAAGGTTTCCAATCCCTGTGGCGCACCACTTTCTCTGGTTTAAACATTTGTTTTCACTTGGACGCAGAAGCTCCAGCAGCATTCAAGACACAAAGAGCAGATTATCATCTCTCTCTCTCCCTCTTCAGACAGCCAAACCTTTCTTGTGCAGGAAAATCTGCTGTTCATAAAACCCACTGCCACCATCCAGCTGGGAGAATTCCTGCCAGACCTCTGCCTGGTTTTAAATAAAACCGTGTAATCTCTCATGAACCCCCACCCAGTGATCACTGCCTCACATTTCAGAGCTTGCGTTAAGCTGCCAGGAGTAAACGGGAAACTGCTCGACAAGCCTGCTGGGCTTGGAATCAGATCCCTGTGGCTGTTTCCTTCCTTCCCAAAAACAAGACGCAAGGAAACCGGGAGTGCTCTGCAGTCTCCTGAGGGGCGCAGTTTGGCTTTCTATTAAAAGATAGATCTCTTGTTAGGTTCCCTTGAGGTTTATCGATCAATAGCCGTGAGCTGTTGCCAGGGCTCTCGAGGGCTACGACTCAGTCCGGTTTTCAGGATTTCCACTATGAAGATGAGGGAGATCCATTTGCATACAGTGGAGGCAGTGCATGCAGATTGACCTGATGCATATTAATTATGGCGATCCTGAAAACCTCACTGGATTGTGAGCCCTGGAGGACAGAGTTTGGGGACTACTGACAATGCATACAGCAGTAAACGGTAAAATGAAGCCCAGGGCAGGCGTTTACATCTGTCAGCTGCGCTCCATCCTCTTCTCACACGCAGAACAGCTGCATTCCCTGATAAAGTACAGATGCAGAGCAGAACATGCTTTAATGGCTCGGGGAACTGGGCCAGCCTCGTAGAGGCCTCTTACCTCCAAGTCTCCCAATCCATGTCGGACTCAGGTCGGCAGAGACTGAAGGTCATCCGACGGCTTTCGGCGACGTGGGCCGGTTCTCGGTGGAGAGGCCTAAAGGCGGCAGAGGAATTTAGACCCCCTTCAGTTAATACCTTACACACAACCTTTGACATTCTTAAACTGCCCATAACACAAAACCTATAATAATAGTTTGAAAAAAGAAATCCTTTAATAGCAGCAATTAGGCTACTGGCGCTCAAGCTCTTCTCTTCTGGCTCCACTTTCCAGCTATTGGATAATGTGCCCGAGGTGCCACAATAACACAAATGATTTTTCCTTCATTTCCCACTCAGTGCAGAACACTTTTCACGGTATAATGCTGTGAGCTTAATTCTGCTGGTTTTGAACAATTTACAAACTGTTTTATTGCTTTGGAGGTTGGATTGTCCTCTGCTCTCTCTCCATCACATATCTCATGTAGCATCTAAAAGGATTTTCTTTTTTTTTTTTTTAAATATCCCCCGTTTTGCTGGTCCATGTTGATCCGTTCTGATCCTCTGCCAGAGCCCTTCTCGATTCCATTTTAGACAAGATTTATTTATTTATTTATTTATTTAAGTTTTTTATATACCAACATTCAAGACGATAGTCCCATCATGCAGGTTCACAAGAAACAGGGGTGCAATTAAAATAAGATCTCAGGCTCTTCTCCCCTCCCTCCCCCATGAGGTTACACTGCTTGAGCAGTCAGCAGGACTGACAGTGCCCAGCACCCCCTGGTGTTATCCTGAGATTGTGATGATCCAGTCCCATTCCCCCTCCCCCAAGGTAAAAAAAAAAAATGAAGGCAGCAGACTGCATTTGGGGAAGGGGGGGGCTGCAGCAGAGAGAAAACCAGGATTGGACTACAAATCACATGATGGCTTGGCGTTAGTTTGGTGATGGCAACACCGGTTAGAAGAATCTTGGACGATAATATTTCCGACTTCTTTGTCTTTCTCTGTGCTCCATTTCCATGATTTTGATTTTTTTTGCTGTGCCAGTTACTCCAGCACCGAAACAATAAGCGGCACCAGCGCTCGCTCTCTCCCCCCTTCCCCATGCCAGACGCACACCCGTACCTCACCCAGCCCCACGCAGTGACAGAAATAAGCCAACGGAGCTGCTTCCTGGCCCCATTGCATTCTGATGTGTTTTATCCAATATTGTCAGGGATTTGAAAGAGTGGATAAGGGATTCTATGAGAAGTGAAGGGGAGGCGTGCGATGGCCGTTTCCCCTTTGAGGGGAGCAGCTAGCTCCATGTCACAAGGGGACAAGCTGAGCCACTTCTGCTTTTAGTCCACTGAGTGCCTGGACTGGGGGTTGGTTTGTTTTTATAGAAATTGGAAGATAGAATAGGGACAAACCAAGGAGGGGCTCAGCCTCTTCCTTATGCCATGGACCATCTGGTCAGGTTAATGTGAATGCTCTGCAGTGCCCTGCCCAGTACCAGAGTCCCTTCATGTCCGAGAACCAGGGCCGGAGGTTGGGATGAACCATGAGCGAGGCTGCATAGGCTTGGAGGATTGTAGTGCGCTCAGTCTCCAAGGGGTAGCCTAATCAGGGCACACACAAAGCCTCCTATTTAATGGCTTAATCTAATTTGTTTTAAATTGGCTTGGTTAAGAGATTAGCTTTGCTGAAAAGCACATCAGCTCCTTCCCCTTCTGATCACTGCTGCAGTCCAAAGTGAAACAGAACAGCAAACAGCAAACCTCAAAGGCTTTGGTTTAAACACAGGGTTTCCCCCTTGCATACTGCAGTGAAAAAACCCTGTTTAGGATAAACCACACAAGAAAAGTTAGCCAAAGTTCACTAATGTATGTTGTATCCATCTTAAATTCCTAAGCTTGGACTACAGCTGTCCAACATTAAAGGTTTAATAACTGTTGGCTTGTTGCACCTTTACTAGATATATAAAAAGGCCTGTCTGTCAGTCAGTCAGTCTGTCCATCATTGTCTGGCACTCTGGCCACTAGATGGCATATGGATATAAAGATATATTTGATATATATGACTTATTGATATATATACTTATTGATATATATGACTTATTGTACCTTTTCTAGATATATAGAAAGGCTTGTGTCAGTCAGTCAATCTGTCAATCGTTGTCTGGCACTCTGGCCACTAGATGGCATATGGATATAAAGATATAATAACTTGACTTATTGCACCTTTCTAGATATATAGAAAGGCTTGTGTCAGTCAGTCAATCTGTCCATCGTTGTCTGGCACTCTGGCCACTAGATGGCATATGGATATAAAGATATAATAACTTGACTTATTGCACCTTTTCTAGATATATAGAAAGGCTTGTGTCAGTCAGTCAATCTGTCCATCGTTGTCTGGCACTCTGGCCACTAGATGGCATATGGATATAAAGATATAATAACTTGACTTATTGCACCTTTTCTAGATATATAGAAAGGCTTGTGACAGTCAGTCAGAAATCGCGTAGAGTGAATGTAGCCTAATTGTTAAAATGTGGAAGTCACGTGGAGTGTTTGAAAGAGTGTGCCAGGGTAGGCGTGGTGGTGTGACAGGGCCAATAGAAGGCTTCAGAGTGCTTTAAAACAGATAGGAGGCCCTGTCGTGGTAAGGGGATCCAGAAGAAATTAAGAAGCTGAAAGGAGACTTGGGGTTTCCACACAGCCCTACAGGAGTTGACTGAAGAAACAGAGAGGGCCTAAGCGATCCAAAGCAGAAAGAACTGGAGTAAAGTGTGAAGCTGTGACGAGTGCTGCAGGACCCAAGGGAGAGCGGTGCCTGTGAGAAGCTCCGGCTCTGGCTGAAGAACCACATCTGTCTGCTGACAACACCGGGTATTTTGGACCAGTATACAATAAACTCCGGCATCAGTTTTAGCAGCGAAAGTGTTAAATCTCACTGCTGCTCATACTATCCATGGCATGAAGACAAGTACCCTGTCAACTCAGCATTGCATCCAAGAAAAGAAAAAAAAGTGTGTTTGAATAACAGAGACCAATTTATAGAAAAATAGTCATTTTAACTTACCATTGCTAGAATTTACAGCTGTGTGACCTGCCTGGGCATCCCAACGAGGAGCCTTAGCTGTGCTCCTGCCCCCACTGAGTGCTGCCAGCAGCAATGTAGGGTCAGCCTCGCTGACAGCCGGTGGCGGCCCCTTCCTCCCAGCACCACTCCACAGCCGCCCCAGCAGAAAGAAGGCATCATCATCATCATCACCACCACCGTCAGCCCTGAACAGCATTCCCGGGGGGATTCGGTTATTTTCAATTAAACTCTTCCCTGGAAATATGACATATGTGATGACAAGAAAGCACTGACAATGTCTCTTTAATTAGCTAACGAAAAGGACAATTTAATTAAGTGAGGAGGAAAGACAGAAAAAAAACAAAAGCACTTGTATTGAATGTAACTTGTTTGAATATCTTCAGGGTCTTGCTACCCGGGTCCATGGTTGTAGGAGTGAAGACAAAAGCATTGTGAAACAAGCTTAAAATGATGGCTGAATCCTGAAAGCTCTCAGGGTGTCCCAGACACGACGTCCTGCACTTCAGGTTCTGATATTTTTCTCTGCGAGTTACCACGTCTCAGTCTAGGGGTTGGGGAGCAGAGCTGACCTGAGGTCCGTGGGGGGGGGGGGGGGCCCTGAAACATTGGCTGACAGAAAATCATGGGGGGGGGGGGGGATGGCGCTACCAGGGCAGTGCAGGGGGGGCCTAGAGCAGTCATCCTGTTCACGTGCCTCCCCCCCCCCACCCCTTCCAGGGACAGCAGGAGACCACCAGGGAGCGGATTATCCTATCCCAGTTCTCTTAATCCCTCAATACGCATTCAACCCTACTTCTAGTTATTGTTTTGCTTTTATGTTCGTTGTTTGTTTAGATATCTTTATTTTGTGGATATTGCTTAAAATACTATTACGTGTGCCCTGATGCTGGTCCCCCCCTTTGAACTGTGGAAAGTTCAGGAAATAAATTGTTTTAAATTAAAAATAAAAATACTGAACAGCATCATTATAAGCCAACAGCGAAATTAAGGTCCAGGCAAACATGCATTGAGGCTACATCTAGGCCCTCTGAAGTGCTTTCTAGTTCCAATCTTTAAGGACATTAAACTGAGAAACTATAAATATTCAATGCAGCTTGAATCCTTTTATGTATATTCCTCCTCCCTAATTAACAAGAAGAGTAACCATGGCTTTCTATATGGTGATGTGCTACAGAGCATGAAATACAACACACAAGCTGTGTTTCTTGCGGTCAGTTTGTTGCTTCTTCTCTTTTATAGCTCGACTTTGGCCTTCAACCCCAGTTTGTAAATGATCTGGTAGCCATCATCCCACGCGTAGATTTGCTTTTCTTTCGGGTTATATTTCATGCTGGAGTGCGCGCCGTATCTCTTCGGAAAGTAGACCAGCGGCAGGTCGTCGCCGGACATGGTGCCGCTGGCGTCGAAGACGCACTGGACCCGGGAGCGGCTGGGCAGCTTGGCGTTGTACACCACGTAGAGGGCGCCGCAGATGACGAAGGCGCTCTCCGCGTTCTCGATCGGGCAGGGGGTGTCCCACATCTGCTCCATGCCGAGGGTGAGGGGGTCGATCTTGGCCAGGCAGATGTTCTTCTCGTTGTCGGCGGTGGCGTAGACGGCCCACAGGCCTTCCTCGTCGGCGGCGATGTCAATGTAGTTGAAGGCGGAGAGGCCGTACACGGGGACCTGCTGCTCCACGGGGAACACCGCGCTGTCTACGACCGTTTTGTTGCCGAGGTCGAATTTAATGACCTGGAATTCATTCTGCCGTCGGATGTAGTACAAGTGCCCGCCGTAAACCACGTGCCCGGTGCCAATCCAAGAGTAAGGCAACTTAATCCTGGCTGCCTTGCGCGGAGAAGACAAAGTAAATTCTTTCATCCTTGGGTACACGTACACCGTGTCGTTGCTGCTGCCATCGAAAATGTAAATCTTTTCAGAGGTGGCCAGGGGATCTTTTGTCCAGAGGCCTGAAGTGCTTCCAAACCGTTTTAGGATTTTCATGGCAGTGACCTGGGATATGGTATCGCTGCAATCTGGTATTCAAAGCAAATAAAAGGTCAGAAAGATCAAACAGCCAACCAGAAAAACCTAAAGATTTTGCACATTACATGATTGCGCTCCCTTCAGATGTATTTTAACCTGGCCTGACGCAGAGTTTCCTGTGGGAATGCGAGCTGCAGCGTCCTGAGCTTGATTAGATCGTAAACGAGCTGGAATGTAAATGGCAGTGGACATTTTTCACCAGCACAAGTTCAGAGGAACGCCATGAAGATGTTTGCGCGTCCGCTTACAAGATTTGCACAGGTGATGTGCCCATCTCAGCAAGGGACCTCTGCGGTCTCAGAAACTCAGCTATAGCATCATCTTTTATAACGTTTACATGTCGGGTCAGCAAAGGCTGCAATGCAGCTACTAGAACTGCAGAGCACCGCCTTGGGGGCGATGCTCTGCAGTTCCCCCAGGAGGACCCGCTTCCAAGCCCAGGCCTTCTGCCCATTGGGTCAACCGGGGCTGGCAGTGCTGCAGAGGTAGCGCTCACAGCAGCTCCTGGGGAAGGGGGAGGGGAGCTCCAGCCACTGCGCAGTGGCGACGCCTGGTGGCTTGCAGCCTCCTGGGAGGAGCCCGGGACCAAACTAAAGTTAAGGTTGGAGAGGATACAAGGAAGGCCCATTGAGCTGGAAGTACAAAGGAGGAGGAGGAGGAGGTGGTGGAGGACAGTTCCAGGTTATAAAAAGAACTGAATTACAATCATTTTTACTTTGAAATGGACCCACTCTGCTGGCAAGTTTGAGGAGAAAATTAAGCAGTTAACTCCTTTTAAATAGAAGCGACTTTAGTCATAGCTTTCATGGGTTGAGAAATGCACTTTTGGGAGTTCCTAATTTATCAGGAAGATCTTCGTGCTGTTTTCTTGATTCCAAAATTAAATTACAATCACCGCACTCTCACATAATGCAATCTCATACGGATGACATCATCGTTCTGACCCAACACAGGTGAACTATGACATCATCATGAATGGGACAGTAGGTTCCGTTACGATGATGCAAGAAATTGGTTTCCAGTAGGCGGAAATGTGCCTCTTTCCCTGCAGCTTTCCTCAGTTAACCCCACCTGTAACCCCCTCGATTAGTCCTTCCCGATCATGGCCTCACTGTTTAAACTCACCCAGGGGCCGATCCAATAAAGCAGCACGGAAAACGGGCGCTCGGTGTTGAGTGCCTGCTTTCCTAACGCGCGCGATACGATATTTAAATGAGGGGTCGCGCTGCGAAAGAGGCGCTAGGGACAAATGTGCGCCCCCAGAGCCTCCTCGGCAGCGGGCGTCCAGGAGAGGTGGCTGCCAGCGGGTTAGGAAAACGGACGCTCAGTTTTACGAGCGTGCACAGCCATAGGTTAGGAAAGTGGACACTCGTTAATTGAGCCTCCCTTTTCCTCAGCTGACCGCCGGCACAGTTTTTTGGTTTTTTTTCTTTTAACTTTGTCCTTTTGGTTCTTCCAACTTAATATCGCCACAATATTAAGCTGGAGGATGTAGAGAAAAGCAGTATTTTCTGGTTATCTGTAGCTTTTTGGGCTGCTCAGAAATTAGCGCTCCTCTGGGCAAGCGTTAATTTCTGAGGGTAAGAACGTGAGGGTCGGGCGCACATTTATTTTTTGGATTGAGGGAGAATAGCTAACAGCCTCATCAACATAAATTTGCATGTGATGAGCGCTATTAGCTTCGCGGGGGGGGGGGGGGGCGGGGGCGGTTGGACGTGCGTTTTGGATGCGCTAATCCCCTTCTAGAATAAGGAGCTGTGGACGCGCATCCAAACCCCGCATCCAACCACGGGTTAAACTGTGTGCTCGGGTGAGCGCGCTGTATCGGACAGGCCTGAAAGTCTCTTATTTGTCTGTGTGCCTTAAAATAAATAAATCTGGCCTGTAAACTCTAAGAACAGGGACCCTCATATAAAAGTCTCGGTACAGGGCTCTAGAAAGGATTTATTTACCTGTGAGCTTTTCGTATTTCTCTTTTTTCTTTTTCTGAGCTTTGTTGAGTTGCAGCTCCGTGAGTTTCTCGTCCACCTCCACGCAGGGAGGGGCAGGGTTCTGCGTCTCCAGGTAGTCCACCTCCCGCTCCAGCCGCTCCACGCGGATATTTGTGTTTTCCATCTCGCTCCGCCATGCGTCTTTCTCTTTCTCGAGATTCTCCAGCAGAGTGAGCACCTTATTCTTAAACTCCCGCAGATCGGAGCTATAGCGGCTGCTCTGGTCATGCCATTGCGAGATTCGGTCCTGTTAAGCCAAGGTAGAGGAAATTAAAGTATCCCACACGATCTATCATGTACAATCTGATTGCCCAATGGTGCTCTCTATGTACTAATAGGGGAAAACAGGGAAAAAAATGCTTTCTGATTGAAAGCCTATCGAAAAACAATTTATAAAGGACAGCCGAGAGCTTCTTTGTAGTAATTAAAAGGCCCTCTCTTGGAAGTGAAAAGCTCCTGACCAGATGGGTCTAGATCACTGGAATCAGAAGCTAGATATTGTTAATTTTAGATTTTTTGGAAATAAAATAATTCTATAGATAAAGTCTTAGCAGATTTCTCATTCTGCAGGTGAGGGGGGAAAGGAGAGGAGGGCATGGGGAGAAATCAATATAAGATCCCAAAATTGTAAGACAGGAGGACCAGCTCCTATTTTCACACTCTTCATTGTAGAAGTGTTGTAAGCAAATATGTAGAAGTATCCATTTCTAGGAGAAAGTCAACTGAAGCTTTCTGCGTAAGCATCTGATAGGTAAAGGGGGATGTGAGCCCCTCCCAGAGTTATTGACCAGATCCAGGTCATCTGGACAGGCTGAGCAAATCCTGGTTCTGCCTCCACCATTCCATCGATGGACTCGCCCTGCTTGGCTTAGAAAAATTGCATCTGGAAGTCCCCTAGAGGTAGGTGGACAAAACAGAATCTGGCTGTAGATCCCTATCTCTCCCTTACCTCCCATTTCAGAGGCCCCAGACTCGTGCTCTCTCTCAGGCCCAAGATTGCCTCATGGTCTCTTGAGTGGAACTGTGCAAGTCAACCAGCAGAGGCCAACTCAAGCGTTGCCTATCACAACGCATCATGAGGCAGGCCTTCAAACTTGCCTAGGCCTCTCATCCACTCTATTAGTTCATAATCTGAAATGGTTTAAACTGACCCTATCACTTTACTTGAAATTGCTAGATAAATAAATTACACCATTTGAATCTGGTGTTAACAAGGATCTGATATGGAACATGACCATTATCTAGTCAAGCTTGCCACAAGGCTCAGCATAGAAACGTTAACATTTAATATGGGAAGGCAGTCGGGATGTACCTTAAAATCCAGTCGCTAAAAGATCAAACTTTCAGACAGGTGTTTAATATCTAGCATTGGGTGTAGGCTACTGGCAGGAGAATTGGGGGGTTTTTTGTTATTGGTGGCGGTTCAACCCAACTTGGAGGGGGTTCCATGGGAAAGAGCCAGTTGTATGAACATCTCAGCATCTCAATCCAACTGATGTCAGGATAGTGAGAGGGAAAGGAAACTGCAGCCGAGGAAAGAGAGCAGGGGGGGGGGGGGGGTAAAGGAGCAGGAGAGCCAATGAAGAGGGCTGCATTGGGACCTCATTTGGGGACCACCTCAGCGTGGGAGAGACGAGGACAGTCTTGAAAAGCCCATGAGGCCTTGGGGTTTCAGAGCTAGTCCAATAAAAAGTCTCAGCTGCACCTTATTCAAGGGGACTGACCTGGCAACCACAACACTTTATTTAGGCTTTGAGTTATAAAAAAAATCCTCGCTAGGAATTATTGTTTACATGCATGCCTGGGCCTCTCGTACATGCACTCTTAGGATGTCGCCTCTGGTTTCCTCCAACCGACAGAGCTGCGAGAGACAGGGAGCACTGCAGGTTTCTAAGAAAGACGTACGGATGTGTGTGCTGCAGGGCCAGCTCCAGCAGCTGTATTGGGTCTAGAGAAAACCGAATACTGCAGTGACATCTGAAGAGGGGGCCTTATGGTCTGCAACGTTCGCATGCTGCAAAATCTTTTTATGTCAGGCCAATCAAAGGTATCATAGCTGAAGATTGCAGTGTAGCCTAGATTGAAAACATGTGGTCGTAACCAGGAGTACACGTGGCCTGGGGTAAAAGCTAGGATCCCACCTCCCATCGGATCCACTTGGAAATTGCTTCTGATAGTCTGGCCCCCATCTCCAGCGTTCCTGCTGAGTACAGTCAAAGATGCAAGAGAGCATGAGAGCCATGAGATAAGGAGTTGGTCGCAGAAATACTAAAATCGTGGAACAAAAAAAAAAAAAAAAGGGTACTTGACCACATGCTAATCTTTTTTTGATAAACCACCTTAACCCTTTGGTGCCTGATATTGGTGCTAGCAAACTTTACATGTGGAAAGAATCCGACTTAGGGCACCTGACGTTTAAGCCTGGCCACAAACTTTGCCCCAGGTACTGAAATAAAGCTGCATGCACAGAGGGGCACCAGTCTCAGAGAGCCAACTGGTAGGAGGACTCAGTAGCCAGAATGGCTTATCTAGGGGGGGGTGGACTATTCCAAAATGTTTACTGCAGAAATAATAGAGAGGTTTGTAAGTAAAGCAGGGTCAGGCAGCAGGAACCAGCCTGGCCTCCTCGCCTCTGGCAGGCTCGCTCCGGCGCATGCTTCTCACGCAGTGCATTTTGCCATGGATCTGCTGCTGCTGCTGCTTTGCAGATGCAGACTTACCTCCAGGATAGCGATTCTCCGCTCCATGTACTCCAGAAAAGGCTGCTGGCCACGTCCCATGGAAACAAAAGCAACAAGCGCCACCATAAACAAAAGATGCGGCCCCATCGTGGAACTCTGCCTTTTGCTGTGCGCGCAGCAGTCCCTTGGCTTTTGCGCAGTCCGGCTGATTTTTTTTTTTTTTTAAGCGAGGGATCGTTCCTCCTTGCCTGCGAGAGTAGTGGCCCTTGACCCACCAGTAAGCCTCTTTCGTTTTAACTCACAGCTTTGGAATGTTTTTACAATTTCTCCAAGCAGGGAGGGAGCGAGGAGGAGGAACATGGCTGCTTGGGGCTTGCTCCGTCCCCTGAACTTTATTAAAGCCAGATGCAGAGAATAAAGCTCCTACACAATCCGATTTTGGTTTCCAAAAAATGTCTTAACCCTTTCACTGCCAGAAGCTCCTGCTGGGGTGAAGCACTGGAAAAAGCCTGGAGCTCGATGCGTTTTTTCTTAGAGATGCCTCGGGCATTTTTCACAGCTTTCGGGCAGGCTCGGATACCTTCAAGATGGGCTTCTCAAATGCCGGCCCTGTGAGAGAAGCCTGCAAAATTAAGCAACACCCCAGCGGGAGCCAGGGAGCACAGTGATAAAAAAAAAAAAAAAAAGGCTGCCGCTTGGCAGGTGAGACTCCAGTAGAGGTCAATTCATTACCGAGGCAGCTTGCTGAAGGGGACCCTGTGAACGGAGCCCAGTTACTTACAGAAAGAGCCTTGGCTCTTTGTTTCTCTAAAAGATATAGGCCTCAGCACTTTTACAGGATGTCGGAGTAAAGTCTTAGATCCAAGGGCCGAAATGTTGGAAAGCCCTGTAAGGTGCTCGAGAGCTGGAGGAAACCATCCAAGAACAGACATCGGTGGCCGAAGCGTTGCGATTAATTACCTTTCCAGGGCCCAAGCTCAAGCCAATTCCCATTTAGGTACAGGAGGCAGCTCCCTGCCCCCCCCCGAGGGCTTGCAAGCTACGTTTTCAAGGCAACGTGACTTGTCCAAGGTCCCAAAGAGCATGGGTGAGAGAAGCAGGGTGGCAGCAGACTGGGCCATTCCTCCGCGCTGGTGGTGCAGAGCCTGGAGCCTCCATGGACTTGTCTCCAGTTGGGTTCAGCCATCCTTGGGTTCCTTGTCGGCATCGAGACAATCCAGGTTTCCCAGCAGTGTCATTCCTCTGTAACCTTCCTTGGGCACACACTCACTTTTTCAGCATTATGCAAACTCATTATACTTCTAGATGAGCGATATAATTACTAGGACTTTAGCTTTAATAACAGGAGTTTTAATTCTCCTGCTTTGCCTAGGGTTGTAACAATCCTAGCCCTGTCAGGTTTGGGTGACCAAACGTTATTCCCTCCCATGTCCTATAGGTTCGCATTCTTAGCGTCCCTGGCTCGTAGCTCAGACTTTATCAAATAGGGTATTTGTCATCTCAAGTTTAGGATAAAATTCCAGTAGCAAACCTACACAGTGACTGAACAATTATTAACCTCCACTTTAATGAACCCTTAATTAACTGAAGGGTCGGATAGCACCACGGCTAGGAACCTGGCCAAATCCTCCAAGACAAAAGATTTAACAGATGCAGGCTCTAGGGATAATTTATAATTTGATTGTCCTTTGAGTCAAGCAGTTCATTCTTAAATATTTAATAGCTGCCGTTTCAAAGGATCGCTCTACCCTCGTTGCCCAATCTGAACAGATTGGAACGGAGTTTGAAAAAGGCTCTGTCTGTCTGTATTCTATATCCAGAGCAAACCTTTGGCGCACTAGCTGAACGCTTTTTATTTCCTACTCAGTTCAGAATCGCAACTCAACATGGAAAGTAAACTTGTGAGCTTTGGCTGCACTTGAAAAGGAGGGGGGTCGAAAATAAAAAAAAAAAAAAAAAAGATACTGGGTTCATTGCTCAGATCCTACTGGAGGCTCTACATCGACATCGGGCTTTAACTGAAGTTTAAAATGTCAGAAACTTCCAGGCCAACACAAGTGCATTATTTATTTCTCCCTGTGCCACAAGGCAACATATGGTCACGTATGCTTACAGCTCTCCGAGTTTAAAAAAAAAACCCCACAAAAACATCTGCTGTAGGGATTTGCAAAGCAAGTAAAGCTCCTGCTGGCGAGGAACCCCTGGCAGTGTTGCACCAATCTGATAAAACATTGCACAGAAAATAAAAATGCAGCAGAGTGCAAGGCCAACAGAGAGCTGGTGCAGAATATTCTCATGAAGTCTTGCAACTTAAGCAGGAGCTGGGGGCAAGTAGGTGCGGCCTCTGGAGGGTAGAATGACCCAGAGCTCTTGCATAGTTCTTTGAGGAATATGTATCAAAGATCCAGAAACTTTACTTTGAAGGCATTTCAATTTGGCTGACCCATAAAGTCAGCTAGGACAGAATACTGGATGGTGTATGGTGATAACAAAGAATGCAGTCACACACACATCATACTCACAAAGACATTGGTCCACCATGTTCAACCGTCTGCCATGTCCTCTAGTCTCGCTTGCGTCTCAGTCTCTGACTGGCGGGAAACATTTCAAACACAAGACACAGAACACTGGCACCCACGCGACAAGCATCCTCTGAAAATTCCACTGCAGGCCAGGCTAAGCATGGTAAAGACACAGCCGCTTGCTAAAAATTATCCCCGCTACGAATGAGCTGTCTTGGATGAGTCTTGCAGGGGCAAGTCTGATCTGGTATCTGTGGAAAAGCCACAAGAAGTTAATGAGAGGTGCTTTCACCTAGAGTGGGCCAAAGACCAACACCTCAAACAGCATCCATTCGCCATCAACACAGGCGACCCTTGTAGCAGTGAAAGCCATTAATGCTTGTTCACCTGTGGAGACCTTAAGTGCAAAGTGTCCACACACAGACTGGCTCAAGCTACGTCCTTGTGTTTCGTGGGCAGGGGAGAGAGGCAGAAGGATTTGGGGGTTTGCCCAGGTTAAGTGGTTTCATTTGTTGTGGATCTTGTTCAGCACAATGTTTCCCTTTGTCATCACCAATAACTGGCAAAGGGAGACCATCCATCCTCGCTGGCATTAACCATTCCTTTCTCCTGCGGTACTTCGGAAGGCATTTCATTTCTACTGAGAGCTTTTTGAAACCCAAGCAGATTTTCATAATTTAGGAAACAGTAGGAAGAACAAACAGTCCAATTACTAAGAGTCAGACAAGTCGCATTCCAAGCAGACCTACAGCATATCTTGCTACTTAATGCTAGAGCGCTACTCCGTACATACAGATAAGAGACAATCCTTGCTCTGTGGAGCATACGGTCTCCTTCAGACACACAGATGAAACAAATAGCAGGCTTCTGATTGCTAAAATAATCTCTGCACTGCAATAGGAGTGCCAGACATGGCAAGCGAATGAGAGAGGGGCCCTGCATGAAAAGGCACACGCTTAGCAACCAAGTGCAGCACATTACAATGGGTGCCAGCTTACTTAGGTCTTTCCATGGTACCGGCACGTTAGATATCCCAGTTCCATGCTAGGTATGAAACGGAAGCTTACATAGTTTTTAAAGCAGGGGTCTTGCAATTGCAGACCTCAGGGTCTACTTTTCAGAGTACCCAAAACAGGCAAATGAACTCGGCTCTTGGACCAAATGCCCTGCAGCTATAGCTGATGAATAGTCACTGAGCACATTCTGAAAATCAGACCAGCTTAGGCCCTTGAGGAACCTCCGATCTTGACCGTTGGAGAAGTGCCGTTGCACAATCAGAATTCACTCCCTGGAGTGCCTCACCGCCGTTACACAATGGCTCAGTGTTGATAACGTTTTGCTTGCATCTTCTCTGGTCTGTGCTGACATGGGATTTCACTCGTGCAAATCAGAGTGCAGTGCTTGCTCGGCCTTAGCTGTCAGCCAAGATCACCTGCCAGTTTTATAAACACACAGCACAGCTCGTGATGTAATGGTGCATGAGGCATTTAAAAAAAAAAATAATAAAAAATATATATATATATATATATATACCAAAGGTTGCTTTTTTGGCTTTCCATTAACCTTTAGGTGTGTATATTATGAATATCAAAGCAAGGCTGGTTCAGAGGGTCCCTCAGACCCCCACAGCCATGGTATAACAGCACCACCTAGTGTTGACATGGAATAGAAACTCTCTCAACCTGAAAAAGGACTTTTATATAAAACTAGCATATACTGCCTGGCCTTGCTCAGGTTCTCTGATCCATAAGGAGCTATACATTTTAAAACTGAACAAAAGTGACAATAGTACATATTTGTTTGATTTTAAGTGTTACAGGAAGTTTATGATGGTAGACTAGGTTGGGCACCTGCCTATTACGTGCCCTGTGTAACTCTTGTGCCCTGTGGTGAAGCCCACCTGTGTACCTATCACCGCCTAGTCTACACTCACACCGGCACTTTGGCACAAATCTAAAGACTATGGGTAGTGTATAAACCAGTTTATTACTAGAGCATATCAATGCAATACAATACTGGTGCTTATTGGAATACCCCCAGTCTCCTAAACTCCTCTGGCTGGGGTCCAGCTCTGCAGCCACTGCCCTCAGCCCCCTTTTTATCAAGATGACGTCTCTCCGTTCATTGGTTGGACCCAGTTGTGGTTCTTTGGCGATTTTGTCCATCTTTGGGTACAGAAGGTGCGCCATAGGTTGCTTCTCTACTCTATTTGGTAGAGGGGCCTTGGACATATATTAAGGTCTTCCCCGAATGGTGTGCCCGAGGCAAGCTGCCATGTCTCAGCCCTTATTGGGAAGATCGCTGCTGATAGTGTGGTTTCAGCATTTCCGTCTTCCTTCTCTTATACTTTGCAATGCTGATGTTACTGTTTTCTTGAAGTTATCAGGAACTGTCAGTTTTACATAAAGCACCTGTTTATTCCACTGGAAAGGTCCTAAGCTGCATCGCTGTTGTGTTCTTTTAATATTGCAGCTTAATAGCGTTTGAATTTAATATCTACTCTGAGTGGCTTATATTGGCAGGAGTTTTCCCTAACCTTTCCTACCTCTCTATAAACGACATTGACAGTTTATTAGACATCTCTCATTGCCCAACTTTAGAAAGCACTAAATAGCAAAGTTACAGAGGAATACTAAAAAGCGCCGGTTCCAGTACAGATCCCTGGAGCACCGTGCTATTTACCATCCTCCACTGGGAGAACTGACCATAGTCTTACTGAAGTTTCCTGGGTTTTTTTTTTTTTTTTTACCCAGGTCACAATCCACAACAGTGGCATAGCCATGGGCCACCCTCTTAGGGCTCAGGCTCCTGTATCTTGGGCTGCCTCCAGCAGCTCCCATCCCACGGCAGCTGGATCCAAACCCACAGCTGCTGAAGGGGTCTGTGTGTATGAGTGGGAAACTGTGCATTTGTATGCCAGGGGGAGCCTGGGTGCATGCGTGAACGTGGGAACCTGAGACCGGGCTTTGCAGGTAGAGCACATTAGCAAAAGCACCTGGTGGTGCTTGGGTTGTCTTGTTTACAACCTGATATACATTTTCAAAACCACAAGCAGTAGAAATCATTGGGTAAGCCAAACCAAACTGGTTATCGAAAAGCAGAGGCTATGCTGTTCATGTGTTTTGAAAATTGTACATTTAAGAACTGGTCCCTCCTGATGCAGTTTCCCGAAACACGGTCCGTGGCAGGGGACCGTCAGTTTCGTCTGTAAGATGCAAATTTGCTTTGTTTGTTGAATCCATTAAATGTACCATCATGAACAGCAAAAATCTGGATAAGTGAAGTTTGTTCCAAATCTCTGCATTTTCAAAACCAAGCAAAAGTAATTTGGTTACTCTCTTTACTTCCAGATGTTTGGTCTGGCAAGATAACGAAGCTCATTACCCAAATAATAATTGTGGCAAGATATAAAATAGGATTATGTACCTACCTCATCTACACTTGTTTAACAATTATGGACGGTGTGTTATATGGTAATAAGATGACTACTACTTGCAAAGAACTTCTCCTGCAATTGTCAGCTATATGGGATCCATTTTTGAAGTGGCGAGAGGAACAGTTAAATATAAATTCCTGTCTAAACTGGGAGTGGGAAGATAGACAAATTGGTCATACTGATTGTGTATTTATGTATATAGTCAGTTTTACAACTGCACAATATGGCAGGCTATTGTTGTTGACTTAAAAGTTAAATAAAAAAAATAAACCCAAACAAAAGTGGAAGAGATATTCTTGTAATCTATCAACAAATTAAAAGAAGAGCTTGTATGTGTGTAGGTGGGGGTGGAGATAGGGTGCTTGAGAGAGAGGGCTTCGCAGCCAGAGCATGCTGTCTGAACAGTGCATCTTCCACTGTTCAGGTCGCCACCTGGTGGCCACAGACGTGACAGTGTGACCGACCAATATAAGCTTTTTATATATAAAGATAATGATTATATTTCACTGTGGGATTTTCCCTCAGATTTTTCTCTTTTATATTGGAAAAAAAATACTTACCTGATAATTTCATTTTCCTTAGTGTAGACAAATGGACTCAGAACAAATGGGTTATGCTTCCCTGCCAGCTGATGGAGACGGAGTCAAATTTCAAAGCCGATGTCATCCTGCCTACACCTCTGAAGACCTCAGCCCTTCAGTATTCTCTTCAAAAGCCACTAGGAACATACTATTGAAAAACCCTGATTAAAAACAGATAACTATACTCAACCAAACACTGAACCCCAGTAAGAATATAGATCCCTGATCTAGAGATCGATATCCACTCCACAGGCAAATCCTTGGCAGTCGGGAGTGGGATGCCGAGTCCATCCGTCTACACTAAGGAAAACAAAATTACTTATCAGGTAAGTATTTCTCCATTTCCTAGCAGTAGCCAAATTAACTCAGGACCAATGGGATGTACAAAAAGCTACTCCCGATCGGGGTGGGAGGCTGCCCGCAGTCCAGTTAACACCGCCCTTGCATAGACAATCTTTTCAGGCCTGTACACCCAGGTGATAGAACTTGGAGTGTGCAAGGAAGACCACTTCGCTGCTTGGCAGATATCAACGGGAGACAGCAGTCCAGCTTCCACCCATGAGACTGCCTGAGCCCTAGTGGAATGAGTTTTAATCTGAGACGGTAATGGCTTTCCTGCCTCCATATAGGCTCCCATGACCACCTCCTTAATCTAGTGAGCTATGGTAGCGTGCAAAGCTAGCTCGCTCTGCTTCCTTCCACCATGAAGGACAAATAGACTGTCCGTCTTTCGGACCGGTTCTGAAACTTCCAGATACCGCACCAAAAGCCTACTGACATTCAAATGACAGAGGAGGCAGTATTCTTCCATGTCCTTGTGCTTATCTAGGGATGGCAGCGAAATGGACTGATTCAAACAAAACATAGAGACTACCTTGGGCAAAAAGGATGCAACAGTATGAAGCTGTAATGCTCCTGGCGTCATCCGGAGGAACAGCTCCCGACACAATGCCTGTAGTTCAAAGATGCAACGTGCCGAGCATATAGCCACCAGGAACATCTGTAGATGTATTTCCGCCCATTCCATAAGGAGATCTATCTCCTGTGACACTTGCTGGCTTTTGGTTCCACCCTGGCAGTAGATATAGGCTACCGTCATTGTGTTGTCTGACATCACGCAGACCGCTTGACCCTGGAGTCTGTGGCTGAATTGTAGACACGCCAATCCGACTGCCCGGGCTTCCAGGTGGTTGATGTTCCAGAGGGCCTCTGAAATGTCGAGTTTCTGTAGGGGCAAAAGCGTTGGAAGCCCCTGGATCGACCCCTCACAGGCGAGGGGTGCCTTAACTGTTTTCTCATCTTCTGATAGCTGGGGAACTGGAGATTCGCCCCATTTACCGGCCAGCTTTTCCAATTCGCTTCGGAAAAGAAGAGATCCCTTAAAGGGCATCATTGTAAGCTTTGCCTTAGAGGTTGCGTCTGCTGACCAATTCTGCAGCTATACCTGTCTTCTGGCTGCCACCACTAAGGCCACTCCTCTGGCTGAAATATGGACTACAACTGAGCCTGCATCAGCTAAAAAGGTTGGCAGGTTCCATATCCACTCTGGAATTCACCCCTGAGTCATCCAACTCCCGAGAGAGAAGTAGGCATGAACGAGCTACCAGGGCACAACAAGAAGCAATCTGTAAGGTCACTGCTAATGCGTCAAAGGCCTATTTAAGGATGGACTCCATCCGTTTATCATGTGCATCTTTTAAGGCTGCTCCTCCCTCCACTGGGATATAGTTGTTCACTTAGAGACAGCACAGACCAGCGTATCCACTTTAGGGGGAATGCACTCTCCCTGCCGGATCAAGTGGGTATAGAGCTTCTAACGCTTGTCCCCCTTTAAAACTTGCTTCTGTGGCATCCCATTCCAGGTCAATCAACTCCTGGATGGCTTCCAGTACTGGAAAGTAGCAAGAGGCTTTCCGTAGGGAAATCAGAATGGGGTTCTTCTTTGGTTCCATCAGAGTGCACCCCAGGAACTCCCAGCACCTTCAGGGTTTGGGAAACCAGGGCTGGCAAATTGGTATCTATGGAAAAACCGTAACATGGTCCGATACAGTTCTAAACCAGGGGGAATTTCCCCATCTTCCAAGGAATCTGTATCCTCCTTTTCATCCATGCCATCTGGGTCCCTGTCAGGAATACCCTTGGTGAGGCGAAACGTGCCTTGAAGTCTGCCAAAAGGACTGGGAGAGGGAGGGCTTACCAGCTGAGGTTCTGTCTGGACAGGGGCAAGTGAAGTAGCAGACTGCGCCTGTATGAAGGCTTGAAGGCCCTGGAAAAATTCCACCCAAGAGAAGGCAGCCGGATTCATGCCTAGCCCAGAAAGTACTGGGGTGCCGCTGAATTTCCCTCTCCCATGGATGACCCAGTCCTGGGGATACTTCCAGTTAACGCTGTGGCTAACCAATCCTCTGAATGGGACCTCCACCATCTGCTAGAGACAGAGAAATACCTACAGTATCTGAATGTAATCCACTTTGAAGCACTGAAAAAAGTGCAAAAGCGGAATATAAAAAAAAATAAAAAATAAAAAAATAAAATAAATACTGATGAACTGTAGGTGGCACCTTAGGATATCGGGCAGAGTCTGTTAAAACTTCTCTGTCTCCATCTGCTGGAGGGGAGGCAAAACCCAGGAGTCTGGACTGATCCGGGTACGTACAGGGAACCGGGCTTAGCAAAATCCAGGGAGGCCAACTCTCCCTGGGCTTCCTCACAGTGCTGACATAAGTTGGAATCCATGTCAGACTATGAAGTCCTAATATGACAAGCAGCGCAGAGAAAGGCACTTATGCTTCTTGGCAGTCAGAGCATGGTGGTAACTGTGTTCTGTCGGCTCGAGCTTAAAATTTTATGCGCACAGATTTCAGGCGCCTAGGCGGAATGCGGTGAGGCGCATGCACAGCCCCTGCGCCCGGCTTCACCTGTATTCTGTGCTTAGTAGGTTGTGCGCATAGCGGGTGCGCAGAGCCAACGCAGTGCGTGTACCGATGTTCTATGGAGGGCAAAACGTCATACACACAAGATGACGACGCTGCAGCCTTCCATCTGGTGTGCAGACCAAGCCTAAGGCAGGGCCTAGCCCACCGGGGGGCCGCTCAACCTGCTTGGAAGCCCACTTCCCCTTACCCCAATGGGCTCGGGAATGTCAGTACGGCACGCCACGCTAGTAGACTGGAGGAAGTTTTACTGAAACTCCTCCAAATGTCTCTGAATTGGGAGGCAAATTTTTTTTTTTTTTTACTTATCTGGGCTCAGCACTTACCGGCTGAGTAGAGACAGTCTCCGGTTGTGGGGGGAGAGGGCTTTGGCTGTCACCACCACGCTCGGCTTCCTGCACCCGCTGCCTTTCAGCTGCTTAGGCAGCAAAGTCCACGCTGGGAACTGGCTACCGGACCCCAAGGCACACTTCTGAGGGATCTCAGAAATTGCTTCAAGAATTCTCAATTAGGGGAGGGACATTTAGGTATCACCGCAGGAGAGCGGGGCTCAATTTTTTCTCCAATTTAAATGTAGGATTTCTCCTTCCAGAAAGTACAGCAATCCCCATAGGGAGAGGTACGTCCACCATCTGCTGGAGACGGAGAAATACTAAAGGGCTGAGGTCAACTGCAGGGGTGTATCTAGGGTGACATCAGCTTTGAAACCTGACTGTCTCCATCTGCTGGCAGGGGAGAATAACCCATTGGTCCTGAATCCATCTGGTTACACGCTAGGAAAATTAAATTTCATCCAATCCCAACAGCATGTCGCTTTAAAATCAGGAACTCCTAATTTTTCTTTTTTTGGCGTGGAGAAGGGTGGAAGTGTTTATGATGAGAATAAGATGTAGATATTCCTAGCACACAGGCACACCATATAAAGAAAAATGGCAGCAAAAGTGAAAAAGCGACATCACCACCATAATACAGAAAATTAATCCATTTTTATTGATGCATTGCAATTGCCCTACATTTTTGCCTTATTATGTAGAAAATACAAAGCTACTTTGTAAAACCAAAGACAAACATTGAATCCAAAGATAAACAGCGTTTTCACAATGGACCCTTTTCCCGTATAGTTAGTATTAAATTTTAAATATCTATATTTTTGTTTGTTAAACTGGTTACTTTACAGACCCATCTAAGTAAATCCGTATTGCAAACAAACATCCATAATTCCCAGAATCTACCTGTTCATAGCTGCTTTAAAGATAAAAACAAACAAAAAAAAAAAAAAAAAAAAAAGAAGTTAACCACCATAAGAGGGGAAAAATGAAGTTTAAATTTCACACAGTAACTAGCATATCAAATACACGGAATAAACGAAGCAGACCCACCACTGCGATGATTCAAAGCCAAAAGAGAATATTAACATTACACAGAATGGGCTGCTACACATTGTGATGCACATTGCAAGCAGAATGCAAAATCCCACGTTATATAAAACTTCAACAAACGACATAAAACAGACATGCAGGATTGACCGCTAGCTTAGGAAAAGTAAAATCAAAAGGTTAAAAAAATAAACCAACCCCTGTTGACATGAGACTGGGTTTTAATGAAGAAGGCTGGTTGCCTTCTCTGGCACAGGTCCAAGGGCAGAGTTTAACCCTTGGATCCTACCTTTACCGCTGAATACTGGCAGTAGAAGAAGCCTAACTTCCGGCATTAAAGGGATAAAGGTGGCAGCTGAAAGCTTTTTCAAATTTAAGACCCCTCTACCCCGAGTTCCATTTCTGAATGGGTTTGGAATGCTCTTCATTGGCCCCTCCCTCTTCTTATTGCTGGGGCAGTCTTGGTTCTGTAGCAGGGGGTCCGTTTCTGCTGGGCTCATGCAGATCATCCAGGGCACAGAAGGTACTGCACGTCAAGGAGCTGCCAGGGTGAGGAGGGTAGGGTATTTCGGCTCAAAACAAGGGCACGAACCGATTTGACGGCTTGACCAAAGACAGTCGCAGCAAATCAGAACGATCCGAAAAGAAGGGGACAAACCCAGAATCATTTTCTAGCTCTTCAGCCTTGCGTTTGACTTTCGGTAGTTATTCAGGAGTCCGGGATGGTTCTCGCTGTTCTCGGACCACGTGGCTCTGCTGAAGAGATTTCCCCCTTCTTACAGGGAAATCGGCAGGTCCTGCCTAGCTGTTTCGGACACCTTCTGGCCACTCGACATGTAGTGAGGACCTTTGCTACACGTCACAAAGCTACCTGAAATCCCACCATCTGACTTCCTTTCAGCCAACCAGGACAGCTTGCAACCCACCTTAGGAAATGTACTTTTCACTGCCAATTGCCGAGTTCTACTTTAAAAACAGATTCAAATAAAGCCCAAACTGGAAAGCTGTACTGATACTGGTGTGTAAAAGTGACCAGTGTGGGATCATAACCTCCTGACCTTTTCCTGGCATCTCTGATGGAAGGGCTACTCGTCTACGCTCAACACCTGGCCCCCAAGGATGCTTCACCAAAATTATCATCCCGCCTATTAAAACCAAAGGTAGGTTAGCACTGTGTGTGTGTGTGTGTTTTATTTATATGTACGCACATATATATGGGGAAACTAAAGCCTGTTTCCAGATGAGTCAACAAGGAAAGTTTAGAATGTGCAAGTCTTTAAAAAAAAAACCCAGCAACTTCCCCTAGTCTGCCTTTAACGGCAGCAACGTTAACCTTCTCAGCTACCTAGGCCTGGGTCACCATCCCTCCTGAAGGTTTACATGTGAAATATCTTCTAGTAAATGAGCAGTGCACATGTGCCACACCGTACCTACTGCTGCCCATGTAATAAAAGGACAGAACACGCTGCGCTGCCTCAAGTGCACGGAGGCTCTGCAGGGCACCTCGCCAGCTGCCAGCGATGGTTCGGAATCGGAAATGCAACTGAAATGGGGTCCAGAGCCACGAACAAAGCCCTCAGCCGGATTTCACCAGACGCCTTCTATATGGATCTGGGTTCAAATCTAAATTATGCAAAGTGATGCTGCTTTTCATATTTTTATTTTATCGGATTTACTAAGTAAGTTGCACTGGCAGTCGCTGACCAAGGTTTAACTGGATGTGCTAACATTTGTTGTCTGGCAAAGTTTTGAGAAGCACGGCCCCGAGGGGGTCATGTAATAAGGGCGAAAGGGGGTTAGACTCAGGAAATACTGCTTTACAGAGAAGGTGCTGGATGCATGGAAAAAACTTCCCCAGTGGAGGTGGAGGAGACCAAGACGGTATCTGAATTCAAGAAAGCCTGGGATAAATACAGGGGATCTCTAAGGAAGTGATGGGAATTATAAGGCTAAATTAAATAGGAGGATGGGCAGCCCGGATGGGCCATATGGACCCTTTCTGCCGTCACATGTCTAAGTTAACAATACCATGGAAACCGTATAGTGAACTTTAATTTAGCATTAAATTGCTATATTATTTATAATACACCATTGATCTATGCAGCTTTGCACACAGGGAGGAAGTCCATGAAGAGGAGTGTTAAATAAAACATTTATAGCATGAGAAAACCACTAACAATATCCCCAGTAAGCTCCAAGTCCAAAGGAATGGGCTGAGCCAGGGCAGCTAGGGACCTTCCAATTTCTGTAAGCCAAATGGGACCCCATGCCCAGAGATGCAATGGAGCAAAACCAGGAGCAGCTCAGCCCATCCATGGTGTCATGAAGCCACCTGCTTCTCTTATCCTAGCCCGAAGGGAAGGGAAGAAGGTGTAGCATGAATCAAATGCGGGTGAAAGGTCTTTGGCAAACAGAGAAGGAGTGACTTCCAGAGATGAGCTGGGGCAACAGGAGAGTGCGAGGAGCCCGACTGAGACATCCTTGGAGGAAACAGAAGGAAAACCAGCTCAACGTGGCAGGAGACATCACTGATGGGGCGAGAGCAGTCTCATTCCCTCAGACCGTGCCAGAAACATGCAACAGACAGCAGAGGCAAACAAACATCTCGTTTTCTGACTAACTGAACTACGGTGCTTCCACTAACAGTCAGACATGTTCAAACATCTTTTCATTAAAGGAAGCCGCGTGCTTGCACAATTACCAGTGAAGCAAACGCTCTCCATAGCAGGAGAGCCAATACAATAGAGATCCAGGGTATAATGTTGTATTAAGAAGCGATGAACCCAATGCACACTACTGAAGTACTGAACAATACAAATAAGTATTTATATAAAAACTAACTCTTAGCACAAGCAGAAACACATTAAAAAAAAAATTAACAGGACGTACATTTGGCCACACAAAACGTTCTAACACCAATGCTGTAAACTATTTAATTGCTTTTTTTTTTCCATTCTTACAAAGCCTAAACTTTATAGCAAAAAAAGGTCAACATTTAGCGACTACCTTAAAACCAATAAAAGGAAGGAATGCTCGAGCACAGCCGCCCCTTCTCTGCCATGTGCTCCTGGAGATCTTTCCAACGCACTAAGCACTCAAAATCGTCTCCCACTGCCAAGTCCAGCCGCTATAGAGCTACTTGTTTTAGTCGTCGTAAAATGCCAGACAGCCAACTCCACAGCTTCTAAACCGTCGTCTTGGTATGGGAGCTGGGAGGCATTCCCTAAATGTGTGTCTTTATCCTGCACGGCGGACAAAACGGCAGCATTTCGGGGACGCTGCAGATCCTTGCTAGGCCAGCAGCCATTTTGCTCCACACTAAATACCTGCAGCTCTAGAAACGCCCGGAAGGCAGAGCCACTTCAACTCCAGGAAACCTGAGGAAGCAAAGTGCTTCTCCCCATAACATTGGCAGAGCCTCTCCCTATCATGTTCCAGATCACTGGGGCAGCCCGAAAACCAACCGCTGTGCGCTAAGCTTTCTTTGGTATAATCATTTTATCTACTTACATTATCTTACAAGGAGGGTCTTCTAGGAATGGAGCGGGCATGGGAGGAGAGAGAGACAAACAGGAAAAAAAATTGCACACAAATTGAGACAACACAAGTAAAAGAAAGGAAAATGGCTTATGTATAATAGGTTAAATATTCTGATGCATTTCCTTCGTAAATCCCCAATTCATGGGTAAAACATACCTAACAGTTTCTGTGTCATTTTAAGGAAAAAAAAAGCTTTCATGAACATTGCTTAATTTGGAACCAAACAAAAAGTAGCTTTTTTCTGTTGGCATTGAACACGAGAAGGCGGCCCTTTGCCTACACGACGCGACACTACTCTTGTGACTTCGCAGCTGGGTGAACGGCTCGTGTTTCGGGAGGAGGAGGGCTTGCTGGTCTCCTAGAAAGCAAGCTCACTGTAAACGCTAAGAAGTTCTACGTTAGCATTTAAGGCACTACAAGAAGGACTTACATCAAACAATTTCTTCACCATACATACCTGTGCAAAACAAAATCAGAACATTATCCTCTCTTTGCCTGCCCCCGCATAATGCGAGCCTGGCCCTTAATATTTTCAGTGCTACTGTGATAGGAGCGAACACATATCATCTCACATACATTCCAACAATTCATTTTGGTTTCAAAACAGAAAGGATGCATTGCCCAAGAACGCTTAACAGACAAATACCACCTACAGAGCTTCAAGTATAATCACCACTACAGTTTGATTACAAAGACAGAACAGGCTGAACTGAAAGGAAGGTTTGCTCGTTATATTCGAGTTAATATGTACATATTCAATCAGATGGAAAATATTAAAACGCCACCATTACAAAACTTTCAAAATAGTTTTTTGATTCAGTAATAAACTTTAAAATCTGTTTTTCTTTGCATTCCCCACATGCACCTATGTAAGTCCATAAGCACTCAGAGCTTGCAGCTCGCTGGTTGAAGTTAGAGCGCGTGGTATAAAAACGCAGTTTTAAAGTTGTGCGCTCCTGAGAATGACAATTCAAAAAGTCTCCCAAGCTGTTCCTGCAGGAGGATCAGGCAACCCAAAAGGGGTAAACACCCATGTGCGTCTGCTGAAGGGGACCTGCGCTCTGAATGTAAATAAGAGATCTGTGCTTGGGTTGGTCTCTGCTTCTGTACCTGACACCTAATAAGCTAATGCAGGTTCTGTGCACTGACAACATCGAATGCACAGAGAGCACGTTTCAAATTATGTCACTAGGTTAAAGATTTGGAAGAGCTATACAATTCTAATGATAGTCAATGTACTACTGAGTGAGCTGGTGGAGGCTGCTAGACAGTAGATCAGATAAACATCTAGCTAGGGTTATTTAAGTAACCGGTGCCAGAATGGGTCCTCAAGGTCCACCCAACAGGTCAGATTTTTACACTGGCCACAAGAAATAGGCATGAGATAGCTGCACCAATCGTGAACATACATCACCCTTAATCATGGCGGCTATCTCGAAGCCGCCTCTTGACATGGCTCTAGGATTGCCTTTCTGTACCAGCAAGATAAGCCAATAGTGGATTCAAGTCACAGGGAAGGCCATATGCAGGCAACTCTCAGCTCTCTTTCTTACCCAGCGAGCTTTCCCTTTCGGTCTACGAGAGCAACAGTCCAGAAGAAAACCACCCCACATCAATAACCAAGAACACACACACCAGCGAAATCATCTTGACACACATGGCACTTTGGTGACCTTGTGCTGCAATGCAACACAGGCCACAGAAAACTAAAAAATACTGATTATTCTTGGGATTATTTTTCTGGCCAAAACAAAATGGTAGTGACAGAGCTGCTAAATGGGGCTCTCTTTAGGAAGTCTCGTTGGACTGCTCCCAGCAGAAACGTTCCCAGCTCTGTGGCATATCGTGCGGACCCCAATTTACAACAGCAAAATGATGGGCAGGATCCCAGCTGCAGGGATGATTCTGCAAAGACCCCCTGGAGCTCAGAGGGGAAAGCAGAAGTTTACTCAATAAGCGAGCCTCCCGAGACGCAGAGCTTCAGCCGTGCTTCTGGGAAAGGCTCAATACTGAACTGAAACCAGAAGCCTATAAAAACTCACTGAACATCAAGCAGCTGCCACCAAGTCCACCATGATGTCCCCCAAAAACCTAGCACTCGCCTACTACTCTCTACAGGCCAGTCCAAGCCTCGAGCCAATGACATTTTAAGCATACAAACCAGCTTTCTGCAATTATGAATAGCAGGCTGCGCTCTGAACATTGGTTAGCCGCCTTTCTTCTGGTTGAAAAGTAGGATTTTTCTAGTATAGACGATCTCTATATGGCTTGACAAAATACCTAACGGAAGCAGGCTTGAACGACCCAGCAGAAAAATGGTGGCAAGTCACTATAGAAAAATCACACTTTATAAAGGGGGCGGGGGCAGCAGCTACCTATGTTATAGAATAGAACGGTAAAGTATTAAAAACAGAAACACAAGGGTAAAAAAGTAGTACTAAAAACTTGAGCGCTTTAAATTGTACGGTGGGGATGCATCCCCAACCACGGAGGTGTGAGCAAGTGCATTAAAATAGGGTGCTGGCAGTCCGTCCGCCATTAATAAAGGGGGAAAAAATATTGCAATTAAGTTTGTGAAATAGGGCTGTTCCAAACGAGTTAAAAGCGCTGGTAAAATTACGTCCGCAGTCCAATTGTAGAAGTCTGGCTGCAGAATGCACACAAAGCTCTCCCCCAGTAGCCTGTTATCCTTTACTGACGGACACCCTGAAAAGGCAATCACTTCAAAATGAGAAACAAACACTGCAGCAGTCAGCAGGTCAGAGCGGCTCCCTCCTCGCTCAGCGGAGTCAGAGTTAAAGTGGCAAGGCTCGGAGGGCTATAAATACGAGTACTGATTGATGTTGGTTGGGCTCAGGGGGTATCCAGTGTAAATTGCTGATCCTCTGGAGGCGCCAATGTACGACTGCGTGGCAAACTGGTGTGGGTACTGGGCGGGAGCCACATTGGCCGAAGTCAGCAGGCCGGGACCGGCGCTGACCGGGACTTGATGGACCAGAGTACTAGGGTGGGCGGCATAGGACGGATGCCTGGTAGGGCCCTGAGGGGAGAAAAGATGGCCGATGGAGGTGGTAGAGCCCAGCGTTGCGGCGGTGGTAGGCGCGTAAGTGTACATGTGCGGCTGGCTGGTAAGGTGCGTGGTGGCCGTGGCCGCCAGGTGGGGGTGGACGGTGGAATGCAGCGGGCTGCTGTGCTGGAAGGTGAACGGTGCCTGAGAAGTCGCTGATGCCAGGGGCGCGACGTACGCTTGCTGTCTGCGTGGAGCGGGGTTGACGCTTCTCTCTTGCGAGGCCGGCACTGCCATCTGCTGGTTCTGTGAAGAGGAACGAGAAGAAAGGGCCATGAGAAGACCTGGGAGGCTGCACTGGGCTGCCTGGTACCTTATCCGCGGCGCTATGCTGCAGCCCATGCTATGAAGCACAATACAGCACCACTTTTTTTTTTTTTATACTAAATTGTTTTTAATCAATTAATGTATATTCTGCCTTTTGTAACTGGTCAGCCACTTCAAAGCTGGTAACATTCAGGGACTGCAGGTATTTCCCCATCCGCAGAGGGCTCACAATCCTAAGGCCTGATTTACTAAGGCTTTTCTCCCATTCTCCGTATGGGGAAAGCCCTTAGTAAAACAAGGGAGGCAATGGAGAGGGAAGTGACTTGGCCCAAGGACAAAAGGAGTGTCAGCGGAAATCTGAACCCTGGCTTCCCAGATTCGCAGCTTGCTGCACTAACCACTAGGCTCATTCTAAGAAAATATTTACCTAGTCCTATATCCCCAAAAACGTAGCATCCAGGTCTTTCTCCTCGAAAGTACAATGCAACTTGTAAGTAATAATGTTACTGTTGATAATATAATTCCGTGTACATACTGCATGGAAAGGAAAATTGATTTTTACCTACTAATTTTCGTTCCTGTACTACCACGGATCAGTCCACACTCCTGGGTTTATACATCCCTGGCAGCAGATGGAGACAGAGAAAGCTTCACTGACACTGCTTCATATTCCCTGGTGCCACCTGCAGTTTCTCAGTATTGGCCTCTACCCAAACAAAAAACACTTGAAAAAAACTTGTAAAAAAAAATAGCCAAAACATCCTAAACAAAATTTAGAAAAAAAAATCTTAGACTGTACAAGAAATTTATAGCTGAGCGGACGACTCTCCACCTCCATAAATCGGGCGGGTTCTGAACTGATCCGTGGTACTACAGGAATGAAAATTAGCAAGTAAGAACCAATTTTCCTTTCCCTGTACGTACCCAGATCAGTCCGGACTCCTGGAATGAACCAAAGCTCTTTACTTAGGGTGGGACCTGGAGAGTCCCGCTCGCAAGACACTTTCGCCAAACGACCGAGACTCCGGATCCCCACCATCCAAACAGTAGAGCCTTGTAAAAGTATGCAGCAACTTCCAAATAGCCGCTCTACAAATTTCCTGTGGTGAAACCAACAGGGTCTCCGCCCACGAGGCTGCCTGAGACAGTGTAGAGTGAGCCTTCAAACCTTCAGGCACCTGACAGCCTTTGAGTCAATAGCCTCCTTAAGCCACCTCACAATGGTAGCTTTGGAAGCCTGGGTACCTTTCTTCGAACCACTCCATAAAATGAAACTATGATCAGATCTCCTGAAATCATTTATTACCTTGAGATACCTCAGCAAAACCCTACAAACGTCCAACAGCCTTAGCTCCCACACGAGGCGTAGAAGCATCCAATTCCGGAAAAGCCAGAAGCTCCAATTTGATTAACATGAAAAGCCGATACCAAGATAAAGCCTGCAACTAAGATTCTCCTCGCAGAACAAATGGCTACTAGGAAAACGACTTTTAAAGTCAAATCCTTAAGTGTCGCTTTGCGGAGAGGTTTAAAAGGTGCCTCACAAATCTCAGTGAACAAGATTAAGATTCCAGGATGGACAAACTCTCCTCACTGGAGGGTGCAAATTCTTAATCCCGCCCCCCCCGAAGAAACCTAACTACATCGGGATGAGAGGCCAATGTGCAACCCTCAACTTTACCTCGTAAACAAGCCAGAGCCGCTACCTGTACTCTGAGAGAACTGAAAGCCAGGCCTTTGATCAAACCTTCTTGAAGGAAAAATAAAATCTGAGACACTGAAGATCATTAAGGCCTGTACACCTTTAGTTATACACCATGTCTCAAAGTCCTTCCAGACTCAGACATTTTATTTATTTATTTATTTAAAGTCTTTTATATACCGATGGTCGTTCGCACATCGCATCGGTTCACAATGAACAAAAACCTATGGGCGGCACCCTTACATATAACCGATATTGACATACGACAATGAAGTAGACGTCCGTCTAGCTTGCAGAACAGTAGTAATGACTGCCTCTAGGTATCCTCTTCGTCTCAAATGCCGCCTTCTCAAAAGCCAACTGCTAGACAAAAGTGATCTGCCTGGTCTGAAAATATGGGGCCTTGCTGAAGACATGAAAATGACTGAAGCATAACAGTCCATCCACTGCCATGCTGACCAGGTCCTTGAACCACAGCCGACGTGGCCACTCCAGGGCTACTAACACCACTTCTCCCGGGTGTCTCTCTGTCGCAATACCTTGCCTACCAGAGGCCATATGTAAGGTAGAACCCCTTGAGGAAAAGGTATCACCAGAGCATCGACTCCTTCAATCCCATATTCCCTTCTTCAACTGAAAAATCGAGATGCCTTCGCATTGAGACGAGTCGCCATTAGATCCACCTTGGGACAGCCCCACCTTTTTCGGATGAGCTGCATTGCTGACTTGGACAACTCCCGCTCCCCTGGATCTAGCATTCTGCAACTTAGAAAATCTGCTTGGACATTTTTGATCCCTGCAATATGAGATGCCGCTATCTGAACCAAGTGCTGTTCTGCCCAAATAATTAACTCCTGAGCCTCCTGGGCCACTGCTCGACTCTTGGTTCCTCCTTGCTGATTGGTATATGCTACAGTCGTTGCATTGTCCGACAATAACCTCACCGAGCTGCCCTGAACCAAAGATAGAAAAGCAAGTAACGCTAACCGTATTGCTTTGGTCTCTAAGCAATTGATAGACCAAGAGGCTTCTTCTGCTGACCAAGCACCCTAGGCCGACTGTTGCTGGCATACTGCCCCCCAACCAGAAAAACTGGCATCGGTAGTAAGAATTACCTGATCCAGGACCTCCAGATCGATACCATGTACTAGATTGGACATCTGCAGCCACCAAGACAGACTGTCCCGCGCATGACCACTGAGAGACACGGGATAATGAAATTCCTCTGATAACGGATTCCACTGCACTAACAGAGCCCTCTGTAGCGGGCTTATATGCACAAAGGTCCACAGTACCAACTCCAGCATTGAAGCCATCAAACCCAAAACCTGCAAAAAAATCCCAGGCTCTGGGTACTTGCAATGTTAACAAGCGCCAAACTTGCTTTTGTAACTTGCACACTCTTGCCTCAGTCAGGAAGACTTTGCCTTTCCTTGTGTCGAACAGAGCTCCCAGATAGTTGAGAGTCTGAGACGGAATTAGGTGACTGCCAAATTCATCACCCAGCCAAGAGATTCCAGAATATGAATCACCTTCTGGACCGCAGTGTGATAATTGCTCTCAGACTTTGTCTTGATGAGCCAGTAGTCCTGATAAGGGTGTACCAACACCCCCTCACGCAGTAAAGCCGCCGCCACTACCACCATGACCTTGGTGAAGGTGTGTGGCCAGCCCAAAAGGAAGAGCCTGGAACTGGAAATGCTGCCCCAGTACCATAAATCTCAGAAAATGCTGGTGATCCCGATGAATAGGGATATGCAGGTACGCCTCTGTCAAGTCCAGATAAGCCAGGAATTCTTGATTGGGCACCGTCGCAACTACTGACCGCAAGGTTTCCATTCGAAATCTTGGAACATTTAACGCCGCATTAAAGTCCAGAATGGGGCAAAAAGTGCCTTCTTTCTTTGGAATATTGACCTTTGCCCCATTCGTCCAGAGGAACTGGAACCACGACCTCTAATCTCTGCAACCTGTCTAAAGTCTCCCAAATCACCCAACGTTTTTCTAACGACCCGCAGGGAGAGACTTGAAACAGGTTGGAACGGGACATGCAAATTCTAATGCATAACCGTCTCTTATTACACTGAGAACCCATTGATCCTGAGTGACCCTGGCCCACTCCCAGTAAAATCGTGCTAGACGACCCCCTATAAAGGGAACGACGGAGTGGACCAGCCTCGCCTCATCGTCCGGATTTAGCCCCGTAGCCCCACCTCCCGTGGAAGCTCTGAAGGTCTTCAACCGCCACGAAAGGACTACCCCCAGGCCTGACCTTGAGGAGAAAAATGCTTCTGCAATGCTGGAGCTCCTCTCACAGGATGACCTTCTGCCTTCCCAAAAATGCAAACGAGACTGAAAAGTCTGCTTGTTCTTAGGCTTGTCCTCCATCAACTTGTGTACCTTATTCTCACCCAGTTGCTTCATCAAGGGTTCCAGGTCTTCCCCAAATAAAAGATGTCCCTTGAAAGGTAACAAACCCAACTGGAACTTAGATGACACATCCGCTGACCAGTTATGCAGCCACAATAATCGCCTGGCTGACAAAGCGGATCCCATAATACGAGACGAAGTCCTCACCAAATCATACAAAGCATCTGCCACGTATGCAACTGACGCTTCCAAGTGTTGAGCTTTAGCCTCCTCGTCACCAGACTTCGCCAGCCCGTCCTGAAGCTGTTGCACCCAGCACAGGCATGCTCTTTGCATGAAGCTGGAGCAAACGATGGCCCACAGACTCAAGGCGGACACCTCAAAGATCCTTTAGAAGTGGATCTCCAGCTTCTGATCCTGAACATCTTTCAAAGCCGTGGAGCCAGCGACAGAAATAGTCGACTTCTTTGTGACTGCTGAAACTTCCACGTCCACTTTTGGAAGAGAAAAAAGCTCCAATGTCTGTTCAGGCAAGGGATAAACATAAGAACATAAGAAATTGCCATGCTGTTTCCAACAGAGGCCAAACCAGGCCACAAGAACCTGGCAATTACCCAAACACTAAGAAGATCCCATGCTACTGATACCAGTAATAGCAGTGGCTATTCCCTAAGTCAATTTGATTAATAGCAGTTAATGGAATTTTCCTCCTAGGACTTATCCAAACCTTTTTTGAACCCAGCTACACTAACTGCACTAACCACATCCTCTGGCAACAAATTCCAGAGCTTTATTGTGCGTTGTGTGAAAAAGAATTTTTTCCAATTAGTCTTAAATGTGCTACTTGCTAACTTCATGGAATGCCCCCTAGTCCTTCTATTATTTGAAAGTGTAAATAACCGAGTCACATGAACTCATTCAAGACCTCTCATGATCTTAAACATCTCTATCATATCCCCCCTCAGCCGTCTCTTCTCCAAGCTGAAAAGTCCTAACCTCTTCAGCCTTTCCTCATAGGGGAGATGTTCCATTCCCTTTATCATTTTGGTTGCCCTTCTCTGTGCCTTCTCCATTGCAACTGTGTCTTTTCTGAGATGCAGTGACCAGAATCGTACACAGTATTCAAGGTGCAGCCTCACCATGGAGCGATACAGAGATATTAATGATATTTTCCGTTTTATTAACGATTCCCTTCCTAATAATTCCTAACATTGTTTGCTTTTTTGACTGCTGCAGCACACAGATGACTATTTCAAAGTATTATCCACTATGACGCCTAGATCTCTTTCTTGGGTAGTAGCTCCTAATATGGAACCTAACATTGTGTAACTACAGCAAGGGTTATTTTTCCCTATATGCATCACCTTGCCCTTGTTCACATTAAATTTCATCTGCCATTTGGATGCCCAATCTTCCAGTCTCGCAAGGTCCTCCTGTAATGTATCACAATCTGCTTTCACATCGCCCTTCCCACTCTTAAGCCGGAATCAGGAGCACCCCACTCCCAATCCACCATCTTTTTCAGACTTATAATAGAGGAACACTCTGGGGGGGGCCCTAAGCCCATCCAGGACCGGATCCGCCCCTTCCATGTCAAAGTCTTCCTGAGGGACCTTTAGCCTCAGCTCCTTCAGAACCTGAGGAATCAGAGGGCCTAACTCCTCCCTCCGGAACAAGCAGAGTATCTTGGGGTCATCCCCCTCAGAGATCGGAATATTCTCCATATCTCCTGGAACCGAGTCTACCTCATCCGGATCATCACCCTGATTCCCCAGTACCGCCCCCAAATCCCTGGCGGTCTCCTGTGGCCTAACAGAGTCACTGGAGTCCTCATCGGCCCAATAAACGCTGCACCATGGAAGGTCAGATACCACGGGTCTGATTAGGTCCAGAAGTCACATCATGACCCCCCAGGGACGGAGCCTGGGACCCCAGCCCTGGCTTCTAGCAGGACAAAATCAGGGGAAAAAGAGTGAGGAGCCATTGGGAAATGCATGGCTGGAGCTCTAGCAAATCCCGAAGTAGGCAGATCCAAACCATGTACTTCATTTGCCCCCCTCCACAGGACCCAGGTGGACCAAGGAAAGCCTCAGGGGAAATACCCCTCCCCCTCCGAAGGTGCGGGTAAAACTGCCCGAGCACCTAAAATGGCCACCATTCCCATGCTAACAGAGCCCGAAGGCCCAGTGCTCACCGACCTGTCACTCATAGGTGTAACAATCGTGGCAGTGTATGCACCATGCACTCTGCGTTTCGCGGCTTCCGGGGGCTCTGAAGGCCTTTCTCCCCAGAAACACATGCTGCAGAAAGCCTGAGGCGGCTTAAGCGTGCCGGCACCGCGCAGCACACTGAGCCACGAGCCATAACCATGCAGGCAAGGGAAAAACCCCCTGCCGAGTCCAAGCACCAAAGAAGAGTAAAGAGCCCGTCCCTCGCAGTTGATCAAAAGTACAGAGGGAGGAAAGCTGTCCGCCCGAACCCTGGAGCCTTACCTCTCAAACTGCTCCTGCTGCTCACTTTTTATTTTTTTTTTTTATAAAAAAACTAAACTTTACCAAATTAACAAAAAAAAAAAAAACCAACCCTCTCCTAAGGCTGAAACAGAGCTGTCCAGCTCAGGCAAAGTTAAAGAAGGAGAGGAAGGTGACAAAAAGAAGAGCTGCTGAGGAACCAAGCTCCCACAACCCTGAGCCAAGAGCTGCCTAAGCAGCCTCATGAAGGGGCGGGATCTGGACCACCAGATTTACACCCCATGGATCAATGAAGTGAGCATACAAAAAGGTCCCCGACCTCAACCAAACAGGGATGGGTCCCCCAGAACCCAAACCCCTGGGAGAAAGGCTCAAAAAAAACCCCAAAAAACCCCCAACTCCCCAGACTGCAGATTTTTGCACCATCCACCATCTGCTGGAGACTGAGAAATACTGAGGAATTGCAGGTGGCACCAAGGATTATGAAGCAGTGTCAGTGAAGATTTCTCTGTCTCCATCTGCTGGTAGGAATGCATAAACCCAGGAGTCTGGACTGATCCAGGTAAGCACAGGGAAAGTGAAGCTACTTATTTGTAACAGATGTTCTCCAAGGAGAGCAGGATACAAGAGTTCTCACACGTGGGTGACATCAGCCAATGGAGCCCAAGCTCCCATGTGTGGGAGTAACCATGCCAAGACCCCTCTCTGTTCAATATAAAGCTATAGGATTTATAGAAACCAGAGACTGTGGGTACTATATATATTCTGCTGTCCTCGAAGAACATCTGCTCCAGGCAAGCAACTTCACTTTCTCCGAGGACAAGGAGGATACGAGTCTCCTCACAGATGGAAAACCCTAGCTACAGACTATCTTAAAATAAAAATAAAAAAGAGAGAGAGAAAAGGAGAACCCAACTGGGAAGCAATTGTTTCTCAAATCCAGAAGCCTTCAGAAAGTGATACATTGAGTCCACCTTCCTCATAACTGGAGGTACAGAGAAGAGGGGTCTCCCAAATTCTTTGCTGTATGGAGTGGCACTGTCATTTCCTTATTGAGGGATGGCTGACATTTGTGCCTTGGGTTTACCCTCCTTTTCTCAGTCATTGCCTTAAACGTGGTGATTCCTGAAGGGAGTCCTGCAAAGCATGCCTATCCCGAGGAGCCTTCAATCTCGAGTCAGAATAAGGTGTCAGGCTGCATCTGGCTAACAGACAAGACCTCTATGAGGGTTTCCTCTTGACTGTTGGCATCTAGATCCCAACGAATCCTTGCACTTGGGTGGAGAGTCTTACAATAAAGCAGACTCCTCTCTAAGTTTCTGAATAGACGCCATTCTGCCAGATGCTGTTAGAGCCTCCAGAATTGGGTAGACCTCAGCCTGCATAGATACTGACGATGCTGATGCACTGATGGCAGCCAAACTGCAATTATCCGCCATCTGAATCCTTTCTATTCAAATCCTCAAAAATTTCCAATGTCAAAATGGCTTACGGAGCAGTTGAGCTTCATCAGTGGCTGCACCATGAGTCCTTGGAGCCAGTCTTGAGGGTTAGTGGCTCACTCTAGGGTTTGCTTAGGAGGAAGTATGGCCCTGTTCCTAAAATTGTGCATCGACAGGGATTGATTTCGCTGTTTCTATGCCTTTGCTTGATGCCGAATCCCCCAATATCAGTACCAATGATGCAAAATCCCTCACTGTCGTCAAATAGGAGGATCTAGATGTGTCTCTCTCTGTCCTTCATCAGAACTCTGCTTCAATGAAGGGTGATGCTCCTTTGATGTCACTGCCAGTGTAGTTCTCAGGCTTTTTCATGTCTCCGGTGCCGATGGGACAGTCATACTCAACCCATAGGCTTCTCCATGAGCTCAAAACTGGTTTGATGGCCTCTGGGAGTCATATTACAACAAGAGATTTGTCCTTCAGGCAACCTATAGGATTATCATGTGGATTTGTGATTGCTACTGTGTGGTCACACTGAGGGCACTGACCTTCAGTTTTGGGTTTTTTAGGGACATCGGTCACAAAATAGCTGCAGTGAAATCAAAGGAACCAGTGGCTGTAAAAAAATTTAAAAAGGTCAGCTAAGCTTTCTGGGCCATTAGGCCTCAAGAGTGCTGATGTAAAAAAAAACAACCAAAAAACAACTTTAAAGCAAAGGAAAAAAGTCACTAAAAAGGAAGAGACAGACAGAGAGAGAGAGGCATCCAAAACTGAAAAAGATGATTTTATACTGAAAACCAAGACCAGATTTCTTTTTTCTCTCTGGAGCCAACAAGAAACATGACCACTGGCTCCATGGAGAAAACCAAAACTAATAGGGGCCATCATGTGCACCCCACTGACACGGGAACTCCCACACGTGCTCAGCAAAGCAATTTTAGAAATGTAGAGTCTGAGAAAAGCTCCAACCTAGACTCTGTTGGTAGGACTCCTGTATCCTGCTTGCCCCTAGAGAAAATAAGTGACGTGATTGAAGGATCCCAATTTTTAATTGCTTGCCATAAGTTTAGGGACAATAATTTGACAGCAGTAGCAGAACTGCACCTAACGCCTCCAGGTCTGTGTCCTAACCACCAAGCTAGTCCGCTAGCCTTCATCCAAATTGTCCAATTCAGATCCTCTGTCCTCACACACTATGAATATCTACTCAGCTCAGACTAGCAGTATGCTAATAAAAAGGCTGCATCACAAGAAACAGGAATTCTGGTGGATACTGGTCTTGGATGATCACGATTTAACCATCTCCATGCTCATCCTTTTGGAATCATTCACTGAAAAAAATTTCATCTAATCAGGAAATGAAAGGCAGAAAGGTTTACCTGGCTGAGGTTCAGTGGCTGGACACCATTTACCATACGGTGAGAGCGATACCCAGATGTACAACCTCTGGACGACAGGCCACTGGCTGTGGCAGTTTTGGCCTTGCTAACACTGGTGGGGATGCCTGAAAAATGAAGAGAAGTGCAGTTCTCATCACTCAGCTACTGAAACCAACGAGTCTGTCCTCGAGTAGAGAAAATCTCTTGCTGAATGGCTATAGAACTTGCCAGTTAAACTCGGACTCCAGTCAGGAGTGAATGAAAGCGTTTAACTTCTACAAGCCATTTTGTAGCTTATATGAAATGCGTTGGTAGATCAAGTTCATTTAGAGTGGATAAGCGTCCTTCTTACTAGAACCTACCACCACAATTAGCACCCTCATTGGCAGTCTCAGGGATACCGACAACTGCCCAGGCACAACGCATATTGGCAACGCAGCACATGGAGGAAGCTTGCACAGCTGCCGTTTCTGCTCTATGTATAAATATAGGCCTTTGGGTTCCAGCGCTGGGTATCCAGTGTAAGTGACGTTGGAGAAGTCAAGGGTTGGCTGGATATGGAAAGAGAGTGGAGACTCAAAGAGGTACCTGAGAGGTGGGTATCCACTGTGCAATCGTGAATCTGGCTCTTTAAAGGCGGTACAATGATTGTGCGAGAGCTGGAGCTCTGATTCTGCTGTACCCGGCTGGGGATTTCTAAAACACCGGCTCTGCTGCCGATCGCGGCCTGGGGGTCCACGGAATATGGGCTGCCCAAGGAAGAATCGGAATCTGGCGAGTCATTGACAGTCACATAGCTGATGACATTGGATCTTTGCTTCACGCCCGAGCTGAGGAGAGAACCAAATTAAATACTTTAGTTTCAATTTTGAAACAGATCAATTCATGTTGCTCTTATAAAGGAGGCATTGCAATTATGCAGACTGCAGTCGGATGAGATGTGAGAGAGGCAACAGGAAAACACCAGAATGAAAGAAAATATTCTTGATTTTCAAATTTTTCTGTAACACTTCAATATACAAATGCAGCTATCCTGGAGAGAACTAAACAGTGCTGTCAGTGATGGAAGAAGCACTGAGCTCTTTTCATATGTCATTTCCTTTGAAATGTAAATGCACAGATATGCACATCAGTAGGAAGTCAGTAAACCGTTCATGTAGTGTGTTTAGTCACCGAGGAAGATACCTTATACAAAAATGGCTTTTGCCACATTGGTTTAAGGTAAAGTGTTGCATAACCTTGTAGGTTGTAATACCTTTTAAAGGGCCAGCTAAAAACCCCTAACACACAAAAACAAAGCTTTGAAGACATTTATTCAAATGTCAAAGCTTGAAAACAGGAAAATGTTTTAAACTGATTGTATAGCAATTCCGCTATTGTCTTCTGAAAGCCTAGCAAAGCTAGGGTTTGCTTTAAGCCCACACGGGCTGTAAAAGGAGATTTCATTGCTCATGCAAAATGTGTTAGGTTAAGAGAGAAGCAGCCAGGTCTCTACTACTTTGTTGGGATCACATTTTCTCCATTTCAAGCGAGCCTCCTGAGGACCTGGGACCTCAAAAGTGAAACTCTAAGAGCAATTATGAGAGAGCACAAGCAGTGCCAAGTCCATGCCTGAGGATACAGCAAATCATAAATGGATAAGAAACTCTAAATGATTGAATTCATCATCGAACCCTGGCCCACTACAAATTCATAAATTGAAACGGCAAAAAAAATAACGCATTTCTGAAGTTTTTCCCTCTTAACAGCTTGCTGGGAGATTGGAGAAATTACTAATCTGATAATGTCGTTTTCCTTAGGTGTAGACGGATGGACTCAGGACCAGTGGGTTATGCTCCCCTGCCAGCAGATGGAGACAGAGCAAACTGACATCACAGTGTATATATATATATATATATATATATATATATATATATATACTCCTGCAGTGACCCCAGCCTGCCAGTATTCGCTGCAAAAGCTACTGTGGACAGACTAGCAAAAAACTTGATTAAAAAACATGCAACCATAACGGTACTCAACCAACAAGCAACAGGGAACTCGCATAAGAATTTAGGTACCCCAATCTATGGATGGGAAGCTGAGTCCATCTGTCTACACTAAGGAAAATGAAATTATCAGGCAAGTAATTTCTTCATTTCCTAGCATGTAGACAGATGGGCTCAGGACTAGTGGGATGTACCAAAGCTACTCCTGAACGGGGTGGGAGGCTGCCTACAGTCCAATCAACATTGCCCGGGAAAGGCTGCATCCTCCTGGGCCTACAAATCCAGACGATAAAACCTGGAAAAGGTGTGTAAGCAGGATAATGTCACAGCTCGGCAAATATCGACAGGAGACAATAATCTAACCTCCGCCCATGATACTGCCTGAGCTCTAGTGGAATGAGCCCGAACCAGAGTAGGCAACGGCTTCTCAGCATCCACATATGCGGCTGTGACCACCTCCTTAATCCAGCGAGCTATGGTAGCCTGCGAAGCTGGAGCGCTTTGCTTATTCCCACCATTGACGACAAACAGGCGATCCGTCTTCCGGAAAGGCTCAGAAAAAGGGAAAAATTCTCAGCTGTAATGCCCCTGGAGTCACCCGAAGGAACGGCTCCTATAAAGACAAGGCCTGAAGCTCAGAAATTCGACGTGCAGAACATATAGCCACCAGGAACAGTCTTCAAGGTCAACAACTACAAGGAAAGGCTAAGCAGTGGTTGAAACTTAGGGCCCGCCAAGAAATCCAGCACCAAGTTAAAATTCCACAAGAGGACTGGTAACCTCAAGGGAGGCCTAAGATGCTTCACTCCCTTCAAAAACCAGACCACATCAGGATGGGGCAACAAGGAATTACCATTCACCAGACCCCTGAAACAGGCAAGAGCCACAACCTGCAACTTCAAGGAATTAAGGGCCAATCCTTTATTCAACCCATCCTGCAAAAAATCCAGAATGAGCGGGATCTTAACTGAACGAGGAAGAACACCTCGTTCCCTCATACCAGGTCTCAAATACTCTCCAAATCCGCACATAGGCTAAGGAAATGGAAAACTTCCAAGCACGGACTAAGGTGGAAATCACCGCAGAAGAATACCCACGCTTCAACAGGCAAGTTCTCTCAAGGGCCAAATCGTAAAACAGAACCAAGTCGGATCCTCGTGAAGAACCAGACCCTACTATAACAGAACTTGGTGCAGCAGAAGCTGAACAGGGGTCTCCACCAGAAGTCTTCACAAATCCCCATACCACGGATGCCTGGACCAATACGGCGCCACCAGGAGTACTAGTCCCCTACGGCCTACGATTTTGCATCTATGCCCAGAGACCACGGATCTCACCTGTGACTGTAGAATCGAAGAACTTTCGCATTGCGAGAAGTCGCTAGCAAGTCTAGGAATGGAAGGCCCCAGGAATCCACAATCAGCTGAAATGCCTCAGCAAACACCACCCATTCTCCTGGGTCCAGATTCTCTCTGCTGAGAAAGTCCGCGCTTACATTGTCTTTTCCTGCAATATAAAAGGCTGAGATAATCTACAGATGACCTTCTGCCCATTCCATAAGTTGGTCTAATTCCTGCAACACCTGCTGGCTCTTGGTTCTTCCCTGACGATTGATGTAGGCCACCGTTGTCGTGTTGTCAGACATCACGCGGACCTCTTGATCCTGAGACCTGTGGCTGAACTGCAAGCATGCTAATCGGACCACCTGAGCTTCCAGGCGATTGATGTTCCAGTGGGACTCCTCAGCATTCCAACACAGCCTTGGGCTGCCAGCTCCTGATAGTGAGCTCCCCAACCCTGGAGACTCGTATGTACCATCCAGGTCGGGGAGAACAAGGCAACTCCTTTTCTCAGATGAACCTCCTGCAATCACCACTGGAGGCGAGAACAGACTTCCATCGACAAGTGGAGCTGAACCAAATAGTCCTCAGACCGAGGGGTCTAATGAGACAGTAGCAAGCTCTGAAGAGAACACATATGTGCCCTTGCCCACAGCACCACTTACAGGGTTGCTGCCAGCAAGCTGAGCACCTGTAGATAGGACCACACCATCGGGTGTATAGTGTTCACCAACTGACACACCTGAGACATCAATTTCTGAATTCGAACTTCTGACAGGAAAACCTTGTCCTGTCCCGTGTCGAACTGATCCCCAGATATTATAACGACTGGGATGGCTGAAGACTGCTCTTGGCCAGGTTCACCACCCAATTGAGCTCCTGCAACAAGGAGATCACCTTGTGTGTTACCAGGCGGCTCTCTTCCTGAGGTTTGGCTCGAATCAGCCAATTGTCCAAGCATGGGTGCACCAGGATCCCTTCTCTTCTCAAGGCCGCCGCTACCACCATCATAACCTTAGAAAACATTCTGGGGGAGGTGGCTAGACCAAAGAGCAGTGCCCGGAACTGATAATGGCGTCCCAACATTGCAAAACATAGAAACATTGGTGTTCCAAATGGATGGTAATATGAAGGTAGGCCTCAAGACAGATCCAGGGATGTCAGAAATTCCCACGACTGCACTGCCATTATCGCGTAAGGTTTCCATGTGAAAATGAGTCACCTTCAAATGACGGTTGACCCTTTTGAGATCCAGGATGGGATGAAAAGAACCCTCCTTCTTGGGCACAACAAAATTAATGGAATATCGCCCCATGCACCAGAACCAAAGCCCTCAGCTTGAGGAGCCTTTGAAGCATAGACTCCACTGCCTGCTTTTTCTGTGGGGAGCGGGCAAGGAGACACCATGAACTTGTCCCAAGGAACACTGCAAAATTCCAGCGCATATCCTTCTCGTATCACCTTCAGGACCCACTGGTCCAATGTGATCTCGCCCCACCTTTGATAAAAAAGAGAGAGAGATGTCCCCCATCTCGTTCCTGAAGGTGGGTCAGCAAACCTTCATTGGGAAGCTTGGGAAGGTCCACCACCCAAGCCCGCTTCTCTCTCGGGCTATCTGGGATGAAAGGACAGAGACCTTCTGAAAGGCCGAGTCCTCTGAAAGGTTGGCCCTCTGTAGGGACAAACTGCTTGGAACCCTGGAGACAACCCCTCATACCAAAGGGGCGCTTCTTATCCTCCAGCAACCGAGGAATCAGCGATTTGCCCCACTTACTGGCTAGTTTCTACAACTCATTCCCAATCAAGAGCGAGCCTTTAAAGGGCATCTTTGTAAGATTAGCTTTGGAGGCTGTAACAGCTGACCAATTTCGCAACCAGAGTTGATGCCTGGCCTCTATCACTGAAGCCACTCCCCAGCTGAGGTATGAACCCATGTCTGCTAAAAAGGCAGCAGCGGGCTCCATAACCGCTCTGGAATTCCTTCCAGAATCATCAATCTCCTGAGAGAGAAGCAGACAAGATTGTGCCTCTAGGGAGCAACAGGAAGTGATCTGTAAAGCCATTGTCACTGCCTCAAAAGCTTGCTTAAAGATAGCCTCAAACCTTCTGTCATGCACATCCTTCAAGGCTGCTCCTCCCCCTCTACGGAGATAGTAGTCTGCTTAGAGTTGGCACATACCAGCGCATCCACTTTGGGAAAACACAAATGCTCTCGCACAGCTGGATCCAGGGGGTACAGGCCTTCCAACATCCGACCCCCTTTAAAATTTGCCTCTGGGGCATCCCATTCAAGATCAATCAATTCCTGAATGGTGTCCATCACATGTTAAAAACAAGAGGCTTTATGCAACGAAACCAAAATGGGATTCTTCCTCGGCTCTGACATGGGATCCACACCAGGAACACCCAGCTGCTTCAAGGTCTGGGAAATCAGGGACGGCAGTTCATCGTTAGGGAAGAACCGCAACATGGTTCAATGCGGTTCCAACCCTGGAGGAATTTCCCCATCTTCCAGGGTATCAGGACCTGCTTTCATCATCAGTGCCATTCAGGTTCCTATCGGGAATTATCCGCAGGAAGCAGAGGCGAGCCCAGTCGCTTTAGCATAGGACTGGAAGAGGGAGGAGCCACCGCCTGAGGGTCTGACCTGACAGGATTGGGTGAAGCAGAGGGCTGCACCTGAAGAAAAGCTTGTAAGCCTTGAAAAAATTCCACCCAAGAAAAAGCAGCTGGGTCCAAACCAAGTCCACAAGGAACTGGAGCGGGGCCCACAGAACTACCATCTCCACTGAAGGAGCCAGTCAAGGGAGAACCAACGTCTGGTGTCCCTCCAGCCAAGGCCGTAACCAACCCATCATCAGAATGAGAGGAGCCAGGCTTAGCAAAATCCGAGGAAGACAACTCACCCTGAGCGCCCGAACAGCGCTGACACGTTACAAGACCAGTCAGGCTGAGAAGCCCTAATATGACAGGCAGCACAAAGAGAAAGGCGCTTGGGCTTCTTGTTTACCGGCACCATTGCGGCAGAAAACGTGCGTCTGAATGGCTGGCGCCCAAACATTTATGCACCGGAGAGGTAAGCGCGGCAAGGCACACACACACCTTATGCGCCAAGAAAAGCGATTGAAGCAGTGCAAAACTTGTGCACGTGAAAGGCATACCCAAAACGGAGCGCACAACGCATGCACAGAGCCGACACACTGCACATACTGACGGCATACCCAAAACGGAGCGCACAACGCATGCACAGAGCCGACACACTGCACATACTGACGGCCTGCAGAGGACAGCAAAACATGCACAGGAGCGCGTGAAAACACCGCCGCGGCCTACCATGCGGCACGCAAGCACAAAGACTAACTGCGGGGCCTAGCCCACCAGGGCTATTCAACCCGCCAGACTGCCCAGGTCCTCAACCCCAACGGGAGCGGGAATGAACGTTCGGACGGCACGCCGAGCATGGAGACTGGAGGAAGTCCTAAAACCCCTCTAACTATCTCTGTATCTGAAGGTTAAACAAAAAAAAAAAAAAAAGGAACCTTACCTGAGCTCAGTGTTTACCGGCTGAGTAGAGAGACGGTGTCTGGCTGTGGGGGAGAGAGGGCATCTGCTGTCACCGCCGCACTCGGCCTCCTGCACCCACTGTCTTTCAGCTAAGTCCATGCCAGGAAACCCAGCTATCGGACAAAGATACACGTCTGAGGGACCATGGAAATCACCTCAGGAATTCTCAACCTGGGGAGGGATCTTTTGGTATCACTGCATGAGAGCGGGGCTTTATTTTCCTTAAGTCAAATTTCAAATTACTCCTTCTAAAAAACTCAAAGCAATCCCCATAGGGAGATGCACGTCCATCGTCTGCTGGAGACGGAGAATACTGGCAGGCTGGGGTCACTGCAAGAGTATCTATACACTGTGATGTCAGCTTGCTTCGTCTCCATCTGCTGGCAGGGGAGCATAACCCACTGGTCCTGAGTCCATCTGTCTACATGCTTAGGAAATGCCGGGTTTCTTTGATGTGAATGTCATGGCATGTGGCCAGAGAGAGGGTGTGAGATGCCAAGGCATAGAGAAAACCATTAGGAAGCTGCCAGCCAGCGACCCAATGCGTCCCGCAGCAGCTGCCCAGCTGACTACTGTGGGAAGGTTAGAAAATTCAGAGGCATGGGTTTCTCTGGCTCTCCTGCTGGCATGTTTGCATATGTTTTTATAATACTTAATATGCAAAGAAAGCACCAATTTTATAAAAAAAAAAAGAGAAGTTCATACATTTTAATTACAACAATAAAACGGCTTCTTGAATAGTTTCTTCCCCTCTGTAACTTTTCTCCTTTTCCTCTTACCTCACCCTGGGCATCGCTGCCTGTTTCCCTTCACCCCCTCCCAAGGCAGCTTTGTTCCTCGTTGCCTCTGCGCTCACCTCCCCCACCCTGCAGTCACGTCAGTGCTTTACCTTCCCGGTTTAAACTTGCAGTCCTCCTCCTCATCCGTATCACTGCGAATGGTTATGACGCTGACAGGGGGGCTGGGGGTGTCCGGAATTACGATTGGCTGACGCTGTTCTTGGATTGGAAGGAGCCCATTGTAAGACGAGGCGTGCAGAGGGCTGCTCCCCACCAAGGAGTAAACCTGGGAGGGGATAACATCCAAAGCAGCGAGGGTCCTACCGGAAGACAAAACACAGTGCATTAGCAATGCTGGATCGCACTCCGGGCGGCTGCTCTCTGTTTTGCAGGACTGGGAAGCCCCATCTGAGGCCTCTGCAGAGTCTTCCTTGGAATTTGGTGCGGGTCACCCTAACAGCAGGAGACCAGCACGGGATCACAGGGCGTGCGCGACATTATAAAAGAATCCACAGGTGGTGCTGTAACCTGCTTTAAAAACACCCCAACTATCAAATTACACAGGAATAAAAATCAGATGGGTAGGTGGGGTAAGCAGGGAGCCTTTTTTTTGGGGGGGGGGGTCTGGAGGCACCCTCCTTACGCACTGGGATTCTGGTGCCATGAACCACTTGGCGATCCTGCTCCTCCCCCACAAGCATTCCTAGCCTGGTCACTGCAGCTGAGGGCCATGCACCTCTATCATGGGCTGTGAAGGCTGCCTCCTTCCCCCAACTTCGCCAGCCCCGGTTGACCCATGGAGCAGAAGGCACAATTTGGGGATAGAGCCAAGGACTTTCTAAATGGCTCTCACTGGTGCCACTGGGTCAGCACCAGGCAGCCCATGCCTGGTGCTCAGCATGCCAGCTTCAAATCCATTTAATCGTTGACAATCCTCGTCACTTACTTGGCAGGTGCTTGTGCCGGCTGTGGTTTGTTCTTCTTGGAGGGCAGAGCTCCGTTGGGCTGCTGCCGGACAACGTGGGCGACCCCAACATTCAGAGGTTGAGCCGCAGCAAGCGTGACGTGGTTCGTGAGCAAGGAAGGCTGCTGCATGATGGCGCTGTACTGGTTTCCATGGGAATGGGCACTCCTGAGAGAGGAATACAAAGCATTTATATGAGAACTAAGACCTGCCATACTGGGTCACAGCTTCAAGTCCAGTATCCTGTTTACAACAGTGGCCAATACTGGATAAAAGCAGCGACTTTCCTCAAGTCTACCTAATTAATAAAGGTTTACGGACTCTTCCTCCAGGAACTTTTTAAACCCAGCAACGTTATCTGTCTCTTTTCACATCTTCCAGCCAATGAATTCCAGAGCTTAATTGTGCATTGAGTGAAAACGTATTTTCTCTGATTGTTTTAAATGCGCTATTTAGTGTAAGAGCAAACAGCTGATTTGCATTTACCCACTGCATGCCCTTCATGATTTATAGACTCCAAGCTGAACAGCCCTAAGCTCTTCAGCCTTTCCTCATAGGGAAGCTGTTCCATTCCCCTTTTCATTTTGGTCGCCCTTCTCTGCACCTTCTCCATCACAATTATATCCTTTTTGAGATGCGGCGACCAGAATCGTACACAGTATTCAAGGTGCGGTCTCACCATGGAGCGATACAGACTCCACCTGCTGGAAGGGAGACACAACCCGCTGTCTGGACTGATCCGGGTACGTACAGGGAACATTGTGTTTGCTTTCTTGACTGCCACAGCACAGATTCCTTTATTAAAATTGTATACCCCGCCTGTAAAGCGGGCTATCCAAGTTGTACAATCAAACTACATTCTTAATAAGGAAATCACATAATTAAAACTAAAAAAGCGGGCAGTGCCCACGAATACAACAATTCTGGGCCCACTGTCAACAAATGGGTGTAGCAGTTTTGAGGCTGCGGGTCCCACTGCAGGCGGCTTATTGGCTTTTGGGGTTTCCCCATCCAGACTCAGATGAGTCCCACAAAGTTTTTATATTTATTACGCCGGCTGCTCGCCTATCGATTGCAGCGCAATGGAAGGTCTCAGACCCCCCCCCCCCTCCCCCAACCTAAGTTGTGCATAAAACTGAGGCAGAATTATTATATGGAGAAACTTACTGCACTCAGACGAGACACCTTATCTAAGTCTTATAGATTGTGGTCCCCTTTACCTCACGGAGGGGATTTCTATCGCTCTGCTGCTATATCTTCCCTCCTATATTTAAGTGCACTAAGGCTATCCTTGACCGGGGTTGAGAGGTTCGTGGGATCGTCCCTTCCTTTATGTTGACATAGCTGGGCTTGGTGGAGGGGTTTCCTACCGATTATGGGCAGTGTTGCTGTTATAAGGCTGTTTTCTTTTTTTTTTTGGGTGGGGGAGGGAGGGAAAGCCTGAGAACATGTTGGAAGTCAGGTTTATCTGTTAGTTGCTGAGCAATGTTTTACACTAAAAGTTTTCAGATATGTATTAATGTGCATCTGGAATACTTTATTGTAAATTTCTATTTGTACTTTTCTATTTGGTTCTCAATAAAATTTAAAAAAAACAACCTAAAAAAAGCCAATATATTTTGTACAACGACTTTGGATTACTTTTCCCTATGAGCATTACTTGCACTTGTCCACTTTAAATTTCATCTGCCATCTGGATGCCCAATCTCCCACTCTCTAAAGTCCTCCTGCAATTTCTCGCAAACTTGGAATAAATCTGTATCATCCAAGTCTGATCACCTCACTCACTGTTCCCTTTTCCACGCCACTATTTCCCATCTTCCATTAAGAAAACTTAACATTTGGTCCTACTCTTTTAATCAGTTCAGAAAGCACAGGCACCTAAATAACTTCTCTCCATTTACTTGTCCCCCAAAAGAACTCCAGTCCACCGAAAAGGCTCTCGTTTTCTCTCCTCCACTGACCGCTGCCAGAACGTCCTGCACAAGACACCACGCTTTCAACTCTTACCTGCAGCCCAAGCTACCTTAAATTCAGGAAAGCTTTTCAGCCAGGTCTTCCCGTGAAGGTCTGTGTTATATACAACAGGGACACAACTGGGTCTTGAAACTATTCCCAAATGGGATTTCCTATCCTGGCTCCCAAATTCTACAACCAGTTCTAATATCGCTGATCATTTAAATTTATCGTAATCTGCCTTGAAATCAACTTTGAGAAAAGGCAGAACATCAAATGTTCATTTAAAAAAGTATTATAAAGAGGACAGTGCCTCCTATCCATGACTTTTTAATTTTCTCAGGACTCTCTCATGAAGGTCTTTGTCAAACGCCTTCTGAAAATCCAGATACACTATGTCCAATGGCTCACCATTATCCATATTTTTAACCCCTTCAAAAAATGTAGCAGATTGGTGAGGCAAGACTTCCCTTGGGTAACTTCATTTTGGCTTGTGTCCCATTAAACTACATCTATCTACATGTTCTATAATTTTGTTCTATAGAATAGTTTCTACGATTTTTTCCGGCACTGATGTCAGGCTCACCAGCTTCTAGTTTCCTGGATCACCCTTGAAGCTCTTTTTAAAGACTGGCATTACATTGTCCATCCTCCAACTTCCAGGTACAATACATGATTTAAATGATAGGTTACAAGTTACTAGTAACAATCTGTGATTTCATTTTTTAGTTCTTTCAGAACTCTGGGGTGGTTACCATCTGGTCCTAGTGATTTGCTACTCCTTAGTTTGTCAATTTGCCCTATTATATCTTCCAAGCTCACCATGATTTGTTTCATTTCCTCTGAATCATCAATATTAAATAACACTTTCAGCACAGGTTCCTTCCCAACATCCTCCTCCGTAAACACTGAAGCAAAGAATTCATTTAGCCTTTCCACTATAGGTACAAGCTGAACAGCAACACCATCAGTAACACAAAAACATTTAAGATTACAAGACCTATTCCCTAATCTCCTTCCTCTTTTGTCCCAGCACTTTGTCTTTTTTTTTTTTTTTTAATTCTGCATTTGTTCCTGGAATAAAAGGGATACAGGTTTTATTACAACCACATGCCTTGACTTTAAAAATGTCTTTCCCAGAGTCTGCTCTTCTCAGTGTGATACCTGCTTGGGATTGTTTTGAACAATTAACGTAGACCTGTCCCGTTTTACTTAAGATTCATCCTAGCAAGAGCAGCTAAGTAGAAAGAACTTTCAAAACTTTGCAACAATCCAATCTTAGGAATGAACTCAGTAAATAGGTTCACACTGGGTCTTAGAGTCTCTACTCGCCTCCATAAAGGAGCATCACATTTCTCTCTATCTGGAGTACCTCAAGAATAAATTCTATGCTCTACTACGTTTAATCTTTACTTAGCACCTCTGGCTACCTTTATTCAAAGTCTAGGTTTCTCTTATGTCTATGCTGATGACATACATATTACTGCCTCTTTCGATATAATAATCAGGATTTTTTTTGCTTCTTTAACTGCTTTTCTAAAGTAGCAGAATGGGTTTCTGCAGCCGGATTAAAAGTCAATCCTGATAAATCAGAAGCCATTTGGTTTTCTAGGAAAATTGACACTTCTCTCCTTACAGCCCCTACAATGTTAGTCTCATCTTTAGGAATTTTGATTCCAAACTTAATTTTGAACCCCAAAATTTCTAAATTGATTCAAAAAGCTTATTTCTTTTTATGACTTATCTGGCGAGTTAGACTTTTTTTTTTTTTTTTAAACAAGGCTGACGAGATCTTTACTGCATGCATTGGTTCTTAATCTTTTAGATTACTGAAGTTTTTTTTACATCTTTTGTGATAATTTTCTAACCAACGATTACAACTTGTGCAAAAACACCACCGCTAAACTGATTTTTGGAAAATGGAAGCTCGATAATGTCACTCCTTTACTGCGGGTTCTCCACTGGCTCCCAATTTCCTTTCGTTTTCAATTCAAAATTGGGTGTTTAGCCTTTAAATCTTTTTATCTAATCTTTTAGTATTTTATGGCCCAGGTCACTCCCTCAGCTCTTCTCAGCAGGATCTGGCCCGAGTTCCTTCTTTAAGAGAGATCGTTTATAAGTGTATTCCAGAAATGGCTTTTGTCGTTCTTGCCCCTAACTTTTGGAACTCCTTACCACTTACGGGCAATATCGGCACAGGGAAAACGCGGCATTGGGAGAGAAGACGGCACCAGATTTAATATTTAAATCGGGTGTCATGGTAAAAAGGAGGCGCTAGAGAAATAGTGCGTCCCTACTTGGCAGGGGGCCCCAGGAGAGGTGGCTGTCAGCCGGTTAGGAAAATGGATGCTCAATTTTAAGTGTCCCTTTTCCTAACCTGATCGCTGGCATACTTTAAAAGAAAAATTTTTTTTTAAATGATCTCCTCCTTTTTGTTCCTCTGACTTAATATTGCCATGATATTAAGTCAGAAGAAGTACAGAAAAGCAGTAATTTAGGCACTTCTGTACACTTTTTGGACTGCTCAGAAATTAACGCCTGCTCTGGGCAGGCATTAATTTCTGAGAATAAAAATGGGTATGTCAGGTGTACATTTTTTTTTTTGCATCGGGGGAGAATAGCTAATAGCCTCATCAACATAAATTTACAAGTGATGAGCGCTAATTGCTCATAGCATAAGGGGTTGTGGATGCATGTCCAAAACGTGCATCCAACCATGGGTTAACCAGTATGCTCAGCTGAGCGCACTGTATTCCTTCAGCCTGTTTATGTCCTCCTTGAAAGGGAGTATTTTAAATTCAGAAAGTCACTTACATTTCTTTTATTCTGTCAGGCCTTACCTGATTGATGATTTGATTACTCTTATACTGATTTTTACTATTGTAAATTACTGTTTTAATTTTTATGTTTTATTACTGAATCATTTTTTTTTTTTTAATCTTTTAATGTACATCGCTTTGATTTATGTAAGAAAAGCGATTTATTAAATTCAATAAATTGATGATAAACAATGAAGTGTAACGATGGATAATGATAATTTAGATTTTCAGCCCTTCTTTCCAAATACTGCTCAAGATGGCGTAAAGCATTATTAGTAATTCAGGTACAGCGAATCCCTGCCAAAAATGGTTTACAACCTAAGTGGGTACCTGAAGCAACATGATAAAAGAGACTCGCCCTACATCACAAGAAGTGCCAGTGGGAGAAGTGGGATTTGAACCGTGGGTTTCCAGCACATTGCTCTAATCATGAGGTCTGTCCCCCTCAAGACATAACTCAGAAAAGGGGGCTAGGATTGGTTGCATTAATAACGGTCAGTTAATGGACCCTTTCTTCCGTATATAAAGAGCAGAAGTGAGAGCTCCTCACCTCCAGTCCGCGAGCTGCTGGTTACTTCCGATGGTCTCAGGCATCACTGCTGTGGGCTGGACAGAGTTGTGCAGTGCCACCCCAGGGAGCTGCTGCCAGGTGGAGGGCAGTAAGATCTGCTGCGCCGCCCCAGGCCATGCCTGCTGAGGGAGGGGAAGGGAAACAAAACCGGCTTTACACTAAATTGCATCAAGGAACAACAAAAGTTGATTCAAAAACATTTGCAGAGCGTTAACTTGCAGAGATAAAAAACCGACAGATGATTTTGGAAGCATGAGCAAAGGTAGCCAGGGCAGAGCGGATTTTAGACTGAAAAATGACCTTCGAGAACCTGGCCAAATACTGGAAGAAGGGTTTTTACCTCCCCCATTCCCCCGAATTATCTTAGATGCTCTCTTAGGGGGCCCAGTTGAGGCTTTTCCTCAACTGTTCCAAAGCCTTTCATTCTTCACATTTTCTGAAGAATCCATAATTCTACAGTTTTGAAAAAGTGAAAACAAAAAATTGCTGCCTTGAAGGTCAGCCTCTTTGGAATCCTCCTCCTGACACTCAACATAGTTCCTCCTTCAAAAAAAGTCACCCTGGTTGTTTTCTTGGCTCCAAACTGTCTTAAGGAAACATGCAACTGAAAATATTAATACAGAGACAGCAAAAGCAGGGAGAAGAGAGCAACGTAAGATACTTATTCTGGGTACCTTGTAGAGGCTGAAACTGCATCTTTTCTCTAGTATGTAAAATATACAATTTGATCAAATCAAAATCCTGTCCAGAAACACACAGAAAACATCCTCTAAGTGATCAAAACAGGAAATCCCTGAATTGTATATTCACAGGCTCCACTTTGAATACTGCAAAAATGTATTGCGAGATCACTGAGGGGCATCTAAGGCAGTTGTGCTATTGTCCAGTGTCTAAATAAATGATGTGCGCTTTCAGGGAATGGCTGCTGGTAAACAAGCAGACCTGCCCATTTTGGATCAAATCTCCTCCATACAGAGAGATTCTTCAGTACAATACAATTGACCTTAAGCGTCCGGTGCACTGGTGGACATCGGAGGAGCCACACTGCACATGTGTATGCAAGCCGGATTATTTCTGCAAGTTAACGATCCACCGATTACACATACTGGTCCCGGACAAGAAGCCTTCAACACCCTCTGCTGACATAAGCAGTATTAAATAATAAAAGAGGTAAAATAAAAAAAAAATAAAGAAGTTAAAGAGTCACACCATGCGTCTTTCCAAAAGCCAACACCTGCACAAGACAAAGCATATAGTTTAATACACAGCAAGAGCCCACGTTCCCCGCTGGCTGCGAAAACCTGGCGTTCCAAGCGACCAACTGTTGTGACAGAGGAGAGACAAAAAAAAAAAAAAATATGCAAAAGCTCAGCAATGGCTCCAAGGCAAACATACGCAAAAAGCAGCAAAAGGGGAGCGAGCGGGCCTGCCAGCACCGCCAACTCTGAAACTTAAGGTGAGCCCCAAGTCAGATCTTCAAACATGAACCTATATGCTTTGGTTTCTTTTCGGGGAGAGAGGCGAGAACGTGACTGAGGGCTTTCTGGGAGTGGCTGCTCCACTTGGCACGGGAACAGTGTTTCGCCACCAAAGAACAAAAAGCCAGCGAGTGGCACGTGGACCTCTCTTGGTGGGGTCAAGGTGGATGTTTCCTTCCGAGCAAAAAAAAAAAAGAAGGCTTCTGAAGACAATGGGATAGGGAAAAAGAACCTGAAATCGAATGTAAAAATCCTTATTTAGAGGTCCTTAAAAAAATTAGTAGACAGCATGGAATCTGGATTCATACTAAAAGCTGAATTGAATGAAACAGTCTAGGCCAGATAGGAGCAAATGCATTTTAAGCCAGTCTCTTACAGACTGATAATACTGGAGCTAGAGATAATCCAAGGGCTTTGTACAATTTATTAGGAACATTTTGGGAGCTTGGGTGTTAAGTCACTTTGTATAAACTTCATAGGTGCCTTTGTGTGCCTGTTTTACATCAAAGGCTACCATGTCCATAGATCGCACACAATGTGAAACGATTATCCATCCCTCTACCAACATTGGCTAAGGAGAGAAGATATCTGGAGCTCCAGATTCCAGTTCTACCACTTAGTAACTGGTCTCTGACAGAGTGATCCCTCTGACTGTGACGAGGGATGAGCACTGATTGCACTTTTTTTGGTTTCACTTTTTCAGGGTTTTGGAAGTGTTCTCAGTTGACTGTGGGTGCTCGCTGAGGGTGAGGACATGAAAACTCTTAAACTGAGTCATTTCTGAATGCAGAGCATGAGTGGTTGCTTCCAAAACTTTATTTATGGAAGGGGTAGGCACTCCCATCAGGGATCCTACAGAAAACCACTGGGGCTAACTCGCACGGAGTGGCAGCTTCTACTATAAGAAACCTGCTGGGAAGATCGGATGGACCATTTGCGATTTTTCTGCCTTCATTACTATGCACCGTGATATCCACGTCACAAGCCCCCCCCCCCCCCCCCCCCCCCCCCCCCCCCCCCCAAAAAAAAACGAATTTCTGTCAAGAGTTAAGTAAACAGAACACAGGACCTGGAAGTTATATGGCAGCTAGGCTCAACTGTCGCTTTCACACAGCGATGGATCACCAAATAAATATGTTGGGGGAAAAAATGTCAGTGCACTAAAACAGAAATTCAAGAATACAGCGTATTCAACCAACGCAGCTGGCTCTTAAACCTCCAAGGCAATGACATGTCTAATGCATCATTATGTAGGCCAGGATTGGAGGCTCCACTTATAGCTTTATGTTGTTACCTCCTTATTAAGGACAGTAACACTGCAGGATCCTCTCTCAAGGGCCCTCACCTATCGACTGCTAATAATCAGTCAAAGATATTCTTATTTGTATTAGAGCTGTGCTCCAGTTGCTGTCCCACTGTGCCCAGCACTACTGTCATGTGACAACGTGTACCAGGGGACTGGGAGCACTGGGGATACCCACTCCCCATTAAGAGATGTCCAGTTTAATTACAGCCCTCGACACACAAAGCCCATACTATATTAAATAGGTAATATTTCATGATTATTGCACATTAAAACATGACAGAATGGAAAAAAATGCATCAATTGATTTAAACATTTTAGTTTTAAGGGGACAACTGATCTTAGTTCTGGCCAAAGCTCTCCCACGGCCATAAGTCACATTCCAACCGCCTCGGCTCTTCCCCCTCCATGAAAAATATTGTAGGCCTTATGCAATAAGGATCATTTCCACAGGCGCAGAATGGGGGGGGAGGAGTGCCACTGCTGAATAAGTCTCAACCCTGGAAGGCTTAGAAGTCCTAACTCTGAGCTCACCTTTAGTTTTATCTGAGAAATGCAATGTGAGGAAAAACAGGAGGTTTCTGTGGGAAAGCAGCTCCTTCAACAGGACAAGGCACCCTGACAAGTGGTTATAAGGCAAGCTAAAAGGCTGAAGAGACGAAGGTCATTCTCCATTAAGGGTTAAAATATCTCGATTGCTAAAGCACTGAATTTAAAAAGTGTTACTGATAAAAGTTAATAAGGGAGTCAGCATCATGAACAGACTTTTACATGCAAAGAAGCTTTTAACAGCAACTAGAGAATAAAAACACTGATTTGCATTTTGGCCATCCAGGAAGCAGACCCAAGCTAAAGGCAGATTCCTTTCTTCAGCAATTAAGGAGCGAAGATACAAGAGAAAGCAAAGAACAGTAGTACCAGGGCCTGCAAAGTACTTCTGCCGAAAACAGGAGCATCGGAGCACCGGGATCCTTTATCTTACAAGCCACAATAGAGAGAGAGAGAGTCAGGATAGCGCTTCAGCCAGTGTCAGGGGGGGGGAGGGGGGGAAAAAACCACAAAAACCCCAATGAGACATTAAGAATGAGCTGCTTAAAGGATGTAGCAAGAACACAGCCACGAAACGGCACATGCTTCTACACCTTGTCGCACGATCTACGAAAAAAAAAAACGGAACAAAACAAGAACAAAACAAACTGAAATCAAACTGTTTGAAAGCTCATTAGTGTACACAATTACCAGTACTGCAGCAGTCTGTTCGAGTAGCGCGGGCCGCCCGGCTGCGCAGTTCAGGGTAAATGGGACCGCATACTGCGGCGTGATGGTGGCTACGTGTGGATGAAGAGTTGCTACCATTAGTGGTGTGCAGCTTCCCTGAAACGCAGATTAGGCAGTGAGTGAAACAAACTGAACGCAGCTGGGTTCCACGCTCTTTCATGGCTCAGGCTCGGGGATGGATGGAGAAGGTTAAGCTGCTTCTGGGCAAGGGGCCTGGGCAGCACTAAGGGACACTTCCATCCCTACCAGGAGCACCCAATACATTTCACTTTTGCGGGATTAAATGTCGGGTGGGCATGCTCTCACAAGAGACTGCAGTCAAATGGTCTTTTGCTCCTCCCCTGAGTGAGAACAAACCTTCCAAAAAATCAGGTTCAGCCAATCACGGACTGTGAGAAGCCTGGAAGCAAAACATTATGCACGTCATCAGGAAGTAGCACAACACAGTTTTCAGAGGAAAGGAACATTAGTCTGTAAAAAAATGTTTCTTAGCTTTACTGCTTTGCATTTTTCCCCCAATCTGCAGCTCCTCGCTGGAATCCAGAACAGAAGCTTCTTATGGTATTTTGGCACGTGTAAACCTCCCCCCAGTGGCTCCCTACTCCAGTCCCATAGGCGAAGCCATAACTAGTGCCCAGGGCAAGCAAGAGTATCTGCACCGCTCCCCTGATCCCACTCCTCCTCCTCCGCTCTGGGAGGAGGACAGTGCACTCTTCTGCTTGCGCTTGCGCTGCAGTCAATTTTCCACTCCCCCAAGGGGCTTTGCGCTCTGGGCAGCTGCCCCTCTTGCTCACTCTCAGTTATGGCCCTGCCTAGAGGCTCCCAAACGATAAACATTCAGGGACACAGGTTAGGTAACTCTGGAGCAGAGAACCATGGGTCCCAAAGTCAGCATGTGGTACATACACACAACCGCAGGTGCACGCCCAACTGCGTTCCAGTTTAATACTGGGGAAAGGAAAATTAGTTTCTTACCTGCTAATTTTCACTCCTGTAGTACCACGGATCAGTCCAGACTCCTGGGTTTTGCCGCCCCCCCCCCCCCCTAGCAGATGGAGACAGAAGTTTACCAACAAAGCTCCGCCTTATCTAGGCTGGTGCCACCTACAGTCTGGCAGTATTACGCAATGTCACAGCAGAATGGATTCCAAAAACCCAAACTAACTACATACAGTAACCTAACAATTGTAAACCGGCTCATGAAACCCCCAAATGGGACCAGTACCCAAGGTACTCAGAAGAACTCGACTGATCTGCGAGAAAAAGAACTCATGAAAAAATAGCCTGGACTCTCCAATTTCGGTTAAGACCCAAAATAGGGAAGGACTCTGGACTGATCCGTGCTACTACAGGAACGAAAATTATCAGGTAAGAAACAAATTTTCCTTTCCTTGTATGTACCCGGATCAGTCCAGACTCCTGGGATGTACCAGAGCTTCACTTACTTGGGATGGGATCCGGAGAGGCCCGCTTGCAGTACTCCTGCTCCGAAAGCCCCTGTCCCTGATGCCTAAACATCCAAACGGTAATGTCTGGCAAATGTATGGAGCGACTTCCACGTAGCCGTTCTACAAATTTCCTCTGGGGAAACCTTATGACATTCCGCCCAGGAAGCAGCTTGAGATCGAGTGGAGTGAGCCTGAAGGCCCACGGGCAATGACCGACCGCTCGACAAATAAGCAGAATTTATGGTCTCTTTCAACCAGCGAGCTATCGTAGCCTTAGAAGCCATATTACCCAGTCGAGGTCCACTCCAGAGCACAAAGATGATCTGAAACCCGGAACCCATTGGTAATTTCCAGGTAGCTCAGTAAAGCTCGACAAACATCCAACTTCCGAAAATTCTTAGAACAGGGGTCAGATCTCTCTAGATCAGAGAAGGCTGGAAGCTCCACTGACTGATTTAAATGGAAAGAAGACACCACCTTGGGAAGAAAGGAAGGAACTGTACGCAGGGAAACTCCAGAATCCGAAATCCTCAAAAAGGGCTCCCTACATGACAAGACTTGAATCTCCGACAGCCAGCGCGCAGAGGCAATCGCCACCAGAAATATCACCTTCAACGTGAGATCTTTCAAGGTTGCTCTACGCAAGGGTTCAAAAGGTGCCGCACACAAAGCTTTAAGAACCAAGTTTAAATTCCAAGACAGACTCTGTTCTCTCACTGGAGGTCTCAAATGCTTCACTCGCCGCAAAACAACGAGAGACATCAGGATGAGCTGCTAGGCCCACCCCTTGTATGTTACTACGTAAAGAACCAATCTTAGCCACCTGTACTCGCAAGAACTCCATGACAAGCCCTTCGACAAACCATCCTGAAGGAAGCTCAAGATGTCGGATACTCCCGCCCGGGTAGCCACAACACTCCGAGCGAGACACCAAGCATCAAAAACCTTCCAGACTTGGAAGTAAGATAAAGATTTAGAGACCTTACGGGACCGCAACGACGTAGTTACCACAGCATCCGAATACCCCGGGACTTCAATCACTTCCTCTCAAAAGCCATGCCGCTAGACAAAAGAGTTCGACCTGGTTGAAACAAACCAGACCCTGATGGAGCAGGTCTGGTAGCTCCTGAAACCTCAGAGGACTGATGGCCAAATTGCCCAGATCCGCAAACCACGGGTGGCTCGGCCACTCGGGAGCTACTAGAATCACCTCCACCGGAAGTAATTCTATTCTGCGAAGAGTTCGACCAATGAGTGGCCAAGGTGGAAACACAAAGCAGGACATCTACTGGCCAGTGGAGAACCAGGGCGTCCACGCCCTCCGCTCACGTTTCCCTGCGGTGGGCAAAGAAGCGTGGCGCCTTGGCGTTCTTGAGGGTCGCTATTAGATCCATGCTGGGTGTTCCCCAATGGGCACAGATGAGTTGAAAGGCTTTGTCCGTGAGCTCCCATTCTCTGGGATCTGGACAATGTCAACTGAGGAAGTCGCACCGATGTAATGACGGACCTTAGTGTTTCCATACGGAAGCAAGGATTCCGCAGGCATCTGTTGACCCGCTAGAGGTCTAGAATGGGGCGAAAAGTTCCTTCTTTCTTGGGTACCACGAAATAAATGGAGTACCAGCCCTTTCGAATCTCCACCAATGGCACTGGCACGATGGCTCCGAGGTCAAGAAGCCACTGTAGAGTCTCTTGTACTGCTCTGCGCTCTGGTGCCTGATCGCAGGGAGAGACCAGGAACCGCTGGTGGGGCATGCATGCAAAATCTAATGCGTAACCGTGTCTTATCACAGAAAGGACCCACTGATCCAACGTGATTTTGGTCCACTCCTCGTAGGTCAGAGTCAGTCTGCCGCCCACCACTGGGACAGAGGAATGAGCCGGCCACCCATCATTAAGAGGTCCTTCCACCTGGCCCGTCCTGGCCAGATCCAGGCCTACCAAAACGCCGCCCCCGAAAGGACAGAGTGTAGGACTGCTGCCTGCTGGCGTTATGACAAAAGGAAGAAACTGAGCCCCGAGAAGTCCGGGGCCTCTCACCTACGTGAAAACGAGACCTGGAGGGAAAAGCTCCTCTCAACTTCGGCTTATCTTCCAGCAGACGAATGTACCTTATTCTCACCCAAGGACTGGACCAGGTTCTCCAGCTCCTTGCCGAAGAGCAGCTTACCTTTAAACGGCAGGGAGCCTAGTTGAGCCTTGGAAGATACATCTGCAGCCCAGTTGTGTAACCACAAAAGACGTCGTGTGGACACTGCCGACACCATGGACCTGGCCAATGTGCGAAGCAAATCGTAAAAGGCATCCGCACTGTAGGCAATGACCGCCTCAAGACGCCCCGCCTGGAGGGCTTCCTCCTGAGATGACGACTCGTTAGCAAGGAGCTGCTGCACCCAACACAGACCTGCTCGCAACGAAAAATTGCTACACATCGCTGCCCGGATTCCCAGTGCGGAGACTTAAAAAAATCTTCTTTAAGATGAATTTCCAGCTTGCGATCCTGCAGGTCCTTAAGGGCTGTTCCCCCAGTGACCGGAATGGTGGTCTTCTTTGTGACCGCTGCCACTGCTGCATCCACCTTAGGAACCCTTAAGAGCTCCAAGGCCTCCTCGGGTATGGGATAGAGCTTATCCATCGCCTTCGCCACCTTAAGGCCCAAGTCTGGAGTGTCCCACTCCTTAAAAAGTAAATCCGTTGCTGAAAAATGGAAGGGGGAAGGACGAAGGAGGCCCCCATAGACCCAACACCACAGGGTCTGTAGCTCCTAGGTGAGACTCCTCCTGAGGAAGCTGAATTCCCAGCTCCCCCAAAATAGCAGGGATAAGAGGTCCCAGTTCATCTCTGCGAAAGAGATGGACCACCTTCGGATCATCCCCACCACTCCATGGGTCCCCCTCATACTGCCAGGCTGCTGCTCGGCCTCTCCCTCTAACCCCCCCCCTCGGGGTCTGAAAAGGTAACTCCCGGTCTTCTTGGTCCTCCGAATCTGAGGAAGAATCGGGATCAGCCACCAGGGTTCTTAAGGGTTTAGGCTGCTGGCCAGTCGAGGAACCCACATCCTGAGGGGGCTGAGCCCACTTCAGAGGCCGGGGATGGGAGTCCAGGAGGAGAGGCCGTTTCTTACTCACCTTGTGAGCCTTAAAGGCCTTATGCATGAGTAGAATAAAATCGGAGGAAAATGACGACTCCGATGATGTATCATCCATGTCCCCTGCAGCAGTATCCTCAGCATTAGGCCTGCCACTGTCCGCGGGCCTGTCTCTCTCAGGGACCCCGCACTGAGGGGACAAACTCTGGGGAAGTCGTGCTCCCCAGGCGCTGCTGTAATCACTGGCACCAAAGGAGTCAAAATGGCGCCCGCAACTGGGACCGCCGACCCCGAGGGACCTAAAATGGCGCCCGTTCCCGCGCTTCTCGGAAATGGACCAGGAATCGCGGCCGGCAGCTCCCCAAAGGCACCCATAATGGTCTGGACCCTGAGGACTACCCCCTTCGGAGGCGTGAAGGCACCCTCACCCCTGGAAACACACGAGGCGCACAGGCTATCCTGTGATCGCGCCGCAGGCCTGACACGCGGCCTGATGCAGCATGGGAGCAAATGAAAAACCGCCACCAGCCCCCCGAAATCACGGCGAAATGGAGCCAAAACACACACACACCCCGTGATTGGAAGGGCCATGGGAGTCGAGTCGCACTACCAATAAAAAATGTCGTTTTTCTTTTACAAGTACCTGTCCGGCAGCCTCAGGTCCTGAACCTACAGGGGGTAGTGAGCCGGGCTCCCCGATGTCACCCCAGTAGCTGAGTGTGTTGCCAAATGGGTCCTCAACCCCCAACACCAACGGCCTCTGTAACCAGGGGGGGATGGTCCCCTCAGGACCTCACAATCCCCTGGGAGGTGGGAGACCCTGACCTGCAGGAACACACTGCTGTCCGTCTCCTTAAAGACTGTCCCTACACTTTTTATTTATTTATTTTTTAATTTGTTTTTAACTTTAACCTAACTCTATCCGAACACTAGGCTAGGCCCTAACACAGACTGTAGGATTTGCACCTCCTCCACCTGCGGGAGACAGAAGAATACTGCCAGACTGTAGGTGGCACCAGCCTAGGTAAGGCGGAGTTTTGTTGGTAAACGTCTGTTTCCATCTGCTAGAGGCGGGGGCAAAAGCCAGGAGTCTGGACTGATCCGGGTACGTACAGGGAAATTCGCTTTTCAGATAACTTATCCCCGAGCTTCATACCATGTGCAGTACAATGAGCATAGAGATAACATTTTCATTTTGGCATATGTTCCTATGTTCTAGAATTAAATGGATTATACTGAAGGGAAAAACCATAGACAAGATGCAAGGAAAAAGCAAACACTTCTAATTTGCTACCAAACTGGTCTAGGCAGAAAAATGTGGCAAACAACATAACCCCAAAACAGACAGAATTAGTAAATGTACAAGGGGATTTAAACCTTTGGTAAGACTGTTCTGCCCGGGCCCCTTTCCAGGTATGAATAAAGAACTGTCCGATGCACTGGACTCCCATCCCAAACCCTGCTCTGGAATCCCTCCGCACCCCGCCAGGGAACTTTTCAGGGGACTTGGGGTGGTAAAGTGCTCAGGGTTTTGGATCCAAGAAGAAAAGGGGAGGGGGAGGGGATCTTCCTCTTGAAGGGGGTCCTCTGGCACCTCTGCACTTCTCAGACGGATCGCCTTGGGGAAGAGGTGAGTCAAGCACTGCTGATCCCTAAAGGAGCTGCTCACGCTCTCTAGCACAGACGTGGGAGGGGGAGGAAAGCAAGAAGCCTGCTCAGTACTCAATGTGACTGCTCTCTTGTGCAAGTAGCCACGGAAAAGGGCTTGCAAGGAAAGATAAAAGGGACAAAGTCCATCCCGGCACATGCATGCAGTAGGCTGTGCATGTGCTGTGACCCCCAACTCTTCTGGTGACAGTAAGAAGGGGTAAAGAGCTGGTCACTGTGCTAGGGTGATGGACAGGGCAGAATGCTAAGCACTAGAGCAGAGGTGGCCAACTTTGGTCCTCAAGAGCCACAAACAGGCCTGGTTTATAAGAACATAAGAACGAGGGTCCATCAAGCCCAGCATCCTTCTTCCAACAGTGGCCAATCCAGGTCACAAGAACCTGGCAAGTACCCAAACACTAAGAAGATCCCATGCTACTGATGCAATTAATAGCAGTGGCTATTCCCTAAGTAAACTTGATTAATAGCAGGTAATGGACTTCTCCTCCAAGAACTTATCCAAACCTTTTTTAAACCCAGCTACACTAACTGCCCTAACCACATCCTCTGGCAACAAATTCCAGAGCTTAACTGTGCATTGAGTGAAAAGGATTTTTCTCCAATTTGTTTTAAATGTGCCACATGCTAACTTCATGAAGTGCTCCCTAGTCCTTCTTTCAGGATATCCACAATGAATATGCATAAGATAGATTTGCATACAATGGAGCAGGGCATGCAAATCTATTTCATGCATTTTCACTGTGGACATCCTGAAAACCAGGCCCATTTCTGTCCTGAGAACCAGGAGTTGGCCACTCCTGCACTAGAGTATAGAAAAGATGGGCCAGCATGCAGGCAAGGCAGGTGGAGGGATGTGAGAAAGCTTTTAAATCACAGTTTGATTTGACTTAAAAGATATTTCTCTTCTGGCTTAATCTTTTTTGCTCTAGTGGTAATTACTGTGTTTTACGCTACAATTTAGAGAGAACTACCTAGCACACAAGTTAACCTCCTGGCCATGTTCCTTCAGCAGGAGTTTTTGATCTTCAGATGGGAAGACGAGTGAATCTCACATCTCCGAAGGTGGACATTACTCTGTGCCAGTATGTGCCTTGTGCAAAGAGCTTCATTAAACCAGCAGCACTTTGCTTTAACACCTGGTCGGATCTTCCAGTAAGGAGCACAAAGAAAAGCATGACTCAATTTCCTCTGCAGGATTTTTAAGTTTTGGTTGTACTTATTACTGACCAAAGGAAGAGGTTCATCTCCTGTGTCCACTCTTCCATCCAGATCATGCGACCAGTTTGGAATGCATTTAACAAAATGATCAGAGATAGCTGGCTCTTGATTAAAGTGCTGTCTTATCCTTTAAAAGGACAGCAGAAAGAGAATCTAGTAGTTTAGAAGTCACAGTAGCACATAGTTTGTTGAAACATCAGTCACTGGGTGATCAGGCAAGAACCGCTCTCAACTTCAGTGACCTTCCCAGACCATCAGGCAAACGGGAACCTGGGAAATCAAACCCAGGACACCTACTACAGTAGCCCATTCCCATAGAATGTTAGAAAACAAAAAAAACTCCTACCATGGACATCTGAAGTAAATATTTTCCAGAAAAAAAGGAGCTCCATTTAATTTAACCAAAAATGTCCCTTAACTGGCTTCCCGCTGGTGACAGGTTTACCTGAGTGAGAACTCCAGGCTGTATCTGTAGTGGCTGCGCTGCTGGCGCCTGTGGTACTATGGGAACCGTGTTCTCCATTCGCACCGGAAACGCAGAATGTTTCGTGGTTGCCTGAAGCCCTGCTAAAAGAACACCCCAAAACAAAAAGATTACCTGGGCATATAATCAGAAACGTGGCACAAGACAGACAGAACTGAGCTCACCCCCAAGGAAAACTGCGTGCATTCTGTTTCTCAACTCTGATCTCCCTTAAATCACATAAATCCAAGGTATACAGGGAAATTCGTATAAACAATATACATCTCTAAATTTTACACACTATATTTATGTCTGTGGATACACATCATTCAAAAGTCAGACTGTGTCAATCATGAGTAGAACGCTGCAATTCCTGGCCTTCCAACGATATAGGAGAAAAGAGATCACAGATTTGCTAGCATAAAGCAGGGATCCTCAAACTACAGCCTGTGAGCCACATCCATCCCACACAGCACAATTCTTCTGGCCTGCCTACGTTAGCTAGAAAAACAGCTGGCGCCGCATGGATTGTGCCGGTGCATGACTGGAGAGGACCCACACATCACAAAGCCTGGGTCGGAGGGGGCTGGGCCTGTGCATCATTGGCGGTCAACAAAATAAAAGCCGCTTGCGTTGTGCGTGGCCTCTGTATCCTGCTGTTCCATCCCGGTCGCGGTCCTATCTGCCTTTGCTATGTGGACTTACCGGGGAGATACGGCTGCAGCCCGGACCGGTGTTATCACTGAAGGGCACCCAAAGAAACTAGCCTGTGTCACGTGCCCAGCATAACATGAGGAAGGGGGCAGGCAGAGGAGAGATGATGCTGAGGGAAGGGGGAAAGGGGGAGTTGGCTGCTGAAGGAATGGAGGAGATGCAGAATATATAAAAAAAATTTAATAAAATCAAAGATCTGTTAATGTCACTCCTCACCCCTCCTTCCACTGAGCAAATAGCACATTGCAGAAAGCAGAGAAGAGTTTGCTATGTGGGAAGGGCTGTCAGAAACAGGAGGCCCGGGTTGCAGGGATCTGGTTTGGTTGTGAAGTGGTCACAGTCCCACAAAGAGCTGGAACCTGTCTCGTGTAAAAGCAGCCTGTAAACTATTTCCGGATCAAACTGGAAATTGTTTTCTTGACATTAACGAAAGGAAGAAAAAAGAAAAAAAAAATCTGTTCTTACCTACCAATTTTCGTTCCTGTAGTACCACAGATCAGACTCCTGGGATGCACCAAAGCTGCCCTAAACCGGGTGGGACTGTGAGAGTCCCGCTCAAAGTAAGTGCACTTTCCCCAAAGCCCATGGTATCTGGAGCCTGGAGAAAGTGGCCGCTCTCCAAATCACTGACATTCAGCCCAGGATGCCACTTGCGACCGAGTCGAGTGAGCACTCAGACCCTGAGGCACCGATCGTCCCACGCAAATGTTTGCCAGAACTATGGCCTCCTTCAATCACCGCGCTAAGGCGGCTTTCGATGCTTTCTGCCCTTTCTTTGCACCACTCAAGAAAATGAAAAGATGACTGGATACTCTAAAGCTATTAGTGACCTCCAGATACCGCAATAGTGTTTGCTTCACATCCAGACTCCTCAACTCCTTATCCAAAGCAACCATCCTATCCAGATTTGGAAAGGCTAGTTCTCCACGGACCGAGTCAAATGAAAGGACAAAACCACCTTTGGAAATCCAAAATCTTTAGGAAAGGATCCCTACATGAAAGAGCTTGTAGCTCCGAAAGCCACCTAGCCAAACAACTTGCCACTAGAAAAACAACCTTTAAAGTAAGATCCTTCAAAATCGCCCTGCACAGTGGCTCAAACTGCCCCACACAACGCTTTAAGAGCCAAGTTTAGGCGCCACAGGGGACATACTCTCTGCATCGGGGGACATAAATGTTTGAGACCCCGCAGCCAGAGGCACCCCGTGCATCTGGCCTCTAAGGCACCCCAAGTCAGCCACCTGGACCCTTAAAGAGTTGAAAGCCAAACCTTTCCCCAAACCTTGCAGCAAAAGAGACAAAATGTCGAATCGGATCCTCGCTATGCTCCTTGCACCAAACCTCGAGCACCTTCCACGCCCGCACATATGCCAAGGAGGTGGACTTCTTTCTTGCTTGTAACAAAATGGTAACAACATCCTCTGGATAACCCTTTTCTCTCAGGTGCCTCCTCTCAAAGGCCAAACGGCGAGAGAGAAGTGATCCGTCTGATCCAAAAATATGGGAACTTGGCACAGCAGGGTGGGGAGATGAGCCAGACTTAGCAGGCCGTCCACTGCGAGACTGACTAAATCTGCGAACCACGGCTGATGAGGCCATTCCAGCACCACCAGAACTACTTGCCCCAGATGAATCTCTATTCTTCACAAGACCTTGCCCACCAGCGGCCATAGCAGGAATACATACAGGAGAATTCCGAGGCCACAGGAGTAAGACATCGACTCCTTCTGCCCCATGCGCCCTCATTTGGCTCAAGAACCGCAGAGCCTTGGCATCCATGCAAGGGACTCCCCCCACCTGCGATGAATCAGGAGCATGGCTTCCTCTAACAACTCCCACTCCCTGGGATCCAACTGCTGCCGACTGAGGAAATCCACCTGCATGTTGTCCAACCCCGCTATGTGGGAAGCTGCCAGGATCTCCAGATGGCACTCTGCCCAGTGGACTAACTCCTGGGCATCCTGCACAACCACCCAACTCTTGGTACCCCCCTGTTGGTTGATGTAAGCCACCGGTCGCATTGTCAAAACTCTCACTGGCCTGCCCCAAAAAAGAGGCAGGAAAGGCCTGCAACGCTAGATGCACCGCTCTCGTCTCTAGACAGTTGATGGACCATGTCGTCTCCTCCAGAGACCAGTGCCCCTGCACCCCCAACCGGAGAGCCTGTCATTGATTGTGACTATCATCTAACGCGGGACCTCCAAGTCTATCCCACGGCCCAAATTGTCCCAACACAGTCACCAATCCAGACTCAGCATGGCACTTTCTCTAAGAGGCAGCGGTAGATGAAATTGCTCAGATACTGGATTCCACACCTGGAGAGCAAGGTTGACTGAAGTGGACGTATATTAGTGAATGCCCAAGGATCCAATTCCGAAGTGGAAGCCATAGACCCAAGAACCTGCAGATAATCACAGACCCTGGGAGCTGCCCTGCTTAGCAATTTGCCAATCTGTCCCTCAGTAAGAAAAACTCTCCCAAGCCCGGTGTCGAAACACGCTCCCAGAAATTCCAGAACTTGAGACGGCATCAGCTGGTTCTTGTGCAAACTCACAACCCAGCCCATGGACCGTAAGCGCTGCCACCACTCGACTGACTTTGCGCGAATCAACCAGTCATCCAAATATGGGTGAACACCGAAGAGCTGCAGCCACTACGACCATCACCTTTGTAAAGGTCCTCAGTGTTGTTGCTAACCCAAAGAGCAGTGTGCAAAACTGAAAATGATCTCCGAGGATCATGAATCTGAGAAACCTTTGATAGTTCGGTCAAATTGGAATGTGGATACACGCCTCGGTCAAATTTAGAGAAGCCAAAGATTTCCCTTTGTGCACTGCAGCGATCACAGACCTCAAGGTTTCCATCCGAAAATGGAGGTACCTTGAGTGCCACATTCACCTTCTTTAAATCCAGAATCGAATGAAAAGCACCGTCCTGCTTTGAGACCACAAAATAAATGGAATACCTTGCTGCTCCCTGCTCCTCAACTGGCACTGGGACGATGGCCTCCAATGAACGGAGACTGACAGTTTCTCAAACCACACATCTTTTTTGCTTATAAGTGCGAGGGGACCTTATGAACAAATCCTTTAATGGATGTGCAAATTCTAAAGCATAACCATGTTCTATCACACTTAGGACCCACTCCGAGAAAAAATGTTAACCGACATCAGATTCTTGGAATGGAGGAGCCTCGCTTCACTGGGAGGACTTGGAACTGGAGGCTCCCTGAACGATACCATTTCTGATTGGTCTACGGCCTTGAAAGAACCGATTCCAAGACTGCTGCCCCCCAGCACTTTGTCTCTGACCTCCGCCCGAAGGACGAGACTGCCAGGGGCATTGGTTCGACCAGAAACAAGCCCTTGCCAAAGAGAAACCCCTGCCGACCTTCAGCTTATCTTCTGGCAGCTTGTACCCTTTGGTCTCTCTGAGAAGCTTCACAAGCTCTGAGAAGCTTCCCCTTAAAAGGAAGCAATCCCTGCCGAGACATGGACAAAACATCCACAGAGCAGTTCCTTAACCACAGAAGCCTTCTAGTGGAGACCACAGACATCATAGATTGAGAGGAAGTGTGTATGAGATCATACAAAGCATCCACACCGTAGGCCACCATGGCTTCCAGTCTCTTGGCCTGCGTTAGTCCTCCAGGGATAACAACTTCTTGGACTGTAATTGCTGCATCCAGCGCAAAATGGTCCGGAGCATAAAATTGCGAATGCCCAACGTCAACACCTCAAAAATTGTCTTGAGGTGTACCTCCAACTTCTTATCCTGCATATCCTTAAGCGCCACCAATCCCGCCACCAGAATTGTCGTCTTCATCACTGCGGAAACTGAAGCATCCACCTTTGGCATCCACAAAAGACCCAAAGTGTCTTCCGGCAATGGATACAGCTTCTCCGTGGCTCTGCCAACCTTCAAACCTGTATCTGGAGTCTCCAACTCCTGAAGCATTAATTCCTTCACTAACTTGTGGAAAGGGAACGCTTTTGTTGGTCCCCCTCAAGCCCTGCATGACCGGATCCACTCCCTTGTGGTCCGAATCAGCCTGGGGCTCTTTAATACCCAGTTCATTAAGAACACATGGTAATTAAAGGCCACAATTCCTCCCAGCAAAAAAGGTAGACCATCTTCGGATCATCTCTCTCCAATGAAGATGCTTGATCCCGAGCATCATCAGGGTCTGTGCTGACCAAATGAGGTTCTACCCTAGATGGATCACCAGCCTCCGAGCTCTCCAAGCTATTATCTGCATTCCCCAAAGGCAACTGACGAGCCAACACTCTCTGAACTCTGGTCTCCCCACCAGATCAAGCCAAATGCAGCCTCTTGGCTATAACTGGCTCCTGCAGGTCCAATGGCTTGGGAGGACTACCTCCAGCCACCCCTTTTTGCCAAAAAAGCCTTATCTCCGATTCATCTGGATCCTGCTCCAGGAAGTCTTCCTCCCCCTCCCCCAGCAGAGGATCCTGGGACCCCTGGGGCTCTGAGGATCTTCGATCTGCCATCAACAGCAGTGGGGACAGGGCAGCGTCCTTGCAGGCTGTCAGTCGTGGCAGCAAAAGAAGAAAGAATGGCTACCGTTCCCACCGAAATCGGGACGACAACTTCAGGTTGCTTGGCTCCCCCTCCCACTGCCCGTGGAGGATCGCTGCCTGTCCGAGGCTCCCCTAGCACTCCCTGAGCTGCCTTCTCCCCCAGAGACACAGTGGGAGCAAGTGCTGGCAAGAGAAAGGCACAAGCGTCTCCCCACACTCCGCGCACTGCCTGCTGCGCAGCATGGTTATGAAATTACTTCGCTTTTTACATCCGCCGCATCACCTTGCCTGCACCAACGCCACAAAAAACCAAACCTCAAGTGCACCCGACATCCCTGAATCGGAATGCCGCGAAACCGGCCGAAGCAACCAACCAGCACCACAAACAGCAAATAAACTTTATAGAACAGACTTCCCTTTTGTGGCTGCAGGCTCCAGCTGTCCAGCTGTAGGAGAGAGGAGCGGGAACTGGCCCCACCAGTTATCTCCCCCCCCCCCCCCCCCCCGCCTCAGCGGGTCAAGGATCCAGACAGACCCAGGGGTTTCCAAACCCTTCCCGCTCCTCTACCTGAAAGGATGGCCCCACCAGGAACTACCGACCTTCAGGGAGGGCTAAGTAGTAATCCTAACCCTACTTTTAAAATCTTTTTAACTTTTCTTTTTGTTCCCCACAGACTGCAGGATTTGCACCACCTTCCATATGCTGGAGACAGAGAAATACTGAGACACTGCAGGTGGCACACCGGGTTATGTACAGTGTCAGTGAAACTTTCTCTGTCTCCATCTGCTGGAAGGGAGGCAAAACCCAGGAGTCTGGACTGATCGGGGTACTACAGGGAATGCATTTTTAATCTATCAGCAGCATTTTCAGTAAATTAGAGAAACACGTTTTCCCGTTAATGTTCAGGTTTTTTACCTATTTAACAAAACTAAAGGTGGAGCAGACCTTCAGCTTTTGAAAGTCATTTTTCTACCTGCACTCTAAGTTATGGGAGGTACCTCCTCCATGGCACCCAGGCTGCACCCAAGCCCAGGCATTTAGGCATTACTGAGGCAATTTCATGCCAATTTTCAAAGTAGACTTCTATGCATGTCCAATGTGAAAACTCTCTCACCAACAGGGGGGATTCCTGATGACGACCGGCCCGGGGATTCGCCGCCCAGGCCAGCCCAGGAGATATCACGTGGTCTGCCGAGCGCGGTTATGTCACGGCCGCGCTCGGCAGACCACGTGACTAGAGCGACCGGCCCACCGGGGGATGCCCGATCCCCCGATAGGCCAATCTGCCCCTGCTCACCAAATCTACCAGCCCAAGTTACACCTGCTAAAACGCCAACACAAACTTTCTGTGAAAATGTACATGCATACTTTTTAAAATGTAACCTGATATAATCAAGGAATGGCTTTGAACATTCACAGCAACAACACAAAGAGCAAAAATTGCGACCCTGTCGAAACTAATAAATGAATACAAAAGGTATCGCCACAGCGTTTGCTGCAAAGGATGACTTGAGACTCTGGTCCTGTTTTCAAGAGAATTACCTGACTCCTGAAGAAGCAGCCGGCAGGCTGCGAAACACGGCCGCTGTCGAGTCGGCACTCCAGACACTGACACTGACTATAACAGCAAGTTGTCACAATGTTCAATCGTATGAATGCATTTAATAAGAGTGTTTGGAGTCTTGCATTTCTCATTAATTCATCCTACTAAAGCAGTTACTTTAACTCTATACATCGGGAAACTACTGAAAGAGATTGTTGTTCTCTGACATTTTTCCAGAACAGTTATTATTTATTTATTTATTTAACAGTTTTTTATACCGACCTTCATAGTAAATAACCATATCGGATCGGTTTACATTTAACATAGGGTATAACTGAAGGAACAATTCAGGTAAACAATAAATAACCATAGATAGGAATAAGTCAAAGTTACAATCAACGGGAGTCAAGAACTTGGAAGCTTAAAACAAGCTGGAAGGAAGATAAAGGCAAGTATTAATTATGAAAGATACGATAGAGAGAACGGGTTAAAGCTTGGAAGTGCTTTAACCTGGAGGTACCAGAGTCCTCCATGTATTGAATTCCATGTATTGCGAAATTACCCCAAAGAATCAATGTTCTTGGGCTTTTGAACACTTTGGAGAATACGTGCTTACATGACAGGCTGCAAGTGATTGAAAAGACCGGACGGCTCAATATGGTTATATTGTGCACGTTGTCAAAGGCTTGCTGATGCAGTCCTGTTTTCTAAATAATTTTTCAAAGCTCATACAATTAGATTTTTTTCACATTTTACATCGACAGTGTGATTGGGTATAGGTGTGGCGATACCTTTTGTATTCATTTATTAGAATACACACATTCATAAATACACACACCAATTCAAATTCAATTCAAAGAATTCATAAATAATAAAACTCACACCATATTCTCACTAGGGAGGGGGAGAGAGAGAGAGAAGAGATCAGCTAGGAAAAGAAACCAAACAATAATACAAAAATTCACCACCCCAAATAATCAAGCACTTTCTTTCTATAGCCCTCCCCTTAGCAGAAGTCACATATTCCCCCCCAGTGAATCACATTACAAGGGAACACATGCTCCCAATCCACTCCCTAAGACACCTAAAGTCGGCCTGTGATGACATGAGCAGGAAGTAGCGAGTCAATGGTCACCAGCACCACCAGGTTCTGAAAAGGGCGGGCATCCTTCAGCGGGAGGAGTATCAGAGGCTCCATGCAGTCGACCTGGCAAGGAACTGCTGCTCCCCTTACAGCAGGCTCTCTTCACCCCTCCCATGGCAGGATGACATTTAAATTCGGCCTGCGGTGACATCCAAAAATATTGTGGATAAGTCCAGAGCCTTCTCCTGCTCTGCCCCAGGGATGCTTCCACTCAGTCTGGGGAAACTTGCCTGCGGGCGTCTCATGCATGCCACATGCACCCTGGGGCAGGTAATAAATACTTTGAGAGATTACCCTCCCTGACTTGAGTTAAACCAGGTAAAACTGGGGGCAAAAACCTGCCTTCCCCTTCCCTCAGAAACTTTCACCACAAAGTAAAGAGGACGAGCAGGCAGAGCACACAATGAATCTGAACCCGCAGTGCTGCAAGATTGCATTTGCAACCTCCTCAGTTATTGCCCCCTATGCATGAGAAGTGCACTGCCCTCACAGATCCTCGCACTGCAGATATTGTCGAAATGAATGCAATTTGCTTCGTAAGAGCTGCTGGCATTCCATAAGCAACAAACAGCATCAAAACAAAAACGGATAAAAATCAAAAAAAGGACGTCGAGGGCAGAACCCCCAAGGCCAGCTTTGCTCAGGGTCAGACTCCAACTCTTTTAATCTTCCCCTGCCGCTGGGAAACTCAGAAAACCTAACGTCTTGTCTGCTGGTTGCTTAGCAAAAGGAGGAAAAAAAACCACCAAGTTTCCTTCCACCAGTATGTGACTTTCTTCACTGGGTAAACAGCAAGACTGAAAATGTGTCTGCTGAGTTGGATAAACTAGGATGACAAAAAGAGACCACAGGAACGCCTGCAAGCAGAGGCCGCACGGGTCTGTTGGGGTATTCTTAGCAGATGTCTAGCGTTTGACGCCACACAAGCTGCAAGAGGGCTGCTGCCCATCTGCTGGCTCTTCAGTGCCTTATCTCTGTCAACCGTCTGGGCTGCAGCGGCCTGTACGGTCGTCAGCACATCTTTAAATACAGACATGTACACATCCAGTACACTTGCACCTCCTGTGTAACAAGCTTAAAAAGATCATTCCAGAAATCCATGCATCCCTACAGTCAGTCAAATATCAGATATTAACAGGCCAACTAGTAAAGGCATAACTGAAACGCTGCAGGCTCTTATCTCTGGACTGCTCTCTCCCTTACGTACGAGCATGTGATGGCAGATCAGGACCATCATATGTCCAGCTGTTCTACCCAATTTTCTTCCTGGTGCAGTGCCATATACCCCAGTTGATTTCTATTTGCTACTAGGGATCCTCCGTGCTAATCCATAACCCAACCCCCTTCCTGATGTTGCTTGAGTCTACAACCGTGCAGACTCATACTGTGACCTCTTGCTTTACTGGTACTCGCTGGGTGCACGAATAGCATCCCACACCGTCCTATCCTCAAGCCCCTACCCCCTCAGCAATGCACCGTGGCCTCTGGCCAGGGGATTTTTTTTTATTTTTTATTTTTTTTTATCACTTACCTTGAAAAGCAGGTGGGCAGACAATGAAAGTCTGCTGGAAAGGATCAGCTTGCGTGCAGAGCTGCGTGGCGGCCGGCTGCAAGGACACACTCTGCTGAGCAACTCCAGCTGTGGAGGGTGGGTACAGGGCAGGCTGATAGTTTAACAGAGAGATATCAGAGTTCGCCAAAGAAAGCGTGGTAGCACCAGTTGAGCTAGAAGCTAATACACTGGCCTACAAAAAAAACAAATACAAACAATAGAATAAAACGGCGGGCATTAGTGCGGTGGCTGAATTAAAGGGAAAGCGATCAGTCTGTGATAATGCTGGGGGAAAACAGCAGACATTTGTGCAAATTAACAGCACTTGGCAATACACCTGGATGTCCAGGGCCGGAGGCTGCGTGCAAACAGTAAGACTGAGCTAAAAAACAGGGTACAGAAAACATCTGCATCCAAATCAAATATTCAGAAAAATAACATGAAGTGTGTGCCTGGGAGCCATTAAAAAGGAGAGGGGAAGCGGGAACAAAATCCTCCCACCAATCTGCAGCGATGCCTGCATGCGGGCTTCAGAAAGCCCTTTCATGAATGCAACAAAGCTCCCTTGGGACGGAGCCATGACCCGAGTTGAAAAGCTAAGGCGGCCAGGGCCTGAGTGCTCTCAAAGCTCTGACGTGCTCACACTCAAAGCCCTGCCCCAGCACTGAACTATTTGCTTTTGTAAACTGGATTCCTGAAATGTTTGTTAATTTGTGTTTTCAACTTTTCCCCTTAGAAGGTGAACGTGGGACTGTTTAAACCTCCTGGGAAGTCTGCAGTGACTCAGCTCCCGATAGCAGGACATCGTCAAGTTCTCAAAATCCTTCAGGTTACGAAAACACAACACAACCTTGGCCGTCATCGATGCAATACAATAATCTGAAAGCCGCGGCAGCTGAACCAATCCCACCAACTGTATTTAACATTAAAAATAATACATACAAGATGCTGAACTCTGGGGCCCTCTATGGACTTAGACCGCACCCCCCCCAAACGAGTTTACCGCCCGGCTCGTCTCTGATCTCGCCCCTGTACCTTCCCCAGCCACAGCACTGCACCTGGGCGAGGGGTTTAGCAGCGCCGCTGCTGCTCTGCTCCCAGAGTACGGTGAGCGGCAAGGCCTCCCCTTCCAGCCCTGACACAAAGGAAACAGCAGCTGCCCGACTTCAAAAAGAATATCAGGCAAACCCCAAGGTTAAACTTGTGGCTTCCTCTCACGCCCCGGTAAGAGCTTGGCTTCTGGTTCCCTGCTTCCTATCACGGGGGAAACCTCGCTCCAGGAGACGTGGGCTTCCTGGAAATCTTTGTTCCGTGCAGGTTTCTTCTTTTTCCCAGAAATGCTCCCGACGCCCTGAATATACTCGTGATCTGATCTGGCACAGTCTGTCGGTAGTGTGCGAGCATCGGTGCAAGCAGGTGACGCCGAGCGGACGCGATTCCCGCGTCGGCAGAACCCCGCAGACTTGTATCCCACGGTTAAAAACAAGTAAACACATAGTGACAAGGTAAAATGAAAATAAAAACAAGGTCAGAAACCGCAAGACAGAGAACATCAGCAAACACAGAAGGACATGCAGCGGCAGGGGGCTGTCACATGCTGCCAGGGCCTGCGTGACACATCCTCTCCGCTGGGATTAGTGCACAAGCAACATATCGGGGACAAATATGGGGGAGGATGGGTTAATAAGGCTCCACTGCCATCGAGGTCCAGGGCCGGAAGAACTGAATGCAGCGTCCTGTCTGTCTCGCCACGCAGGGGACCCAATGGCACACATTCTGGGCTTTTACACTAAAACCTCCTGGACAGGAGACGCACAACTTCCCAACAACCCGTCCGAAGTCGCTCTCTTTTCTGAATCACCATAATCAAACAGGTTTTTAACTAAAATGTAACACACACTCGGACTGTTTTCTCTAAGCTGTGTGCACACCGCAAAACATGACACGCACAAGAAATACCAATGTTATTTGCATTATACTGGCTCGGAGTGCACAAATTTGAATTCAGCTTCAAGAAGAGCTGCATAAGAGAATATTTTTGCACACGTAGCCTTTCCAGACTTAGCGGGAACTTCTCACATTATACAAAGTTTCTCAAGTAGCTGAACTGATATATTAGATTGGGATGGGGGAGAAACTCAATAAACAGTCTTAACGAGGTTTAAATTATATACTGAAACAAATTCAGAGCTTTATATGGAAAGAAAGACATTGTTTGTTGAAATAGTTGTAAGACATAATAGCGAGAACGTCTCTTGCATTCTTTAAATTTAAAGAAAAAAAATACGCAGCACTAAAAACTGTTGACACTTTTAGGTTCACCTACAGAACTGGCCATGATAGGCTACAACGGGTCCCTGGTCTTCTTCAGAGAGCGTAACTTCCTTCCACGGCACTATTAAAGCAAACTGCCTTCTCCTGCGCTACACGGAGGCGTTTCTCAGAGAGTCTATGGACAAGGGCATCCTACCTTCTTCACGAGCCGTGCTTCTCGCCAATTCTCTATGAGCACTAGAAACTAACGGCTGTTTGTCAATCTCGTCCTCTTGATTCAGCAGAAAACCTTCCGGGTCTGTTCACAAGATGCTTAGGGTTCTTAGCTCAGTCCTAGGCCAAAAGCTGTGCTCATCACCAGATTCGAGGCCCATGAACATAAACCCAGGTCCAGATTATTAGATATAAAAAGGATGGGGGGGAGGGGGAAATCTCCAGGAAGTTAATCGCAGCCCCGGAAGCGGGGGAGGGTGCAAACCTATCTTAGGCCAGCTCTTCCAGCTTCCTACTCTGTGAATCTGCCGTACTGAAGGTGAACTCTCCCTTGTAGGTCAAGATTTGATTTGACCTGCCTAGCCAGTCAGGGTGAATTCTTTTGGTTTGGATTATCTTGTTTACTAATCAGTTTTTTAAAAACCCATACGTACTCTCTCAACCATTTCCGAGGGATGATCACCTGAATGACCCCATTTTACGAAGCAGGTACCTGATTATGCACGGTGTTCAGCTGGTTACTGAAGCTCATGGTTAAGTTTGTGCTCGTGTTGGGAGCCACATGGGTGGTAAACGGACTCTTGATCTGATTAACGGTATCGTACATGTTAACTCTCCGTTTACAGATCTCCATGTTCTGAAAGCAGGTCTTCACGCTGAAATGGACAGCACACAGAGACGTCTAAATATACATTTTCAACTGGCAGGCTATAACAATCATTTTTATTTTGAAAGTTAAAAATGATGCGAGCTTAAACTTCAGCAAACCCCCTCTCCCGACTTGTGCTGCTTCTGCTTTGGGACAAGGCGGCAGGCACGCCGACGCAGTTCTGGGGCAGGAAAAGCAGTTCTACTTTTAAATGCCTGTAACAGGTGTTCACATGGCCCACTTGGCTTAAAACAAAGAAACGTACCCACAATTCTCCACATCTGTAAACTGCCGACAGCTGTTTGCTGTGGAGGAGAAGGGGGGGGTCCATACCCCGATCTTGCACTGTACTAAGAGCTAAGAGCAGGAAGAATAACAACCCTCCCATCCCACAGCAATTTTGTAATGTTTATTTGCTTTATTTATGTGTTCTTAGTAGATCTTAGTTTGTATTCTACTTTATAATAGATTAACTGTTCTATATGTTCCATGTAAACCGCCATCTCGGCGATAGTTATCTCTGTTATCTGTGAACCGGAGTGATATGTATATTATACAGGAACTTCCGGTATATAAAAACCAAAAATAAAAAAATAAAAAAATAAATAAATAAATACTAAGGGGCTTTAAAAATCCAACTCACTGATTGCTATGTGGGAAATCCAGCAGATGGCTCATTGTGACAAACGCATGGTTCAGGGTTTTTAACGGCGTGATTCTCTTGTCTGCATCAATCGTCAACATTTTCTTCAGCAAATCAATATATTCTCTTCTGTCTGCCTTCTCTGCCAACATATCTGTTCCTTCCAAGTCTGTGGACATATTCACCTTAATCAGAGAAACACAAAATTGAAAAATTGTGTCATCAAGGCTGCTATTCCTTAACAGGTTAATTTTATCCCGGCCCAGCAAAGTGCAATCTTGCTTTATTTAAAGTCTCATTTTACCTTTCAGGGAACTGTGACGTCACACTGGTGATGCTAGCTGGCTCTTACATCAAAAGCGCCCCAGGGAATGGGGAATAATTAAGGCTATTTCTCACTGCATTCATGAAAAGGACCCGAGACAACACTAAGTATATCACAATGCAATTTCTAAACACTTAGGGGTTTACTCATGATTTGGATAGTAATTGTGGGCCGGGCAGGTTGTCCCATGTGCGAACCCTGAACCAGTCAATCCCAAGGTTAATGCAAGGAGTTTGTGTATTACACTCTGCACTGCTTGGAATCGAGGTCAAGCCCTCGCTGCCTGCAATCTCAATGCAAACTCCTGCTCAATCTTTGTGCATTTGGATCATGATCCAAGATCGGATTCAAAGAAACCAATGGAGAAAATATACGCAAGTTGCCAAGTATACTGAGGACACATTTCCCCAATGTTTCAGAATTATTTTAGTCCAATCTCAGACCACCTGACAGCGGATGGGTTTGCTAGTTTCTAATTAATGGCCTCCCACTGCTGCAAATTTCTTATCAATGCCAGGGAGCCCTCTCCTTTCCAATCATCCTGCTCTAGATTATGTGTGTCCTCAGTTTCCGATGACACTAGGACTGGCCCACATCAGGTTTGCCATTATGGACACATTCTGGTAAGGCCTTTGTAAACTGGTGGTGCACCAGTAACACCCAGACCCCACACTTACCTGGGCCATGTCATCTAAACAGTTAAATATATATTTCCGAGCTTCTTTCGATTTTATCCCAGTCTCCATTTCATGTTCTTCTGGAGTCTGAAAACAGCAAACATTACATCAGGGCTTTGCACTCACCTTAAAACATAAATGTTACAAATAAAGGTTTCCAATCCAAGTAAATCCTAGGATGCAACCGTTCCGACTGGGAATCTGCTCTGCTGCACTAGCAGACTCATCTTCCACACCCATCCCTATGCCCCGGAGAACTGCCCCAGCACTACGTGGATATCCTCCCTCGCCCCAGCCTCAGCCTTCTTGCCTAAAGCTCCCAAGGCTGAAACTAGGACGCCTGCATCCCCCAACCAACTGCTGGTCCCATGTTTCAGCATTTCCAACACCAACAACCTACAGCAGACAGAGGGAGCGGAGCATTAAGCTCCAATTAGTTGATTAAAAAATCCACAAAGTAGCTAGGTGGAAGGGATCCCTTCATTAGGCTAACGAGCATGTTAGCATGCAAGCGCATGGCACCACCAAGGTCCCTCCCTCATGTGAAAGGATGCAATCACATCCAGCACGGCGGGCAAAGTCTAACTGAAACGCCCCAAAACATTTTGCTTGATTCTCATTTCTCCAGTTCTTCCTGGATGAATATTTCCTGACCTGGCTGGCAAAATCTCAGGAGGGTGGTGAACACTTTGTCTCCTGAAAAGCCGAGCTACTTCTTTTTTTTTTTTTTCAATTTCTTTTTTTTCAATTTCTAAGCCGAGCTACTTCTGCATATTGAGCACAGAGTTTATGGTTCTCATTGTAATAATTGAAGCCTGATTTGTTTGCATCTCAAATTAATTCAGTTAATAGAGAATTTGCTGGTTTTTCTTCTTCTCAAGGTGTTTTCCAGTTAAATCGCATTTTAAATTGTCAAAATAGACAAAAAACATTTAAATAGCACTCGTTTCCAACCCTGATGACATTGTTGTACAGCACAGCACTCGAGTAACGATATCATTAGCAATGTGACACCTCTCTTATGAAAGTGACATGGTCTGGTGGTCGACCACAGTGTTACGATATAATCTAAATCACAAACCTTCAGCCGCCACAGGGGGTACCCCAAATCTGGATCTCGGTTGAAAAACCTGGACGTTTTAGTTCCCGCACTGAGAAGATACTCTGCTGGAAGGCCTTGCGTTTGAGAAATATAGCGAATCTGAACAGGAAACAATGAATGATGTTTACATAGTGCCATCACTGCACACAGCTCTGTACAAAACAAATCCTCCACCACTTCAAAGAGCTTAGGCGGAGCAAAGAGGTAATTAAGAGGCTCGAGTGTGGCACCAGGTGGCTCATGGAGCTGAGAGTATCACTTCTGGGTCATCAGTTCACATAGGTAGCTTTGAGGGGGGATTTTGTTATTTTTATTGGCCCAGCAGTTTTCGCCTACACCCTTGGATGTTCAGCTCAACTGGAAATGGCTTTCACTGGCAACTAATCCCTTCCCAACTCAGTCCAGCTGTTGCAGTAACAATCCTTGGCCATCACAAACCACAGGGTGAACTCTAAGCGTGGCCACTAGGTGTCACCAGTGAGCAAGGGCCAGCCCAGGGAGCAGAAGCCATGTCCTCCATGTGCCAGCACATCGACCCTCGCTGACAGGGATCTAATGTGTCATTATTACATGGCAATAAGATTTTGTGGAAGACTGCACACCTCTTAATGGAATACATTTTGTGCCCAGGGTGAGTCACAAAAACATTAAATGCTGATTATAATGAGTACCTTCTCCAGAGAACTTATAATAATTCGCAGGTACCTGACGTAATGTGACAAAGTGACTTGCCCAAGGTCACAATGAGTGTCAGAGGCACATTTTGAAACCAACTCTCTTGGATCCAAGTCCATTTTTCTAACCACTAGGATACCCGCCCTTATCACAAGACCAAATATCAGCTTAGCTGTTTAATTAACTATGCATTATTCATTCTGAACCTATCACTGGTGTGCCTGCTTCTTTTATTTCCCTATTACCATCCGGCGACCAATGTGAAAGAAGCTGCTGGCCTCAGGCCACTACTGCCCCATCACTAAATCAAGCCTGAATGTATACAGGCGTTGCACTACTCATCCCCGATTTGTAGATGATCTCTGTAGGGTACGGTCCTGAGGAACGTTGCTCAGGCACATTAGGAAGCTGCATAAGATGTAAACTTCCACCTTGTCAATGCCACAAGGAAACAGTTCCCTATTTGGCTCTGCAGCAGATTTAAACTTTCTGGGAAGCTTTTTTCCATTTCATAGCTCCTCCCCCTGCAGCTTCTGTGGCAGCGAGTCCGAGCTGACCACGCCACCAGCTTTCACGGACTGTTTGTCTGGGGCTGGAAAACTGCCTCCCTTCCTCAGCCACATCCCCACGGGACGGTTCTCGGAACTGGACCCTGAGTTAGGTGGCAGAAGATTTATAGGACATTTTTCCTTATACATTTCTTGGAAAGCAGTTATTTCCCATCAGAAAAGGTTCTGGCCACAGGAAAGTTCTTCTTGTCATCTCTTTTTATTGGACTAACTTAATACATCTGTGACGGGCTCTCTTAATCAGGGCATATTTAAATGGACTAACACAGCAACTACAAGTCTTAGCAGTCTAAAACTTCACTGCCACATAAAAGGTTTAAAAAAAAAAAATCATTTTAGAAGCCCACTAACTCTAGTCTAGCAAGCAGGCCACACTGAGCTAGCACATAAAGCTGACAAGTGGGCTCTCTACTTCCCCATGCTTCCCAAAAAGGAAAATCCCATCCATTTCCAAGCAATGCTGCCAGCTTCCACTATGACCTAGGTCAGGGCCCGCTAGCTGGCTTCCAGCTCTTTCTAATGACAGCCAGAGGTTTCCAGGCTCACCGGCCATCCTACCATGCAGGTTAAGATATGTGAACTTCTGTTGCTAAACCAGGAGCATACCCAGATTTTCTCCTCTCGCCCCCTTGTGAAATACAGCAGGCAAGCTTCTTTTCTACTAGAAAATAAAAGGTTTACTTTACAGATACCATGCAGTGGCTAGAGAGCGTCCTTTGCTTGCATGCTTGCTGGACAAAATGTTCAAACCTATTTTAAACAGTAATGTCTTCCCATGTAAATGGACTTCTGCTAATTACATGCAGTAAAACCCACGACTGAAAGGGCCACACCCTGTGGTCACAGAATATAAAAAGTCTCAAAGTCCTGATCCCAGAAACTGCACATTTCTTCCTCTTTGATGGAAAAATCATCTTCTCTCAGGAAAAAAAAAATAGTAACCATTTGTGGTAACAAAACAGTATTTTTTAAAAGCATAAACCTACGCAGGCAGCCGCCTTATCCACAAAGATTCAGCTTTAGACTGTCCTAGTGGGCAAAGTCGGAGCCATGTGGGGGCCTGCAGTAGAATTGGCCTAGCTGGATTTCAGGAAGGCTTTCCACCTTCTTCCATGAGCAAGCCAGCCCCTCCGGGAGCGTGTCCAAGAAATTATCAGCTGGCTGAGGGCTTGGCTTTTGCAACACAACAAAGTCTTAATCAAGGGGCTCCACTTTAGTAAAGGGAATGACACCACTGGGGCGCCAGATGGATCGCTGCCTCCTTGATTGTCTTTAGAAGGGAAAGTGGGATTTGCAGATGATATGAAAATCTGCAACAACGCAGAAATGCCGGGGAGGGGTGTGAAGGTGTGAAAGGTAAGGCTATTATGCTTTAAAGAAAGAGAAAATGCAAAATCGTACATTTAGGATGCAGAACTAGCAAGCCTGCTCATCGTAAACGGGATTTATTTATTTATTTATTTAAAAATATTTCTATACCGTCTTTTCAAACTAGTTTGATCAAGACGGTTTACAAGAATCAATTATATAGATCAGAAGACAGAAGAATGAGCATGACACGCGGGTGACAGCCACACTCAGTAACGTTTTACTACTAAGCACGTGTGGGAGTTTCCATGCCCGCGCTGCCTCGTGAGCCCCTCAGTCCATGGCAGAGATAGGCAGTCGACTCTCCAGGGAGCATGGTTACTTGCTTTCTCCCTCGACAAGCAGGACTGAATTAGCTATGACATGTGGGAAGTCCCAAGCTGCAGGCTACAATGGAGCACTTACTGAAAAGCAACCCGGACCCCTCCGTGGAGAGTGGACTACTGGGTGAACAGGTTGTGCAAAACCGCTCGTCCAAAGCTACTGTCGCTCTTGAGAGATTGTGCAGTCAGTAATGGGACGTGAAAACATGAGCTGACAACCAAGTTCTTCAATGGACATGGCTCTAAGATGAGTCACTGAGGTTGCCATGGCTTCTACCCAATGAGCCTTGACAGAGTCTGAGATCTGGAGGCCAGCTAGAGCATAGGAACGTGCGATACCGTCTGCTAACCAGTTGGACAATAGCTATTCCCGGTCTGTTAGGGTCAAAAGAGACAAAAAGTTGGGAGTCCAATGAATGGAGGGCGCACATTCAGTTTCCCACTTGAATGAAGGACAAGATGATTTGGAAGGAGATCATTTTGAACATTTCCCATAACAGGTTCTTGTTCGGTCTTCGTAAATCTAGGATAGGTCTCAATTTCCGACTTCTTGGGGATAAGGAAATAGCAGGAGTAGAACCCCTTGGTAAGGTGTCTGGGAGGGACTGGTTCTATTGCTTGTTGACTAAGAAGCGACTCCACCTTGAGGCAGAGCAGGGTCGAGTGAGACAGGTCCAGTTTAACGGCTAAACACTGAGGAAGTACACATGGTAACTAGATTCCACAATTCTGAAGACCCAATTGACCTTGGTGATCTTCCACCACTCTTGTAGAAACAGGCAAATCCTCCCCTTTACCGAATGGGCTGTGGCATGAGGATCAAGTCTTATCAAAAAGTAGACCCAGGCCATTTCTCCGACTTGCTGATCTTTGTTTTATGACTGTATTTTATGATTCCATAAGGCTGGTCTTATCTTTGTTTATTGATCTTTGAGCTCTTTTAGGAAAAGTGAAGAATAAATGTAAATAAGCTGATATAACCATAAACATCCTTGTAGTTCCCGGCCCCATCCTTGCACACAGATCCCACTTACCTGATCATATTCTGAAGCCCCTGGGTAGAGGGGCCATCCTAGAAACAGCTCAGCTATCACACAGCCCAGGGACCACATATCAATAGCTTCACAGAATGGCAATCCAAGAATGATTTCAGGAGCTCTGGAAAGCACATGGGGTGGGGGAAGAGGGAAATTCAAATGCAGTAAAAACAAGATTAAAATCCAATGCCACAGCAAGCTGAAAAGAATTTGCACTTACACAGGTCAAGAATATTCTCTGGACAAATGAATTTACTGCACAGGCAAAAATGGGCTGGAAAAAGTGAGGCAAAGCAATTAATATAAATCAAGGTCACTTTGGCTGCCAAAACACAATCTGGTTCCTTTTTAAAAGATCCAATCCCCTCTTGCAGTGTTACTGGGAAAAGCAACACGATTACAAGCTAGACCAACGGATCCAGCTGCACCAGACTCTCACTCTGCTTTATTCAGGCATAGACAATCTCCCACACATACAGCAAGCGCGCCCATTTGCTGTATGATAGCAGACTTTCAGAGGTGCTCCTCGTCATCCCTGGCTGCTTCGTTGAATGCCCTCCTATGGTGCCAGTCTCCAAAGCTCAGGTGGACCACACATCAAGAAAACCAGACACAGAAATTATCTGCTAGTGTATTACATTTAAACTGACAGAAACAGATTTTTTACTGTGTTTTTAGCAAAACTGCCACTTTTAAAACTGAAGTCAAGCATACAATAAAAAAACCCACAACTAGGTCAGCACAAGAGTGGCTGTTACGTAAGATATATATATATATATATGCAAAGCAGGGTGTGTGTTAAAGGATGTTCACACATGCCCTGAGAAGCGTGTCTACCATGTAAACACGGTTAAAAAAAAAAAAAAAGGGTCAGGGTCTGCCTTAAAATCTCATTGAAGCCAGAACACTCTGTGATGTCATCAACCATCAAAGGTGCATTACTATTGGCTCCTGACAATTCAGTCACATGATGTGGGCTGACAAATCACAAAGCTAGATTCCCCCAAGCATTTTAATTGTTAAATGCACCTAATACTTAACTCACCAGCTCTGAAAAACCCCTGGACACCGCCTTTGTTAAAAGATTTCAGATAGAGTTCTCACTGTAAGAGACGAGTTACAGCGCAATCGCCCTACAACTGACATCTAACTAGAGATGGTGGTCAACATTGTCAGAGCACGAGATCAAAGCCCTACTTAGAAACAAACCCAGGTCTAAGAACTGTAGCTGGTTTCCTGCTCTATAAAATGGCCAAAGCCAGCTTGACTTCTGGCAGGTTTTCTGGTATGTGCGTCATCCACCCATCTTCTGGAGCTACACCCGAGCACAGCCACATGAGGTTTCTCCCTCCATCTTCTGAGCGTCTGTGCCCCCAACCCTTGTGCCACACTCATCTCATGAGCTTGCCTGAGCCCACACCAAAAGGGAGGCAAGCTCTGTGGTAACTTGGACATCTCAGGGATAACCGGTCGGCTAACTTCCCAAATCTGTTCTGGGGGCCATCATCAACAGAAGAGCTTGATCCCATCACCCTAACCAGAGCAAAGGGAAAGAGGTCTCCTTCTGAAACCCTCCTTTTATAAGCAAAAAGCTTGCTGAGTCTTTAGATAAAGCCTCTCAATCTCCCCGAATAGCAGAAGGACCCCCTTGCCAAGGTGTCTGGGAGGGACTGGTTCTATTGCTCGCTGACCTTGAGGCAGAGCAGGGTCGAGCGAGACGGATCCGGATTGAAGGTTAAACACCGCAGCCTAACGCAGAGAGCAGGCTGGGGGCGCATCCCTGCAGCCAAAGTGCAAACCCTGCTTTCTCTGCCGTCCACCAAAACACTCTGCACCCGTGCTCTCCATCTGCTGTGACTGAGAGTTAAATGTCAGCAGCACTGTTAAGAGTAAAAAAAAACAAAAACTTGCATATCGACAAACATGGCCACATGCAAAGTACTCTGCAAAGCTCCTAGCACAGTCCCCAAGGCCAACCATGTCACAAAGCCTAATCACAAGATCAAGATTATTAATCCATCCCCAGCAAAGACCTCCGAGCTCACTGAACAGTCCCACAAAGCCCGAGGAGGAAGTAACTTTTAGTGTGGGATCGCTGCTCTTCTCTCCCTGGCACCCATCCAAGCTCTTGCCGAGCTTATCTGGGAGCCCCACACCTACATGACAGCTTCCTGATAGGCTCAGCTGGAAGGTGAAAAGATGAACCCCACCCAGAAAATAGACTTGTTTTCTCCTGCAGTCCTCCATGCTGGCACTAGACATCCTGTGGGAAGCGCAGATGTTTCTTTTGTGTGGTAGCTGGGGCTGTGTGCAGGGCTCGTTTAAAATCTGGACTTGGATCTGTTCAGATCTGATCTGCAGATACTCAAAACTCCTCACTGTCATGACCCAGCATGCTGGCAGGATCTGTTCATGTGGTACGGCAGCCGTGTTAATCACCCAGCAGAGAAAGGGAGGGACTATCGCAGGACAAGTGAGAAGAAAGTTAAAGCATACCTAACGCCAGCTATCACCAACCAAATGTGAAGCCTCAAATGTAAGGAAGACCATTTCCAGTCAGTGCACTTCTGCGCAGAGAAAAATAAAATTACAACAAGCCTCCAACGTAACCTACAAGCAGTGCCAGAGGCTGTGTAAAATATTAGACTATATTGCACCTGCCTGTCCATATTATCCTCTAACCTTAAGTAACAGCTATACAGTACTGAACTCTGAGAGAAGTTTTTAAAAAGTTTCTTTACTATTGCCCCATTTTACCACGACTGCTGCTGAAAAGCACAGAGCTAACAGCCTCATCAATCCTTTCCTCTGCAAAGTGTGTACTGTGCCCCCATGCTGATTCTCTACATCTCCCACGTCTCCGCCGTATTTTATGAATACAGACGGTACAGAGCTGATACTAGGGCCTCCTGGACTGCCATGTTCACTGTCACCGGGAGCGAGAAGAGCAGCTTTGCAGAAGCCAGACTCCAGGGGCCTGCGAGAACAAGAAAGAGTCTGCGTGTGACACCGCAGGAAGAAACACAACCCAGGAGAAAAGGAATGGCACTCGCTTCCAGCAGGAGCGGAGATGGCCAGGGAGGGCAGCGTGGCTTCGAGAGCTTGGCACACGATTCAAACAGACCTGGCACGCTCAATGTTTTTAGAAGAAAAACACCGGAAAAAAAAATAAAAAGCACTTTCCAAGTGGTAGAAATACTAAATCAATAAATAAGAGGCCGCATAGGTTCACCAGCGATGGCAAACGTTTGCTCGGCCGAGTACTGGGGACACTGGTTCCCAGCACTATAAACAGTAACCCGAGCAAGCTGGCAGCCAAACCCAAGTTGTTCCCGAACTCACCACCACCTCTTTACTTAAGAACACCTTCTGCTTTTCTTCTTTCCTCCTGTGCATTCCTGCACCTAAAGCTGCCAAATTCCTCCAGCGACGCCCCCAAGAAATGATACAGAGCTCATGGATTATCTTCTGACGTGCTTACACGGTGCAGAGAGTGGATGCTGAAGTGGCAGCGCATCCTGCCCACTGCCTCCTGGTCAGACCTGGGGGGCACAGGGAGTTGTGGGCTGCCATCCCTGGCTCAGGGTAGACAGGAAGGAGATTTAAAGGCTGAGAGAGGAAGACACCCTCCCCTCCCTCTCAGGGTAAAAGTAAAAGCAGCAGGAGAACAGCAGCTAAAAGTCTCGGGGGCGACAGAACGCCAAAGGAAGCGGGACGACGGATATTGCCGAGCCTGGCGTTCCAAACTACCTGAGAAAAAGTGTGGTTAAAAGGTACACAAACAGGACTTAGGCTTAAACATCAACTGACAAACTGTAGACAAATAAAATCTGATTTCAACAACCCAGGCCCAGAGAATCTAAGCCCCAGCATCTGAGCGGACTGGCAAAGACTGTATCAAGATCATCAAGTTTCAGGAACCAGCATTCAAGCAAGAGGTGAGGGGCCAGCGCACAAACTGAGGGGATAAAGGTCTTGTTCTACCCGACGCCCAGCTGCAGGTCTGGGCACCTTCACCATCCATCTTCCCTGAGCAGCACCAGTCGAGAAGAGCACGCAGGATCATCTTTATTAAGCCACGAACCCGGGAGAAACTGGAGCTGGGAAGAAGCCGGGACAGAGACGCGGCTCCTGGCCACAGGATTGCTCAAGTGAGTCAGGCGAGGCTGCCGTTTTAACACATACCAGAGAGTTTTACAGCTTTCTGAAAGATTGCTCTGGAGCTAGAAAGGCTTTTCCGGCCATCTCGCCAAAGCTAGGACACTTACGTAACCTATGACTGATCAACAGCCAGAAAACACCGACTAGCTAAAACCGCTTTCCAACTATACAAATTCTACATTAAACCAATTTAAAGCACTTTCACCTTGAGATAATTCAGCTGACAGTGAAAAGGAAAAACAAAATAATCAATAAGATCTCTCCCTTCACCATTCTGGTCTTCAGTTCATCCCTGTATTTAAAGGTTTTGAACAGTTTGCCTAGTGAGATGCTCTCGGCATGGAGAATCTTAAGATCTAAAGAAATGAGGGTGTTGCTGTGCTGCTTGTCATCTGGACTACGCATATGCATCCCACACTAAAAGCGTGCATAAATTAGCAAAAGGCTCGAGGAAGGCAAAGTTTAGATTTTTTTTTTTTTTTTTAAGGAGGTAATTCAAAATAAAAGTTGCACACCTTTTATTCCAAAAAGTGTGAAACTGTAAGGAAATCATATTAGTAGAGAAAAAAAGGAAGGAAAGCTAGGAGTAAGACCAAGAGAGTTAATGAGAATCACTGAATAAAGGAGTTGGCATATTTAGCTTGCTAGTAAAAACCGGGGCTGTAAGGCAGAGCATTGTCACGGCCTAGTGGTCTGTATTTTTCCTGGGTGCTCCCAGTTTCTCAGGTTGAAGAGAGAATGCTTCCATTTTCCTCCAAGTGGTGCAGACTGAATCCCACGTCTACTGCCTCAGGCTGGCCGGGGAACGGCACTTAGTGCCCCATCAAGCAGTACTGAAAGCGGGTCACTGCAGGCCTCTGCAGTACTGTATGGGAGAGAGGGGCAGGAGAAAACAAGATACAGGAGGCCATATAGTATATGAAGGTATATTGGCACCTTCATAACGGTGGACCTTGGCACCTCCAGTTTTAATCATCTTTAGCTTTAACCCACATTGTTATTGTACGATATACAATAATCTGTATTGCACTATTGTACTATGTTGCAATCACTTCCTACATGTTTTTTTCTTATCTGTTCTTTCTTCCAGCGATAAGCTTCAAAGTTTTTTACTCCTTGTTAATTGTAACTTTGCCTTATTCACCTCTATTGTTATTTTCCTCAGTTATGGTCTTAGTTATCCCCTTGTTCTTTGTAAACCGATCCGATATGGTTTTACTATGAAGGTCGGTATAAAAAAAGTGTTAAATAAATAAATAAATATAGAGATCATATACAAATTAGATAATGCGCTTAAATAGGTTTTCATCACAGGCTGTTTTATAATTAACACAGGAATAAAACGGATCTGTTGCGTGTCTGAGAGATTCCAGCGCACACTAGGTGAAATTTAATTTACTTATTAACTGCCCAAGCAAGTGGCAAGTAACATCAATACGCAAAGCCAAGGAGTCACTGCAATTTCTCAGAACGCTCCCTTCGCTCCAGGTAAATCCACAGTCAACGGCACAGAATCTTTTTTTTTTTTAAACATTTCAGTTAAGACTCCCCGTTAACATGTAGATTTCTTTGTTTGTTAACTTTGAAATCACCACTTCCTCAGCCTGCACAAGATGCCCCTGCAAACACCTGTTCCTGATATGCAACTTCAGGAAAAAGGAAGGCAAGCTTTATAAATAATAAGTCTGCCTCATGAGCCCTTAAATGTAACAAAACTGTAAAAATGGAGACAGGAAAGAGGTCTGGACGAGAAGTGAAAGCTAGGAATAGCATCGAGAATCTGCAATACACTGGCCCCAGAGCCAGCACCGAAAGATTTAACCCCCCTTCTGACCAAGGCTCGTCAACCCTGACTTGAACATCTGGCCACAGCTGCGCTATCTATTCAGCAGCTACAGAACAGAATTCAGTTTTTAACAACATTTCACATCTGCCTTCACGTGACTCTCCGATGAAATCCTAACAAGACATAGCTATTGCAGTCAGTGTGACAGCCAGAAAGTGGAATGAAAGAGCCGCCTGTC